>NC_071355.1:185850801-186171256 GCF_943734655.1 Sabethes cyaneus
TACTATTCAAAAATATCAATAATTTAAATCTCCTAATTCACAAAGGGCCACTGGGCATTCCGAACGTAAGGTTCTGCAAGTGAAAATTCCAACCTTTGCCAATTACTCTATAATGCGTCGTTGCGTGGTTTCGAAATTCGAAACTTGAAGAGGATTCGTTCCACTGTGCGAGGTTCGCAACTTGAAAGTTGAAGCGTAAACTCTCAATTCGAGATGTCACAAATCCTACTTACATATTTTATTATGTTTGCACAAACCAGCCGTTTAGCAAACATCACCCCAAAAGCCACAAACTGCACACGCATCCTGCCTGATTTATATCAAACCACAGAAAACGCATAGGCCAAAGCGGAAAAGCACCATAAATGCCGGCAAGTTGTCCCCGAAGTACTGCATTGCACCATCAATCCTATTTTTCCTTCGTAAGAATCCATCTATCGCATTGAAAATGGAACAACATGGTACACTAACGACGATATATACGATACTAGGAGAAATCGACAACCCGATGGAAATGATTTCCTTCTCGTCGTATAGGATGGATGTAATCTGCATTTGTTTTTACGAGATATTAGCTTTATAGGTTTCCTCGTTCCTATTCTATTAAGCTAAATGCCAACCCAAATGGTTGTCCCAGACTAAACCTGCGTCCCTCTTCGTGTGCATTTAGTCGTCGGTTAAAGCCTTGTTCTCGAAAGGGAAGGAAAATTGCCTTTATTTACAATATTATCGTGGCTTCTGCAACATGCTGCCGACTACATTCAGTTTGGTCTCGCGACCCGCGTCTCACAAATCACTTGCCTCCGAATCCATCACCCTTTTTCGCCGTTTATGCATATGTCCAGAAGCTAAATTATTCATAAAGAGCCGGTCGGACCCACGCCGGAAAAGAAGTTGCGCTCGTATATGGTAAATTTGTTTGTTTATAAGCTTTGGGGATTAGCCACTGTTTACAGTCAGTGTGCCACCGACGGTGCGTCTTGTTCAAATGAGTTTATTCACGCCTGCTGCCGGCATTACGCTGGTTTGCAGCTCAGTCGCAAAATATCACAAAATGCGGTTGAAAATACGTGAACGGAGTAAAATTCGTTGTATAAATAGCTGACCTTTCACTTAAATGAGGAATAAATTCAGAAACCTGAGAACCTGAAAAAATATAATTGATTTACAACACGCCCTAAATGGGTAGTTATATTGTGACTATTTTCAACAGCCGCACACACATTTTAATGTTTGAGTAGAGTCGTAAAGTCGTTTGAGTTTGTTTTAGTTGTATTAGAAAATAAAATAATTCACAAAATAACAATTTGAACTCATTTATCAGAAAATATAGTCATCAGCGGAGAAACAAACATAAAAATACTTAAAAGCTGTAAAAATACTGTCTGTAACTTTTAATAGTTTTCTGGGCCCTTCAAATAATCTCTCACCACTTATACGCTTCAGCTGTTCTCATTTTTTTATCACTCGAAATGCTCTCTTTCGGTGTTTTTTAACTGTCTAAATAAGTAAATTTTTGAACCGAAGGGCGACGTGGCAAAGCACTCCATGCGCGACAACAGCAAATG
The DNA here is from genome assembly GCF_943734655.1 of Sabethes cyaneus. NCBI lineage: Eukaryota > Metazoa > Arthropoda > Insecta > Diptera > Culicidae > Sabethes > Sabethes cyaneus. The sequence goes on from NC_071355.1 coordinate 185,852,370, forward strand.
GACACCTGATTGTTTTGACAGATGCAAAGATCACAGTAACACATGGGAAAAGTACATTGCGCTAATACTACATAGCAGAGGTATATTGGTTATGTAAAATAATGTGTTATTACTTTTATCCCTACAGATTCCAGAGATATTCACCTTTTCCTCTTCTCCTCTAGGGGTGACTCGTGCTGTATCAAGAACTTATCTCCATTTTACTCGATCCTACTCGTTGTCAATTCGTTGATCGTCACGAGATCCGCAAGTCGGGTTTAACCTGGTTGAATCATCTAGGACGGTTTGTCCCTCTAGTCCCGATGCCGATTGGGTTCTTGAAGAGAACAGATTTCGCTGTACAGTCGTTCGGCATTGTGTTCAGTGGAATAACAATTCGGATCATTCATACTCGGTCGCAATTTTGCTGCATGTCCAATGCCTTGGAACTCTTCACTGACTGATAAGAACAACAATTGTACCCGCCGAACGAGATCATGGACACTCGATATAGAAGCGGCTATCTCAAAATTTTCGAGGTATTTTCTCCAAGCTTCCCACATTTTATTCGCCGATATCCCTTTTGTCGCAACACGCAATCTTAGGCCCCGTACAGAGTAAACACGACAGCGACGCGACACGACATCGCTCTCATGTTGCTAAATGCACAGTCCTGCTTCCAGCAAAACAGGGCTGCGCGTATAACTACAGCAAGAAATGTCGCGTCGCGTCGCTTGCACTCTGACGGTACCCTTAAGTACTCATTCTTAGGGTACCGCCAGAGTGCAAGCGACATGCGACGCGACGCGACATTTCTTGCTGTAGTTATACGCGCAGCCCTTTTTCGCCCGAAGCAGGACTGTGCATTTAGCAACATGAGAGCAAGGTCGTGTCGCGTCGCTGTCGCGTTTACTCTGTACGGGGCCTTATGCTCATAGCGGTTGTCCCGACACGCCACTGTTTTACCTGACTCACTGCGAATATGCATATTATTGAAATAAAACGTAACCATGCGTTTCATTCGTTTATAACGCATATGCAGTTAATATCGATAACAAACGATTTTTTATAAGTTGTGCTTTTGTTATTGCATTTAATTTGTAAAAAGTTGCCTAAATAACAATTCAGTTTCACAATACAATTATTGCGTACTACTGGCACATTAAATATAACGTTTAAGTACGTTATTTTAGTGATCAAAATTAACGATATTTTCGATACAAGGGATATATTTTTCGAAACCTTTCGAATCAACACGATCCCGCGAATACAACGCATATTCGCAGTGAGTCAGGTAACACAGTAGCAAAAGTCTCATTTTTGTTGCTAGTAGCGGTTGTCCCAACACGCTAGCTAACTATTACATCTTTGTTACTCTTAGTGGTCGTCCCAGCACGCTAGTTAACTATCACATCTTAGTAACTCTTAGCGGTCATCCCAACACGCCAATTAATTTTCACTTGTCTGTAACTATGAGCGGTCGTCCCAACACGGTAAAATATCAACACTTGTTTTGCGTGCATTACACACGGTCGTCCTAACACGCTTGCAAAATATACAAATATCTTTAAAAAGCAGTGCTCGTCTCAACGAGCCGTTTCGAAAAATAACTCAATACGCCATCACTCCGTTTTTAATGCTTTGTCACGTTAATAAAACTATTTCACTACACTGGACGCCATTTTGTTTCACACAATTACTAGCAGACCTTGCTATATGATTCCCTGTATTTTCCGTGATGCAAATTTTGTCAGCAGGCTCTTTCCTTTTACGTTGCTTATTTAGCAACAAACCTGTTACGGTCGCCAATGTGAATACCCGGGATCTTACCAAGTAATCATCCAGCGATGAGGGAATCTGATTCCTACAGTCACGCAACTTACTAACTGGTCCGTTGTTCGCCGTCTAGAAGAGAATAAGGTTTTGCACGGGCTTGCATAACCTCACTTCTTTGACGTCTATCAGTGGTTTGTTTACATGGACTTGGAGCATGGGTTAACAAGTTGAAACTGAATATTGCTTAAGGCCTTAACGGCAAGTCAGAAAAGCACAAAAACTGCCATTCCGAGTAGTTTGGAGGGTGACACTGCTGAATAATACGCTTTTAAAACGTTTAACTCCAATTTATGCATATCGCGTTCGCCTAACAAACAGTAAACAAACCACGAGTGGATGTCAAATGGGTGAATTGCGTTCGTTCGACCCTTCGACTGGTGCATGATGAGAATCGCACCAAGTAGTACCTGTAGCTCGTGATAGGGTTGCACCACTCTGCGCATTCTGTTTGCACTCCATCGGAATAAGTCTGCACTACCTTTCGTTCAAATACGGCAAGCGCACGTATATCTTCAATAAGCAAAGATACAATTTTAAGCAGTGTTGCGAAACCCAAACTCGTGTGGTCTAATTTTTTCATACACGCGTAAGCGTCCCTTTCGAACTCTTACTTACTTACAGCCAGGATGTCGTTGGCTAAGCTCCGTCGCCATGAGCCGCTGGGTCTGCCTCTTCTACGCTGTCCTTGTGGATTCCAGTCGAGTGCTTCTCTGCAAACCTCGTTCGCTCCTTTCCTCAAGGTGTGTCCGATCCACTTCCACCTACGTTCACGAATTTCTGTGGCTATCGGCCGTTGATGATACCGACGATGGAGTTCCTCATTGGATATCCAGTTATCATGCCACCGGGCACGAATGATGTATCGCAGGCACCGGTTAATGAATACCTGCAGTTTTTGCGTTGTCTCCGGTGAGACGCACCACTTTTCACAGGCATACAGCACTACGGATTTAACGTTTGAATTAAGGATTCGGGATTTCGTACATAGAGTGATCTGGTTTGAGCGCCAAATGTTTCGCAGACCTGCAAAGGCACCCCTGGCCTTCCTGATCCGTGTGGCTTTGGTACCACCATCGGGCGTTGGCTGGCTACCAAGATATTGAAAGGCGTCTACCTGCTCAACTTGTTGTCCCGCTACTGTGAAGTTGGTGGAATTGTCAGTGGTCACTACCATAGACTTAATTTTCGTTACATCGACTGTGAGACCTGCTGCCTGGGAGCTCTCGGACAGGTCATCTAACTTGCTCTGCATATCGTTTCGGCGTTGTGCGAGCAAGACAATGTCATCGGCTAGATCGAGGTCATTTAGCTGCTCCATCCTTAGAGGATTCTAAGGCAATCCTCGATTTGGTCTACTGTCAATTGCTCCAACTAATATCTCATCCATAACGATGAGAAACATAAGCGGTGATTAAATGCACCCCTGTTTCACGCAATAACCCTTATGGGGTCGGACAAGACGCCGTCGTGCAAAACCTTGCACGAGAACGCCTCGTACTGCGCTTCGATGAGATGGACTACCTTATCTGGAACTCCTCTACGCTTAAATGCGCCCCAGATGTTTTCGTGCTTGAGTTGATCAAACACCAGCAGAAGAGAGTCCTGAAATTCGTTACGAAGCGTTGTGCTATAGTCTATACATGATTGGAGAGCACGAAATCCAGTTCGTTGCCGCCCTCCCAAGGATTCTAGTAATGTCAAATGCCCGTCGTTCCTCTTGTTCCCGCTTACTGGACCTTCAATAGCGACATTCAATAACATTTAGTAACACGTAGTACACCCGGAAAACCGTTTTCGTGCGTTATCTGCCATAGCTGTTCGCCATCGACTGTATCGTATGCTGCCTCGAAACCCCCGAAAATATAATGCGTGAGAACGTTGACTCGTGACATTTCTGAAGCATTTGTTGAAGTGCGAAAATTTGATACGTAGTAGTACAGGCCTGAATACTACCCTAGGAAATCTCTTGCTATTGGGGATATATCACAGTAACATGATCTAGTAGTGCATTTGGTAGGTTGCGTTGATCAACGTAATGCCGCGGTAATTATGGCAAACGAGCCGATGCGACAACCCAACCTTCCATCCACTGCTTCGGTTGTTTCTGTTTCTCCTAAATCTCTGAAATTATACTGTGAAGTACCGCCACTTATGGTTCTTTACCATTTTTATAGAGTTTTGCCGGGACTCGGCCCTTTCCGGCGGCTCTATTAGTCGGATCTCTTTGAGGTCGGGAGCCGAGACGTCGTCATCGTTGGTAGGCTTCCTTAGGTAAACTTCCGTTGCAGCTCTTTCTGTTATTCCGCCATTGAGAAACCCATCGAAGAACTGCTTCTATCTGTCGACCACCTCGCGCTCGTTTGTAGTAATATTTTCCTTCACGTATCAGGGTTCGGTGTGTATCCTTAACGTTCGTTAATATACCGCCCAGCCTAGCTTCGAGGTACGATGCTGGTTTAACAAGCCAGTCGTCGTATGTTCGAATCTCGGCTAGGCGGTGCTTGCTAGTTAGAGTCAGTAGGATTGTTGCACTGGCCCCGTAATTTTCCTGTACTCTAACAGCCGGCTGCGAAGTCTGTCGATAAAGAAGGGTAATGTCTAAAGACGGTATAAACCCATGGCTTTGCTTTTTGTTGTGTATCCTTACCGAGAATGATTCACCTTCGCATAGAACCTGCGTGTGTCATTAGCTTGGAATAGTGGTTCTAGCTCTTCACGTTCTCTGTCCTCCTTCTGGCGCTATTGGCCTTTAAATCTCTTCAAATCGAAAAAACTATTGGAAATGCTCCTCGTTTGATTTTAGTACACTTTCTGGTTCACATACCAAAGAACAAGCATTTTGTTCACGTTCGGAACCCGTTATTTGTATGACCCAGGGGGGTGGTGTCAAGCGAAAATTTCGTACCTAGCATCGAAATCATCATCCCCATAAAAAATTCCTCCTATTTAGTATTTGCAGTAGTATTTCAAAAACAACAATCCCAGTTCTTCCAATGTTCGTTCTTCATAAAAACACAAATACTCAATAGTAAAAAGCATTCAGTCTATTCGTAATAAGCTAACCAAACTTGTTTTGTTTGAAGGTCATTGATAATGGGCGTAATGAGTTTTGTTACAATTAATTAAAACGAGCTTAAAGTATCACAATCCATTTAGTTTTATATGTAAGTTAAATTTTTTCTTCGCTGTTATTTCAATTTCTAAGCAATTAAAAAAATGCCTGATTGAAAGTAAAAAATATTGCAAAAATTTCTTGGTCACTCTAATTTGGAAAAAAATGGTAATCCTAAGAGCCAAATTTTTGGTGCATATCAGTAACGCATCGAATATATGGAGTTTGACAAGCACACCATAGCCCTGGTATGACCAAACAAAAGATAACCTTTGCAATTGCAACCAGAAAATTTTCCAGCACAAACGGATGATGTCATATTATGGTGGCCTCTACCACATCTTTTACGCCCCCATTAGGAAAAAGTTTCTTAAATTAGTCGATTTATTGGCATTAAAATAAACACTGGAAAACTTTACCGTACCTTTACAATCGGGTTGAGCTCCAGGTGAGCAGTCAAATCAACGCTGTACGGGAAAACGAACAACACATTACGCAAAGTAATATTGCTAGTGACACTCGATTGTGGTGATAATAACACCCATAATAGCATTGTTACGGTGAGTTTAAAGTTTACGCATCAGAAATGCACCCTTTTACTAGACAGCCATTTCAACTATGCAGGCTTGAAGGTAGACGAATGAAGCTAAATAATCCTTGTTTAATCCGGGATAAAATATATGAAAGTTTTATGTGTCCATTTAGGCTACTTCTGTTGCAGAAGAAGGACAAACAAAGAGGGTGAGAATGCGTTTTGGTGCTCCATTTGATACGTTTTTGTTCCACAGCTCAAAATATGCGTTTCGTTTGGACTATAGCAGCTTTATAGTTAGCTCGAATAATGTTATGGAATATTCTTGCGTTTTGATCCTGGCTACAACATAAATTCGAACCATAAAACTAGATTAATAACAATCAATCAATATAAACCCAGTTATAGGATCGTATCTTGCTCCGAAAGCAGTGAGTGAAAGAGTGAAAGCTTTCTTCCGAGTCTGCTGCTCGCCTTAGGTTTAAAGAAAGATTGTGTATAGTTACCACGGTTGATGAGCTCTTACTTTTAATTGCTGGCTAATGCAGGTGTCCGATTTCTCTCGCCATACCACATTCTCGTATCTCCAGACTCATAAAATTTGATTACCTTCGACAAGTAAAAAAATCTCCTGCTGGTCTAACTTCAGCTCAAATTGTAACCACAATGTATCCGGGCGGAGCCGAGCACAAATGGTAACACCCGAAACCGACGAATGGCAATTAGGCGTCGTTCAAAACGGACGTCCGTTTTTCCCAAGTATTTCCAGACTTCCCTCCATATCGTCTACCATTAACCAAAACCTCATGTTCATAATTGTCTCAAAATACTGCACATCACATTCTTCGCCCGACAACGAACGTTTTATTTGAATGACGCCAAAGAACTTACCATGCGGGAAAAATAAAATGCCCGCACAGTGAAGGCGAATTGCGAATCCGCTTTTTTTCCTCTTCTCCGCTAACAACAGCATATTTGCGAACTCTTCCCCGGCAAACTTGGGCCGTATTGTTTATGCAATAAAGAAATTCCCCGCATTCTCCAAAGCGAAACGTAAACCCTTCATTCAAGCGGGAAACATTTATATCATGTTCTCGTCTCTCGTTAGTCAATCATTCATCAGTTGCTCCTGCAAATCACCATAATGAGTAATACGCTGTACCTTGCCATGCTCGCGATGCTTTGCCGCTGCTCCGGCGAACGGACGGAAACCCTTGAACTCAAAATGCGAATGTTTGTGCGTGGAAAAATCCAACAATGTCTTCAATAACAAATTCGCGAAACGCAGTATAGTGTCGCCTTTCATTCACAAGAAAGATGTGCGGTTTTGAAACATGGATTGTTTGAAAATTACACGGTCGGTAGACAATTTACTGGATGACTAGCTTAAGTGTGTTTCCGTGGGATTGTTTCTATGTGTTATGTTAGTTTCATTATTACTGTACCTGCCGTGAATGTGGAATGGGAAAGGAAAATGCGGAAAATGAAGACTGGGGTGCCATTTAAAGAAATAGGAAGAATAAATTGAGAATGCGAACGTGAAATAAGCAGGAAAGATAAATCATATGCGAAAAGAGAAACAAAAAGGGAAAATGAAAGCAAAATAGTTAAAAGCACGTTGGAATCATAACACCGAAAATCTAAAATAAAAGAAGTGAGAAACAGAAATAAAAGATTAGAAAAGAAAAATATAGAATAAGTAAAAACATAAGAAAGGGCAATCTAAAGTGAGAAAAAGGGAACCGAGTAATGAAAATTATAAATAGATATGAAATTGAAAATTTGAACAAGATACCATAAATTAATCCACCTGGCGGTGTTCTGGTTTCGCTCGTGCAACTTTCTGGGATTCTGGGAGCTCTCTTTTTAACGCCATGAAAACACAAAAAAATACTTTCGATATTCTTGTGATTATGAAAATCTCTGATATTTCAATGTTTTTTCTAAAAAGTTTATTAAAATCGAAAGTATTTTGCTGCCAAAATTACTAAAATCGGTTCAATGGTTTAAGAGTTATATTTTTTAAAATATCTAAAGGCAAAAAGACGTTTCGATCAAGGAGCATACGCCGCCGTACAAAGCTGACGATGTACAAAACGCTAATCAGACCGGTAGTCCTCTACGGACTTGAGACAGTAACTTTACTTACGGAAGACATACGTGCACTTGCCGTTTTTGAACGAAAAGTGTTGCGGACTATTTTTGCGGAGTATAGACGGATAGCGGAGAGTGGCGGAGGCGTATGAATCACGAGCTACAGGCACTGCTCGGAGAGATTCCCATCGTACACCTGGCGAAAGTTGGGAGACTACGGTGGGCCGGCCACGTCGCAAGGATGCCGGACGACTGTGTAGTGAAATCCGTTCTCTTCAAGAACCCCACCGGCACCAGGAATAGACGGGCTCAACGTGCTAGATGGCTCGACCAGGTTGAAGCCGACTTGCGTGTGTCGAGACGCGCAACGAATTGGCGACGAGTAGCTCAGGACCGAGTGCAATGGAGAGGAATTCTTGATACCCGGCTCTCGGCTGAATAAGTAAGTAAGTAAGCATAGCACACTAGATCAGTGCGTGCGTGCGAGGGACACGGTCTGACGCATATGGAACACAACAACGATTTCTGGGATCTCTTTAGGGCGTTTCTGAAAACTATCCATCTATTGCAAGTGTGTAAACTTGTGTTCGTTTTGTTACACAATGATTTTAATTCAGAAACTTTTACGACAACGTAAAGCAACGAGGCTTTGAGGAGAGCAGCATCAGCAGGTGGCGTCAGCGATTGACCATGATATTTTACGGATGGTGGGAAATGATCCCTAAGACAAGCATTAGCCAAGTTGCGCAACAGCCCCGTGTCACACTGCAATGTGTAGAGCGTGCTAAACCGGGTAAAACGCATCCATACAGCTTCAAGCGCTACTGCCTGCGGATAACCCTTAGCGGCTTGAAGTTTGCAGGATGCATGAATTTTAGCATGTTTTTGCGAAGGTTTTTCTTTCAGTGTAATTTTTTCCTGAAAATACACCTAACTTCCCACAACTTTTCCTATGACGCCATTTTGATCAAATAAGTAGTTTTGAAACACAATTGAAAAAAATAATCGCATTTCTAAATACGTCCTTTTGAAAAGTTACTCTTAGCGAGAAAGATTACGTTTTATGAAAAATGAATTCTTGAGCTGGTAATGCCCATATCAAATGACAAATAAGATCGTATAGCAAAGGTTCCTTTCACCACTAAATGGATTAAATCGGGGTTTTAACTACAAGACCGATAATAATAATAATAATAATGGCATTAATTTAAAGGTTTTTTAATAAGCTTTTCAGGAGAAATGTGGACTTAATTTTTTTTAAATTTTTAACAACTGATTTCGCATGTTTTTATAATTTTAGAAACTTAGAGACCTACTTTTTATACATTGTTTGAAAAGCAGAATTTTTTTTTACATTCAAAATTTAGACAAAAATTCAGAAATCTATCATTTCTTGTTTTAAAATTTTAAATCAATGAAAATAACCGAACGATTAACGGTGGAATCGATTAACAGTGGAATTTAATCCGGAAAAGAGTTTTAATAGTTTAATAGCTACTCCAGGATTTTTGATGACATGCTGAAAAAGCGTGAATTTAAATACAAAAGAAGGATCAGCATCGGACAGTAAACGCGCGCGAATATTATCTAAACGTTGAAAAGTAAACTAGTATAACATACTATTTACTAATTTACTAATTTTACTTTACTTATTTACTAATAGGAACTTATATTATTTTATAAAAATCTTGCTACATATTTCCTGCCATTGCAACTTCTACATAAAATGTGTATCCTATAAGCGCCATTCTATTTTTAGCCATGCCTTGTACTTATCACTTTTTAATGACTTTTAGGAGTACTCAGTAAATATTTCGGAAAAGTCAATCGACCCAATTCCATGTTGATTCAATTTTCCGAGAGTTCACTGTAATGAATTAAAACAAAGTCTGACAGCAAAATAGATTAGGAAATTCCTCCGAATAAGGCATCCCAATGGGCAAATACGGGTCTGCAACTGTCGAAAATAAACGAGTACACAAGATTTGAACGAAATCGGAGCACGGAGCATTTTTAAACATCAATAATGAACATGATAATTTTATATAATTGTAGGCAGAAACGCGAAATAAAGCAATAAAAGAAACGAGATTAACACAGAAAACTGAGTAAGAGCAATGGGAACCTGAATTGAAAACAAACGTGAATTGAAAGAATCGGAATGGGTTAAAAAACCAAAAGGGAAAAGTTAGTAGGAAATGGGAAATCTGAAAGGGAAAGTAAATATAGAATGGAAAAAGGGGGAGATTAAATATGAAAGGAAAATGAGAAAGTATGATTGAATTTTGAAGACTATGAAATGAGTTAGATTAATAGGTTAAAATTGAAATAAAACATACAAAAGAAAATGGGAAGAGAAAAATTGCAAAGAGAAAACAGAAACAAAAACAAAAGTTATAAAGCAAAATAGAAGAAGCAGAATAGAATGGATAATAAGAAACGTATGAAAAATGAAAAAATGAAAATGGAAAAAGCGAATAAGGGAAATTGGAAATAAAATTAGAAATTAAAAATAAAAGTTGGAATTTGTAAGAAATGAATAAAGATACTAGAAAAGTGAAATGGGATAAAGAAGTAATAAAAAATCTGAATTTATTGGTCGATTTCAAATGTATTGTATGGATTGTAAATAAACGGAACGCGAAGTGGCAAAGCGATATAAGAAAGGAAAATAGTACAGCGAAAGCAACATAACAATGAATCTTATTTATTAAAAAAATATAGCTTAGTCAAGTCGTATTTAATGGCCAATTCTAAATGATGCTGTGCTTTTCTAAACTATTTTAAAACATACCTAATCAAGTATGAAATTTAGAACACATTCATTCTTCCCTATTACCACCCGCGTAAGCAACGCAGCATCCTCCCACCAGCAGCCAGCCCATGGGGTGGGATGGGATATAAACGAAGTTTTCAAATTCGCATCGACGATGACTATTTTTTCCGAAGACGGTTGGCCAATGGAAAATGCTCTCTGCTCTCTCTTCTTTTCTCTGTGCATTGCATACATTAATAGTTTTGATGTGTAGCGTGAGACCGGGACTGGAAACGATGCATTTTGCTTGCATATATTCACAAAAGTGCGCGCATAATTTCTCTCCTTCTCTCACCTGTAAGACACGCTAGTTCATTTTCGTTGTGCTAAGCTGGACTCAACGTAAACCATCTGTTTTCCCTTTGGCTTGTTATATACATAAGTACATGTATACCAATGAGGAGAATCTAGCTGCTGGCTGATCTTTTGCCGTCAAATTCGTCGCCAGCCCACAGTGCGACAAGCGAGGCAAGAAAAGATACGTTTTTGCGCTTCAAGAGCTTGGTTACGGAGAGCCAAGCAAGTTGCGGTTCAGTTCATTCTTGACTTTCGAACCGTTTGGGTGTTCTTTCGGGTTTGTTCCTCCGGTAGTGATTTGGGGACTTTACCGATAGTGTTATTTTGTAGTTAAAGGTTTTGCGGGCAAGTAAAAGTTGCAAAGTGTTTAACGAAGTTCAACTTGGAAGACTCCAATCAAGGATAGCAAAAACTATTGCATCAAAGGTGAATTGTTATTCAGGTCGTGTAATGTAAATCAATTTGAAATCAACAGAAACTAGATTTCAAAAAAGCTAACAAAGTGTTGAGAAGGGATATTCACGAGAGCCGTTTTGTGTGCACCCAGATATACGATTCTTCGAGAGTGAACCACTTTAGATGCTGCACACACCGATTAGCGCCTAATTTAATGATCTGTCGAAAGAGGCTAACGAATACAGTTCAAACCGGAGAATTCGCAACGTGCAGAAAGCGAATAAAAACAAAATAATATGTTTGTGCAAAAAATTCAGTGAAACCGGCTTAAAGGAAGTAGAGAGCATGGAAAGTGTAAAGATCGGTAGCCAGAAGCGATGTTTGCCAGACGTTTTGAGTTAAAAGGAAAAGATCGGCGTACGAAATTGTGCAATTCATCAAAATCAGTTTGAGTGGCGGTGGTGTAAATATGTAAACAAAGAATGGTCCTATGGTCGATTCTAACTTGAGGTTGTTCGCTGTTCGAAGCTTTATCACATCGGCAGTCAAGTTCTTGGCGTGCTTCGGATAGTCCAAATAAACACCCAATCGCCAATTGGAGTTCTGACACAGCAACAGTCTCCTATGGAAAATATTTATCCAGAAGCAAATGGAAATACAGCTATCTTAAGTTCTTCGAATAATGGGTTTTAGAAACTTATCACTTTGACAACTAAATTGCCGACTTCACGTTTTGATTGTATCATTCATTAAAGGTTGGCTTAGAAATGATATAAAATTTTTATCTGGTCACCAGTGCACTATGGTCCAGAAAGCGATTTTAGACGGACAAAAATGATTGCGCCTTAACGGGATATTCTAGCTCAATGAAGTCTTCGGCAACTTTTTGAATGAAAACATGACGCATCTTTTAAAAGGGTCGTCTAATGTTCAGATGATACCGTAACAACAAGTCAAGTAATAATTTTTTAAATAAGTTTGTTTTCCATTTTTTAGTTTCAAAACATTAAAGATAGATTAATTTCACGTAACTTTTCTAAACATTCCAAATTTCTAACTCTTACGTATTTTCAGCAGTGGACCTTTGTTTATGGACGACCCGTAAAATCATATTTCCTCTTATAACTCTTTTATCTCAACAGATAGCTCAATATGATGTTCTACAAAAATTTGTATACGTAAGAGAAGAATATTTTTGCAGAAGACTGTTTTGCTTTATCTTTATGAGTTAATAAGTTATAGCCGAATTCAGGTTAAAAACAGACCAATTTTACTGAAGCATAACTCAAAAAGCGGCAAACGGATCTTGATGAAACTTTGGCGATTTAATATACACATGTGCATAAAGTTTTTAACCAAATATGGTGGAGGTGTTACTTTTTTAAAAAAAGATAAAATTCTTTGAACTTTATGATTTACTATAGCTAAAGTTTTCGTTTCATCCATCCCTAACTGCCCAGGTACAGTTTCTTGCTCAGTTTCAAAGCGTTAAAACATAATTTTGTGTAACTATTTTTTTAGAAAATGTCTAAAACATAATACAAAGCTTGTTGCTTTACTATTTATGTTTTATCGAGACAAATACGAACGCTTATCTTACGATAATCGCGGTCTTTTCAATCTGTTTGTGAAAAATATTCATGAAGTTTATTTGATACGTTTAGTATCAATGCCTACATTGAGAGAAAAACTATTATATATACGCTGATAAATTACATAATTAAGAAATCTAAATACTATTTGCACTGTCCACTGTCGGAGGCAAAGGATACCAGCCATAGAACTATACATATAGATTGTTCTGTGTATTCCCGAAACTGTACATATTTAACCTTCTAAAGAGGCAACGATAGATAATGACTATTTTTCAAGAAAGCACACTCAAAAGAAAGTCAATTTGATATTCATGCAAAAGTAATAATCTGGACTAGCAACAGTTAAGGCATATTATAAAATCTTTATTTTGGGTTTCATATCCAATCCTTGTTTTTTCCAAATATTACAAAACTCAGTGCGTTGTTCATCACTGAATATTTTTGAGGTCGAACATTTTGTTTTAGATGTCCTATGTTTTCAAAAGTAAAAATTGACAAAAATCGTGCAATTATTTTCGTCACAATTTGCCTGAATTTTTGATTTTAAAACATAAGAACTCTTAAACGCATAGTCAGAATGTTGCAATGCTGATGCCAAAATGTCAATTTATTCTCAGCACAGATATTGTGTTATCCAATTAGAATAAATTTCGTATATGGCTCTAAGACTCTCAAAGCAAAAACTATCTACAGAAGTCTACCCGTTGAAGGGTTAGTTATATGTTTGCTAATAATTATTAGCATCTCGTGCATTCGCTCAAATAAATCAACGTGGTGTATATTTAATAAAGTTGAAATTGACTGAAGTTTTTTGAGCGTTTCAGTGGAATACTAAGATTGAAAATAAAAAAAAAAAATCCCGATTTATTTCCATTGTTAATTTTATAGTTTTAAATGGATTTAAAAATCATAATAGAATTCTTCTTGAATTTCAATGGTAAATTTCCCGAAAAGTATAACAATTAGTGGAATTTCCTTCGTAAGTAGTTCGATTACGCGCAAATCATAAGTCTTCCGCAGCTCTGCTTCATCTTCGTCGTTTTTCACATCGCAGTTATTTTTAGTCTATAAAATATTTTCAAAAAACATTCAAAACATATTGCGAATATACGCGTATAACAGTAAAAGTCCGTGTTAGTGTCTAAAGGGATCGTAAAAATCGTTTAATTCAAGGTTATTATTAAACATTCTTTTAGTTTTTTCGCTTAAAAACAAGATTGCGAATGTAACTCTTTGAATGCATTCACTATTTTAGTATCAACCATGGTTATTGCCAGTATATTTGTTGTGTATAGTATTCCGTGGTCGCATACTTGATTACTTGAATGTGAATCTATGAAGAAAACGACAATTTTAGCTATAGTAAATCATAAAATTCAAAGAATTTTATCTTTTTTTTTAAAAATAACACCTTCACCATTTTTTGCTAAAAACTTTATGCATATGTGTATATTAAATCGCCAAAGTTTCATCAAGATCCGTTTGCCGCTTTTTGAGTTATGCTTCAGTAATATTGGTCTGTTTTTAACCTGAATTCGGCTATAACTTATTAACTCATAAAGATAAAGCAAAACAGTCTTCTGCAAAAATATTCTTCTCTTACGTATACAAATTTTTGTAGAACATCATATTGAGCTATTTGTTGAGATAAATAAGTTATAAGAGGAAATATGATTTTACGGGTCGTCCATAAACAAACGTCCACTGCTGAAAATACGTAAGAGTTAGAAATTTGAAATGTTTAGAAAAGTTATGGGAAATTAATCTATCTTTAATGTTTTGAAACTAAAAAATGGAAAACAAACTTATTTAAAAAATTATTACTTGAATTGTTGTTACGGTATCATCTGAACATTGGACGACCCTTTCAAAAGATGCGTCATGTTTTCATTCAAAAAGTTGCCGAAGACTTCATTGAGCTAGAATATTCCGTTTAGGCGCAATCATTTTTGTCCGTCTAAAATCGCTTTCTGGACCATAGTGCAGTGTTTTTGAAGCTTGAAATTTACAAAACAGAGACAAACATTTATTAATTTTAATAGAACAAAATGATGTGTTGAGCGGTCTGTTAAAGCGACTGTTAACGCTGCAATTAGCAAATCAAACTGTCTAAATTAATCTATCAAAACTGAGACCAAAACGAATGGACGGAAATCCCTCGAATAATCACCACTACCGGCTACAGTATTAATTATATTTCTGATAAAAACTAAAATCATCATCCAACAAACCAAATTGGATTCATGTCGGTATCGGCATCTGGAGCAGTATGGACTCAATTCCAGCCCACGTCACCTTAATGAGATTTTTTTGGGTCATACTTTTTATTGCAGGAATTAGTAAAACCGATACGTGGTATGTTTAATTGGGACGTTAGTTTGAGGTCCTGGATAAAGTCAACTTTCCGAGCTTTGTTGATTAGAACAACAGTAGAACAATAGTGGACAGGTACCGACGGAGATAAAGCAAATACAGTAATTCCATGGAAAAAATACTAATGTGATTTAAAAGAGCTCCGATTTTATTCAAAACTTCTACACTTGTTTCTTTCCTGAAAGTTTGAGGCCTGTATTTATTATTTGGCACTTATAGTGTTACAGTTTCAGATAAGTGGTTTGGTTTTACCTGGACGAAAACGAATGTTTCAGGTTCGATTTTATCGAAAATATTCGTTTCCTTGTAGTTAAATACAAAATACCATGCACCTTCATTACATTGTAGTAAGTTTATCTGTTTAAAAGGTTGTAGCCCACAAAAAAATACAATATGTTATGTAAAAAGTTCACAATTTTCTATAAAAATTATCAATTAAACGAGAGATCTTTGGTTTTCAAACCATACAAACAGAGAATAACTATTTTTTGAATTGGTTTTGCTATTCCAAGAAATTTTAGGCCAATATTTTTCCTGAAAGACTTGTTAAAATACCTTTAATACAAAAAATCATAGTAATCGCTTCAGTTAACCCTCTAACGGGTAAGACCGTCTATAGACGACCTTCGCTTTTGGATCTCCAGAGTCACATACGAAATATGTCTTGAATTGACAATATGAGAAAGATGTTCAGAACAGATTTCCTGACACTATCACATCATTCTGACCATGCGTTGTAAAGGTAACCTCTCTCAAAAACAAGAATTCCAAAAAATTCCGAAAAAATTATAGTGCGAATATTTCCTTTTTTACGATTGAAGAAAAGGGACATCTAGAACAAAATGTTCGATCTCAATTTTTTTCCTATGAGTAATTTACATGCTTTTTTTCAATTTTGTGATATATTTGAACTGAAAAAATATTTGGGTAGAGCGTTAGGCATGAAAAACTAAAAAGAGAAATTGGACTTTTTCATACCTAGCGGTCCTCCAAATAAATATTTTCCCGTGAAAATCAACACTCGAGCTTCTTTTGAGTGTACTTTCATGATAAAGTAATCATTTGCTCGACCCCATCGTTTTTACGATGTTGCCCGTTAGAGGGTTAAAACCGTTCGCTCGGCAATCTGTTTCGCATTTGACCTAACGTTGTTTAATTCAACTTAGGATGTAGCTTGGCAGCTCCTGTGGTAGAATTATTCCTACTGAGATTATCTTCACTCGTCTTTGCAATGGCCTAATTAATTCAACTCTTATGAGTCAAACCATTTTTTATGAAAAACAAAAGTTGTATCATAAAATGCTTACAAATATCATTTCACCTCATCTTCAAGTTAGAAAATTTCCTTCTTGCGATTTTTTCAAAGTGATTCTACAGATAATTGAATCCATTTTTTAAATGGTTGAAAACACAATTTTTTCCACGAAATATGCACAATATTTTCCGAAGACAAATGCGACCGGCAATATTTTTCATTTATTCCTGAATTTTCTAACGACGTATTTGTCTGTTCACTATCAGAATTATTTCCGTTTTAATAAGGATCACTGAGCTTGGATCATCCAGGAATGCAAAAAAACACAAATCTTAATAGTTAGATTAATAGATTACTGTAATATTAAAAGTAATTTTTGGATACGAATATAACGACACTGTTCTTTGGAGGTTTAAATCTTACTAATCATTCCAATTTATTTATCAGCTTCATTATTATATTATAAATACTTCTCGATCGCAACTTCCGAATTCGCAATCTTGTTTAGCTTTTTACCTTTGTTATACTATAACAAAGGTTTAAAAATTGGTCGAAAAACACGAAATTGATCCGAGGCCCGGAGGGCCAAGTCACATATACCAATCGATAGGGTTCGACGATTTGAGCAATGTCTGTGTGTGTGTGTGTGTGTGTGTGTGTGTGTGTGTGTGTGTGTGTGTGTGTGTGTGTGTGTGTGTGTGTGTGTGTGTGTGTGTGTGTGTGTGTGTGTGTGTGTGTGTGTGTGTGTGTGTGTGTGTGTGTGTGTGTGTATGTATGTAATGATTTTTTCTATCGCCTGTTTCTCAGAGATGGCTGAACCGAATCGTTCGCTATTACTTTTGTTTGAAAGGTATTATTGTCTAGTAGACCACTATTGAGTTGCTTCGTGACACGACGTTTCGTTTAAAAGTTATAAGCAAAAATGTGAAAAATACGTGACACGGGTTTCTCCGCAACTACATGACCGATTTCAACGATCTTAGTATCAAATGAAAGCCCTTATTAAAGCTAAATTATTCAGAAATTTTTAATTGAAAACAAACAAGTAGTTTAAAAGTTATGCTTAAAAAACCTGTTTTGACAAGGTAATAATTATCGCCTGTTTCTTAGAGATGGCCAAACCGATTTATGCGCTATTAGTATCATTTGAAAGATAATATATGCTAATAGATCACTATTGAATGGTTTTTTGATTGGACGTTTAATTTGAAAGTTATGAGCAACCGTATACACCACACCAAAATTAACAATAATTTATAATGATTTTAACCAAGATAATTTACCTAATTTCAATTTTTTTAATATCAAACGAGAGGTTTTGACACTACGAATATATATGCAAAATTTCATAAGAATTGGTTGCACCGGTCAAAAGATATTAACCCTCGAACACTCGCGCCAACTTTTGCAACACAGTTACTCGCGCGCACTATAACCCCAAACCAAAGAAAACGTGCGCACTAGAGGTTTGACTGGGAAAACTTGGTTTTAGGTTTATCGAACCTTTAGAATAGTTTCTTGAAATTAAAAGACTTTTTCGACAGACTTCGCAGCCGGCTGTTAGACTACAGGACAATTACGGAACTAGTGCAAAAAAACTACTGACTCCATCTAGCAGCATCGCCTAGCCGAGATTCGAACCTGCGACGACTGACTTGTTAGACCAGCATCGTACCTCGAAGCTAACTGGGCGATTACATGGTTTAAACACGTGTCATTGATTTCAAGGTTTTCAAAAGTACATAGTTTTCCTCCTCAAAATAATAAATATGTTCATGAAACTCTTCTTCACTTCATTTTTTGCATTTTTCAGAATATACTTACAATTTTTTGTGAACAAATCTTTTATTTATAACTATTTTTGAAATGAATGAACATTAAAACATAAGAATTTTGTATAAATGATGAATCTGTCTCTCGTACGCGTAGCGCACGTTAGAAATTTCCCAAAAAGGATATGGACTAGAGCGGTCTAACCGGTAGTACCGAAACAGGCCAAATTTTGAATACCAATATACTGGTTATAAAAGGGCAAAAAATGTGTATTTTTCTTCTTTCGGGCATTTAATTAAAACTCCGCTTCAAAATTATGTCTGATTGAAAGCACAGCTTGTAATTAGTGCTGAAGAGATTTTTAAAATTGAATGGATTATTTAAAGAAATCTAATTAAATTGGAGTGTAATGCGAAATTACAACGAGCGATGAAAAGTTTGCAGCAGTCCATCAAATAATTGTAGCAATTGAATTTGTTTTGGCTGCCTTGAAGCATCTTCGCTGGGAATTTGGCTCAATGTATGAGGTGGACATAATGCTGCCATTCATGTTGGAACAACTTGCTATTCAATTATCTTTTTCGAATTTTTCAAAGCTGTCAGAATTGAGGGAAAACAATCGAAATACGACGACTAAAGAAACTGACTAAAGAAATGACAAGTAACTCATTTTCGGTACGTCGAAACCAAGTGCGCATGAATCTCGATGAAAACTTCTGAATCTTTTGCTCGAAAACTTGCGGAGTATCAGTCGATGAACGCGGGAGAAAATATTTACTGCAAGCAAACGGCAACAAATATCATCGTATCATTACGAAATCGATCCGTGCTGTCTAAAGGAAAACGCCAGGCAATCAAGTTTGTGGCGTACAGTTAATAAAATCACCTAAATGTTGAGCTCGAAAAAAATATTGTTAGAACTTTTTCGAGCAACATTGAACAGAGTCACGCACAACAATCATCGTTGAGCAAATTAGATTTAATGATGACAGGAGGCCGCGAATGACTGAGCTTCGATGTCATTTCTTTAGTCAGTTTCTTTAACGACGACCTTTTCGTTTTCTGGGTCAATTGTAATCTTTAAGTAAAGACTTTAAATATTTTTAAGTCTTCTAAAGGTACTTTAAGAACAAACAAGTTGACGAAAACTTAATGTAAATAAATGCGCCTTACATTTATGGGATTGATTATGGGAAGTGCCTGGGTGAACGCAAAGTACTCATTCTACTAGCATTGAATGTAATAAAAACACCAGGATCTTTGAAAACAATCAAAAGTGAATTTTCCCTTTTAAGAAGAGATAGAAGAAAAATGCTTGACCATAATATTTAACGCGCTTGGAACCATTCGTCAAATTTCGATGGAAGTGGAAAGAGTTTTATCCATTGCTGGAAATTTTTCCATTAAAACCTGAATCGCTAAGTATAATGTGATTCTTGAAATTCAGCTTTGCTTAGGTGCAATCTGAAAGTAATAATTTGAAAAATAAAGTCTTGCAAGAGAACACCAACATTTTTTTAACACGAAAAATTAAAAAATACCACTATTTGCTCTCTGCAAGTTCAATTCCTTCTATGCCATCATTATCAGGAATCCAGTACCGATTTACTGAGTTCACGTGGCTTAGTGGGCGTTGCGAACGAGCTGTTGCGAGCATATTAGTAAATCTTGAGTGTATAAAAATTATGTAGAACTTAGTAAGGTTAATTTATCGAAATTAAAAAAGCTTTCCGATCGAAAAACATGACAGCGAATGTTCCACTAGTAGGTACAAGCTTTGTTTGAGCGTGTTGCAGTTCTGAAGCAGTACATTAGATCACATGATGTTATAATGCACAGCAGATTTAGGAGAAGAAGTAGCGTAGTAATTTGCAAAAAAAACCTGGGCTTAAACGTCTTTCTAAGACTTAACTCTTCTTCATCGACAGCTTTCGCAGCCGGCTATTAGAGTACAGGACAGTGACGGGGCTGGTGCAAAAATCCTACTGATTCTATCTAGCAGCACCGCCTAGCCGAGATTCGAACATACGACGATTGGCTTGTTAAACCAGCGTCATATCTCGAAGCTAACTAGGAGCAAATTTGTTAAAAGAAGAGGTAATGAAATTTAAAATGGGCAAACTGATTATTTTCAGTTGTTTTCAACATTATATACTTCGTGAATAAGGTAATCTAAGTTATTTTTTCCTAAAACTTTAGGTCACTTTTTGGTCACTATTTTTTAAATTTTGGTCACTAAAGTCACTATTTTTAGTTGGTTAGGTCGCTTCCAGTCCTGAAAGCTCTATCGTCTGGTGGAATCTAAATTTTGATTAATCCCCCTAAAAGTGAAATAAAAAAAATTATTTATTTTTCAGTGTCAATATAACACATTGATGTGCTCTGCAAAGTTATAGAGCATATTATTACAAGAAATTTTGCTAGAGACAGTAACCTTCCATCTCTGCAGCTAAGATAGAAAAATCTTATTTATTGTATATGAATTTGTAAACTCAGTTTTTATATTTTAGCTCCTTTTGTAATTATTGTATGACTTTTTCTTATATTACAAAATTGTACAAATGATAAATATACACAACTTTGCTGAATATAGTATACCTCTAAGTTTGCTTGTTTAGGAACTGTAGAACTTTGATTATAAAAAATACCTTAACTACGAATTACTCGACTACCAGCAGACGGATACATTTTAAACATTTTACATTGGCTAGTTTTGCTGCCTACAGACACCATTTTTCCATATGGAGAAACGAGAGAAAATTCCACTTGGGGTCAATTGCGGTACACCTCGCATGCTGATTGTTTCGTTTCTGTGATGGCGGTTTATGCTGATCTATTTTTCCAACAATTTAAATTATTAATGCATTGAATAATTATGACATTTTGCTCAGAATAAGTTTATTGAAGAATATTCGTTAGATAAACAACGATTTGTAACTTTATAACAATATGGCGTTGAAAAACCTACACGTGTTGTACAAAATACAACAGCGTGAGTAACCGAAGGTTAATAAAAATTGATTAAAATTATTCAAGAAAACTCTATTGATGTGAATCAAATAGAATGGCATTACAGGAAATTATGCATAGTTCAAAAACCTAGAAACTAGACCTTTACTAGGCAATGTATATGTTAAAGAATAAGATTTCCTCTTACAACTTACTTTTATTTGCACTTACTCAAATTAATAACAACTTACTTATCCTTACTCAGCAATTACATGAAAAAAGGATCTATCAAAATTTAAAAGTGTTCCTATTTTGTTCAAAATTTGTAAACTTATTCAATTTTTAAAAATTTTATGTAAACCAACGCATTACGCAACGTTAACCAATAGATGACTTATGTTCCGAAAACGTGTCGATTTCTATCTCAAATACCAAGTAAGACCGTATAACAAAGGTTCCTTTCACCACTAGGTGGATTAAATCGGGTTTTTTTATTTCTTACTAGCTGACCCGATAAATTTCGCATTGCCACAAACTAAACTATGTTGTACAATAATCGTGAATCTCGGATGGTCTTTGTCACAATCTCGAGTTTTGCAAGTTTCTGAAGTGTTCATGGGTGTTTCAATATATAAATTTTCCTCACAGTAAAGTAGAAAACGACTCCCCCAATGCTTAGCCTTATAAAATAAAGCGGAGAGAATTTAAATATTCGCCATCATTACAAACCATTTCGCCGAATACCATTTTGCGGAATACCAATTCTCGGTTGACCATAACGCGAAATACGGAGTTTCGTAGAATACCATTTCACGAAAAACCTTACGCGGGATGTACCATTTCACGGAAAATATTTTCGTAGAAAGTACCATTTCACAGGGGTGACCCAACTGAAGGAAAGTAATAGACGTCAGTAGATCTAGGAAAATAAATAAATCTACATAGAGGTGATCTCTACGGGGGGCAGCCCCCCGCAGTGGCCGGCGCTTCCGAAGGCAGGTCGCCGGCAACACTCGCGGCCTGTGGCTGTCTCGCACTGAATCATCCAATGTTACTATTGATAGTTTTTGGTGGTCTTGTTATTGACTAATGTTTTATGAAAGAGTCTAAAATTTCTCGAGTTCGAATAGTTTTTGAGTTACGCAAAAATTTCTGTTTTATTTGTATGAGAGTCCTTATCCCCCTACCACAGAGGTGAGGGGTCTCAAACCATCATAAAAAATTCATGTCTCCAAAAACACCCACTTGTCAAATTTGGTTCCATTTGCTTGGTTAGTTCTCGAGTTATTAGGAAACTTGTATTTCATTTGTATGGGAGCCCCTCCCCTCTTAAAAAGGTAAGGGGTCCTAATTCATCGTAGAAAAAATTCATGCCTCCAAAAACACCCGCATGCCAAATTTGGTTCCATTTGATTAATTAGTTCTCGAGTTATGAAGAAATTTGTATTTCATTTGTATTGGCACCCTCAACCCCAACCACCCCGCCCCCCCCAAAGTGGGCAGGGGTCCAAATTCACCATAGAAGAAATTCTTGCCTCTAAAAACCTTCACATGCCAAATTTGGTTCCATTTGCTTGATTAGTTCTCGAGTTATGCAGAAATTTGTGTTACATTTGTATGGGAGCCCCCCCCCCCCTCTTAATGTGGAGAGGGATCTCGAAAGTCCATATAAAATACTTCTAAATGGTTGACATAAACATTGCCTATATCAATTCCAAAAGATTGGAGGCAGTAGGGCGGCCTTTGTAAAAGTAGCTTTGTGGTTTACTTGTTGAAAAAAAAATCCATTCACAATTTATTCAAATAATTTAGGAATGCATATGATAACATGTGGCAATACCATGGTAGTTGCGGATGTCCGACCCAAGTAGCACAATATACGTCCATTTAGTTGAGGCAACTGGATTACGACTGAAATTAGTCATATTTCGGTTACCGCAACAACTTTGTGACAACCGTGCTAGTAGGGGAATTTGTGAATAATATAAAATAATATCAAATAATATCGTCGCATGGGGAAATGTGACGCACATATGGGATGTGATAGAACTGGGAGAATAAAACAGTATTAGGTGCTAGACTATCTAAGATAGCGTGCGGCAGTAGTTTAGTTGGTAAAACTGTCGGGTACCAACCGAAAGAACGTGGGTGCGAACCTCATAGTTTTCACATAAAAATGTCCATTTTGGCGTCACCATTTGGTCGATTGCTCCGACCTCCCAGGCCAAGGCGCAGAACGAAAAGGCCACATTGCTCTCGGTCTTTCTTTTCTGCTTCAGCTGCACTCTATGGTCGCACAGCACCATCGAGCGGCCGAAACCAGGCTTCCATTCGGTGCTCTCGCCTTTCCACAGAAAAAAGAGGTTATTGTAAATGGAGGATCGTTTTATATCCGGCAGGTACGCAGTGCCAAGAAGTCAACTCAAGAAGTCAAGTCAAGAAGTCCAACTTTTTAGCTCAGGAGTACAGTGCGTAGTACGAATAAAATATCGAGCGTAGTTATTTTTGCCATAGCTGCCGCAAACTAACCAATAACGCTGTCTATTTGTTTCTGTGCAACTCTAATAAACGTAGGATTCCAAGAAAATTTGTTCCATTTAGGTAATTATCTATATGAAATCAATGCAAAAAATCGTGATTTCTGTGGTGCACTGTTCAACGGCATTGATTGATGGATTCAAGTTACTGCAATTTAATTTATTTTGCTTAATATCATTCTAATTTATATTTCACCCGTAAACTATAGCTGTTTAAAAAACACATCAAACAACGGCAAACTGTTACCTTCGGCGAAATGCTAATTTCTCTTCTGGCTACCGGCAAACTTTTTCAATCTGTCCCAGCTCAATAAAATAAAATAATGTCGGTCTACACCCTATACTAGTACATTCAATTATCGTTGAAAAACTGTGCGTTTCCGACGACGAGGAGAGTAAAAAAACACGTTCCCAATCAACGAACCGCCGTGTGTGTACCTATCACGGCAGTGGTGTATTGTGAAAGCCCGCGGCTGCGTCAAGTGTTTGTGTTTTTTATGAGTCAAGCGCTCAATGTGTGTTTTTCCGACTATTTCTAAACACCGAAGAAAAATCTATCCAGATTAAACGTTCCGACCGACGGCCGACCGATAGCAAACAGTCACAGTGTGAACCTGCAGCCAGCAACGGCAACAACAAAAGCAACTTAAAGCGCAACCGGTTCCTGCCCGGCCGACGCACGGCACGCCGAACGCGAAAGGAGGTAAAAAGGTTCATTAAGCAACACCGGCAACTCCAAAAAGGTTCGTGTTAATTAATGGTGTTTAAATTTTCCCAACTATCTTCTCTATCGTAGTTACGTATGAAGGGGCGATAAGCGTACATGAACCCTTCCCAAGTTCACAGCCTCCGTAGATATCTAGACATACCTACTCGCAGCTTCACATAAAGACGAATGAAGCAGTAACGCTTCTCTTTAGCATAAATCCAACCGTCGTTGATCGTATCCTGCCTGGGATGATAAAATGCGAGGGAACAGTTAGAAGTGGGAGGGAACAGTTAGAAGGCATTCCGCGTCAAAGTACGTACGTACCTACTGCACACATAGCTCTATGGGCAAGTGATGGCGGCGTTCATCCATCCATTGGTACATTTCAAACTCTATAAACAATTATTTACATTGACATTATTTCCAGCGTAATGCACGATTCGTGTACTTCTCCAAATGTTTTGTTTATTTTTCCTGAACTTCTCCGGTAGTGTGTCGTTTGAAAATATCAGTGTGCGCTGCTGAGCGCTGTGATCATGCTGATGTCCGATGGTAGAAATATGAATGGTCATAAGCTGCTTCGAATGCTACCGTAAGCAATTCAGGCTCGTTTCTTTGTAATTTTATCAAATACTATGGTATGGTCGGTAAAACTTATTTTAACGATTTTAAAATGCAATTGAAGCGGGTGAACTACGGCAAAGTATATTCAAAATTAATTCATTAACTAAAAGTAACGAAAATCTTGAATAATAAAATAATTGATTAAATGAATAATTGATTATAATTATCTATGGCATTTTCCTTACGACAATATCTACTATTTTTAATGTTTTTTTGTGTAAACTGGATGTGGATTGTTACTTTCATTTTTAGATTTCAGGTATTGTTTTCATGTTAAAATTTGATATGCTAATTAAAAATCTATTAACTTCAAATAGAAAAGTTAATCAATAGATAACTTATGGTCCAGCCATTTCCATCCATAGTCAGCAGTAATCAAACTGTGCTCTTTAAAAACGTACATGATAGTAGTCAAACTTAAGGGTGCGGCATTCAACATTCCCATACCTATTAAAAATTGTAGTAATCCGTCATAGGCGTTAATAGGTACCGATTATTCTGGTGGCAATGCTAAGTATAGTGGGCATTGCAAACTATTCAAGACACTGACTGCCAGCGGCAGACTGCTACCGATAAACAATTCAAAACTATTAAACGTAGCTTTATTAGTGTTTTACTGCTGGGATTTTACAACCTTGGCGCATTTGCTCAAATTCTATCACATGTCTCGATTATTTAGATGTATGCTAATTTTCTTCGCGGACTTTCTAACAACTGCTTACCTGAAATACACCTATCATAACAGCAAAAGGTTTCCTTTAACCTTTAAAGTAGGCGTTCCGCCAACTTTTATGTGTTTCTTTGCGATCGCAATGATATGGCCAGAGGCAGGTATAGGGTACTTACAGCTGAAGTGCCACAGGTTTACTTAAAAAAAATTGCCAAATGAATTCCGCCGGATACGGTTAAGACGAAAGGAATAAAATTAGCAAATTGGCAAGCTCTAAAAATCCTTAGGACGAGAAAATCTTCAATTAAGTTTAATAAAACTGCAAATTTAACTACACCCGTGGTGGCCTGCGTTTTGTTATATTATTGATGAGATCTTATTGTGATATAATTTGCGCTGTTGTAGGATATTGGTTCACATGCAATGGAACTAACTGAGAATAAACTAACACGACGTTATAAAAATTAAACTGAGTAAAATTACTAAACCTTACATTCAACTTCGTGTTTTTATTTTAGCTTATAATGAAGCAATGCATTAATCGAATAATTTTTTTAACGGTAGTCTTTCCAATAGAAAAAGGAATTAGTGGGCAAAGTAAATTAGAGTTTTTATAGAATCCTGATGGCGGGATAAGACAGAAAGACAAAGTGAGCAGAAAATTAGACGAAGGACGTAGGCTGAGTGTGAAGATCCGAAGGCCGAATGTTTGGTTTATACTGCAACAACGCTGGCGTAGGGGACCCTGTAGCCGCAAGGTTACCGAGGCTGCCTTGACAAGCGAGTGGTCGTGGGTTCGAATCTTAGTAGAATCAGGCCATTCGATGTTAAGTGACTTTAGGTTTATGGGCATGGGTTCATCCTCAAGCCCCTCCACATCCTTCCTACTAAATTCTTCATTTACTAACAATGAAGCCTCTTACCAGGGCAAGTTATAAGAGTGGCACTTGCTTGAGGTGCGAATGAAGCCTCTTGTTCAAAGGCAAATTATAACTTGTTCCACTTCCTGGTTCTAGGAATGAGATTGGTAATGCAAAAGTAGTAAGAAACACATACATACACACATACACACCCTCACCCTTTGCTGAACTCTGCTTTACCGACCATGAAGCCTTTAGCCGGGGCTGGTTATAAGAATGATACTTGCTCGAGGTGCGAATTAAGCGTCTTGTCCAAGGACAAATTGTAACTAGTCTCCCCCCTTCCTGGTTCTAGAGCTAGTTTGGTTGAAAAGTAGTAAGAAGAGTAGAAGGAAAAAAGGGGTGAAAACACCGACTCTTTAAGCACGGATAATAAGCAGTTCGCTCACTCTATAGCGATACTTCAAAAATAACGAAGTGCAGAACAATAACACCCAGATAAGATCACAATAGGTCAAAATGCTGGTGGTAGTGATAATATCCATACATAAAAAACAACGCTGGCGTATCACAGGGGAGCAACCTTGGACCACTGCTCTTTTCTTTTGTTGCAAATGAACTATCCGCTCTCCTGTCACCTGACTGCCGACCTTTGTATTCCGATGATGTAAAAATCTTTATGGTAATTAAAACTCTGATTGTATTGAACTTCAACAAATTTGACGGTTGACGCTCGAGTAACATGCTTACCGCCAGCATCTCAAAAGAAAGATGCCAGGTTTTGCTGAAAAAAATTTCTTAATTTTCTAAATAACGTTTCAAATTTTAAATTAAATCTTTGGTTTAAATTAAAGTTTAACCGCCATTTGTGCTTCATTTGAGCGTTAGTATAGTTTTTCCAAATTTTATCTTTCATTAGTCGTTTGGTTTGGTCGTCTTTTGGCTTTAATCTTTTGTATTTGTTGCCAAATATACTCCGTCGCCTCTGACGACATTTTGTCGTTTTTTGTTTGTATCTTTAATTTGATTGTACTCATTTTAACAGCTTGGGCCATTCGTGACTTCTGCGGGGTTGGAATGTTAAGTGACAGTCCTCGGTGTGACTGACGTGAATGCCTACCACTACTCCGAAATTGTCCCCTCATTTTTTTGTTGTTTTTTAACGTTTGTTAGTCATTTTCCGTTATATATGTCATCTGGCAATCTGTCATCTTTACATCGTCTTTTTGTCTCTTTTCAGCGCTTTTCTGTCATTTTTTATTGTCGTCTTTGGCATTTTTGGTCGTGATTTGTATTTTTTGGCGTTTTCTTGCGGCCGGTTGTTTTGTTGTCTTTATTGTATTTTCTGCATCTATTTATAGACATTTTGTCGTATTGCACTGTTTTTTGGCATTTTTGTCGCTTTTTTGGTGTCTTTTCCATAGATTTGTCGTCTTTCATCTTTTCTTCATCGTGCTTTCGCAATTTGTCTTCACTTTTTCGTCATATTTTCGTCTTTTTGTTGCGTTTTTGAAGTTCATTTGTTGTCTTTTCGTCGTTTTATCGTTTTCTGTTCATCACTACCATTTTCGGCACCTTTTCACGATCTTGTTGTCATCTCTTTGTTGCCTTTTTTTCGTCGTTTATTTTTGCATAGCCTTGGTGCGATCTCTCTATCATATTTTCGTCGTTTCGTGCATATTTTCGGCAGTCTTTTGTTGCTGTTTTGACGTCTTTTCATTGTCATTTTGCAGCTTTTTCTACGTTTTTTGTTATTTTTTGTTCTGTTTGTAATGAAGACAATAAAAATGTTATTTTTCTTTCGTTGTCTTGCTGATCTTTTCGTCTTTTCGTCGTTTATTTTTTGTATGTTTTATTGTCTGTATGATGCTTCTTAAACACATCTTTGCTGTTTTTTATCGTATTTTATCTGTCACAGTTTTGGGGTCTTTTCGTTGTGTTTTCATTGTATTTTCACGTTATTTCCGTCGCATTTTTGTCATTTTTCCGCCAACTGTTTATCGTATTTTTGCCATCATTTTTATCACTGTTCCGTCATTGTATTCCGGTGAATTGTAACCGTCTCTTTGTTGTTTTTTCTGCGTATTTTAGTCTTATTTTCATTGTATTCTTTGCACTGTCTTCCTTTATTAACAGTGCTAACACATACTGGATCCCTGCTTTAAGGATGGATTCCTATTTCATAGTAAAGAGGATTTCTTTAGCGAGTTATAGATATCCTGGGAATTCATCATTTAGCTTCTCATCTCATACAACAATGCTGGTTCTATAAGCAACGCATTCTATACGAATATTATTCAGAATTCCTCTACAAGATTTCAATGCGAAGAATCCCAACGATTCTGTGTGAGTCTTTTGGTTCGTCCGGGTTCCATGATATGGTCCCAGATACCCTCCGTCGTATTTCGTAACGTTACCGTTAGTCTTGTTTTGGTCAAGATTTGGTCTTGTTTTGGCTGATATAGTTGGTAAAATAACAAAAAAATATATCAAAATTTGGCTTCTTTAAGGCCCAAAGAATAACTACCCTCAAGTACTTTTTTTACACGATTTGTTTTTTCGATTATTAAGAACGGGACAACTTAGGGACCATTTATTTATTTCTCAATACATTTGAGATCGGCCCGACATTCGTTACGTAGTTTGTAAATGGTTCCTAAGTTGTACCGTTCTTGAGTAATCGAAAAAAACAAACCGTGTAAAAAAAGACTTGAGTGTACTTGTGTTATTTGAATAACAAAGCAATAACATGACCGGATTCAGAGTTTAGAATAACATATTTTAGTATTATTAGGGTATTGAATAACAAATGTAGTAGTATATGAGATATTAAAAAATCATTTTATAAAATATTTATAATCCAAAGATTTCTTTAATCATTAAAAAAATATGAAATATTTCGAATGTCATTAAGGTCAAAATAATATATGACAACAAAATCATTTATTAAACTCATTTTACAACCACTGTTTTAAATATCTACTCAATAACAAAATGTGTTATCAATGTATCTCCATATCTATTCAATAGTATACGTATAGTATACGAACTGCAAATCTAATAAGCGCTTCAATGACCCCTTTCGCTTCACTACTTTTTTCTATCACTCTTTGTCTATTGGCAAGACTACCGAATAATGCCTGACTTTATTATAAGGAAAGGCAAGAGTCCGTACCAACAAATATACTTGGTAAAACATTCATGATCTAGACTGCATTATTATTCAAGCTTCACTATATTTACATCTTCAGAATTGCAGTTTTCATTTCCGTTAAGAGAAAAAATGTGTCACAGGTAAAGCTTTTAAATATCCTTTTTAGTAAATTTAATTGTAGAAGAAAAACCACTTACTTTTATATGTCGTGTTTAACGCGTTGTTTAGATTTTTTATTTGCTCCAGAAGTAGCATTTAAAACATTTATCGAGAGGTGCCAGCTTGCGCCTACACTTAACAGAAGAAATGTGTTCGAATTTATTTCCAAACTTCCCCATTGGGGATAGGAAAATTATGACCGAACTTTCGTTTACTTCGAGTTTTATTTTTACGACGTCTGGTTTGTTCGGAAAACTTTCTCGTCAAAAATGATTATGTTGCTTCTGAGAATTCAGTTGGACTGCTGGAGTAGCAGATCGTTGCACGCTGCTGTTTCATTGTAAACAAATAGAAAATACAAAAAATGCAATTAGATAAATTCCTGCTGCTTTTCAATTTATACAGACATGCACGTGTTGCAGGACCTCCAAAGCATGCATCGTTCCGAATATTCCTTCACTTTACCTATCAACGAAATTAGAGACAAAAAAGTAATCCTTAGAACTGATATTGAATATCATATATACCATAAATAGTAAGGTTAATCGAACCGAACCAAAAATCGACATAAATTCGGCCTCATAACTTTTATTACTCGTCGATTTTCCTTTTTTCCTTCGCCGGCGGCTGGGAAATAAACGAAATTTGCTGTCAGTCGGCTGCTCCCCCAACCCCCCAAAACACGGCTCCCCTATTGTGGCCACACTACTGCTTTGCTTTGCTCCACTCAGTCAGAGGACGGCTGGTAAGCATAAGTTTACCAGCGCTCCAGCATACGTACCGTTCGTTCATAACTTGGCGTCGGCGGCATTCTGTGTACTTTCGGAATCGATTCGTTTAATAATGTGAAAAACGCAGTTTTGTTTTTATTGGATTCCGTCCGCTCTTGTCCGCTTCCCACATGTGCGCCGTCGGCAGCAGCGGCAGCAGTCCGAGCGGAAGGATATATCGATATAGTGTCTTAATTTGAGTTTGTGAATATGAAATTGGAAATTAGGGAATGATTAAGGTGTGTTCTCGGATGCCAAACCTGGTAGGGTAACCGATGCAATTTAGTACATACAGTAGTACATACAGTTTAGTACATTTAGTAGTCAAAACTCGAGGACGTAATAGGATATTTTGTCAAAAAAATATTCAAAATTATTGGAATGACGTTTCACGTCGTTTCAAGCAGAGAGTTATTCTTCACAGGATAAATAAAATTTCTGACTTTGTAAAGTATTTTATATGGATGATATGTAAAGTAGTTTTATTACATTTTTCCATAAAATTGATTCTTAAATTTTTCTGCGATTTCTTTTAAATACTGACTAATTTTGTCTTAGTTTCGTGTTGTCGGTAATTGTATTTCTTTAATTTTTGATTATAAATTGTTAGGTTAATGGTATGTTAATTTTACTTATTATCTTCTATTTTTCAAGTTAATCTTTGTCGTGCTCTGATATTTTTTACCATTTTGAATTTTGGCGCACATTTGTGAAACAAAATATGTTTTTTCCTGTCTCAATTTCAACACCCCGTAGTAAAACTGATTTTATGAAAAGATGTATGTAATAAGTTTAGGATTTGCAGTTAAATACCAAGAATGGGAAAAAAAACTTTCCCCGGTTCGGGTCACAAAGGCGTGCGTATGTCCGTCGCGATGGCAATGATGAAATGTGCGCCAAAACAACGCATTCTGAGAATGGTAACTAAAGAGAAAGACCGACAAGGAGAGAACATTTTCCGAATATAGTTGGCTTGATGCGACGTGAGGAAGGGGGGTGGGGGTGGCGTGCTGAACGCAGATGAACAACAACAAAGAATTGGAGTCGTCGTCGAAAAACAGGAAAAATTAGGGGGATTATAAGGAGAAATGCTTTCCGTCGTCACTGGAGTCGGTACTTCCTTCAATATGGATGGCCGCCGGCTCCGGAGGGTGGGTGAATCATAGCAAGAAGAAACAAACAAGACGGTTACGTTTGCTTTTTGCAACATCGATAATTTCCCAACTTTCGCATTACACGGTTCATTAAAACGTTTATTTTATTTATTTTGTCAATTTCTCAAACACTCTCTGGCGAGGACATGTACAAATGCGTGTTTCCTTTCTCACAAATTAACAATACCGCTTATGGAGGATAGCCGCTCTCAACGTCTTGTGTATAAGCGCTAGGTTGGAGCATAGAAATCGCAGTCACGTGGATGCAAGCTTGCGCTGATTCTTGGCATTCAAGTGTCATCGTTTTAGTGCACAATAGTACTCAACTAGAATGCTAATTGAGCTGCCACGGAGCACGTCAGACGGTCGTACAGGCTAGCCGAAGGAGTCGCGATTTCCTACGAGGATAGCAATAAATCTGCGAGAAAAGAAAAAGTGACGCAACGTTGTATCCTCCCTAGCCGGGCGAAACCTTCTATCTACGGTAATAATTTATGCACTCACGAAGGTGCACCATCATTTGCAAGCCATGCGCTTAATGCATCGTGGCCGTTCAAATTGCATCTACCATAACATTGCTTTATGGCTGTGCAAGCGCATATTCATCAGCCGGTGGAGTACTTCAAATCTTTTACCCAGGCGATACTTGAGCAAGAATTAAAATACTTCAGTGTGACGCAGTAGGAGTTCACACACTGATAAAAATAATTGCTGAATATGCGGAAGAAATATCTCATCAATAACGGGCCAAAAATCTATTATTAACAACGCTTAGGGGTTGGTTTAAAGTAAAAGATTATTTAAAAAGAAAAAAACATTTATGAAAAATGTAAAAGAAATGGAACATTTATGATTTATTAAAACATACAGCATTTTTTGTATCAAGTTTCACTACAAATGTATCCGACATTGCAAGATTTATCCCAACGTACATGGTAGTATGTTTCTGTACTTAACGAGAACAACGAGAACACATCATCTTATTGTTAATTGAATTTCTAGAGGTAGTATTTTCTAAGTAGGTATTGTTATAACGATCCTCAGAGTTGTAAACAGCACGGGTTTGCCTGTGAGAACAGCCACATAATAATTCCAGACTAGAAGAAGCATCAACAGGTTTTTAACTATGAACGTTTACGTGGTTCGCTTCAGAAGGCCTGCGGCGAGCATGTACCATAAGTAGTTAGTTACCTGTGAAGGTTGTCTTAAGCGGTTCTGAAGTGGCCGTTTTGCAAGGATTATTTGAGGATTAGGAGGGCTAAACCAGAAACATTTCTGGATGTAGCATATGAACGAAATGGTCAACAATTAAATAATTTTAGCTGCATGTTGTTCGAAAAGTGACCAGAACGAAATGTAAGACACAAAAGAGTGGTATTGCAGCACGACTACTATGTGGGACCGAATTGTACTTAACACACGAGATCCTTATTCTGATCGATGGTACGTGCTTCCCTGAATTCCAGTTTGAATGATAGTCATTGAAATACATGTATCTAGCTTTATGAACTAACTGCATGACCCTCTAATTTGCTTACTAGCAAATTTAAATGACCAAGTGCAAGACTCCATTAATTAACTGATATTCCACATTGAGAATGTTATTAGAGGGTATATGATGCGGAACTATTCAACAATTTTTATAACGGTAGCCTTTCCAATATACGAAGGGAATGGTAGAAGAAAACAACGAAAGAAAAGTGTTTTAGGGATACTTCTAAGGTGGGATAATACTGGGGAAATGAAGGATCATAGAAGTAGCACTTACTAGTTAATGGAAACCAATGGAACCGAACCAACTTTTCTGTACAGGCCTACAACATTCGCCGATATTGTGTAGCCCTTGAACCACCGAGGACTGACAAATAGCAATCTCTATAACCTTTATATAAGCGCGCTACACTTGTTCAGCCTCTACCAAAACTGGCACAACCGGTTTCCTAACAGGGACTACCCGGCATCGTCGTCCGGCATCTTTACGACATGTCAGGCCCTCCTGTACGATGGGAATTTCTTCAAGCAGTGCCTGTAGCTTGTGATTCATACGCCTCCGCCACTCTTTGCTTTCAGTTTGTACTCCACCGAATATCGTTCGCCGCACCCGCCGCCGCCGCTAGAAATTGGCTACCTTTGGTGAAAATCGTGCCTGTCTCTTCGATGGCTGCTCGTTGGATTACCCGGATGTTAAATGACATGCAGGTCACCGCGGCATCTCTAAGGGACTCGAGAGTGCACTTGAGTTGGGCGCGTAATTCATTACTCGATCAGTTGTTTGTTTGGAGAACCGTGTTCGTGCACTATTTGCCATAGCTGGTCTCGATCGACTGTATCTCATGCTGCATTGAAGGCAATAAAGGCATTTCTGCAAGAGCTATCGGGTGGTAAAAAGTTGGTCCGTAGTGGCGTGCGTTCCTTCATGGGAGGTAATAATTTACGAATCCTTGGGCTATCGGGGAGTGCCGGCGCAATAGGATGTGAAAACCCAAGTGTAAAGCAATTACCAGTGTTTCTCGGTCATGTTTAAAAAACTTTGCTGGTAAGCAGTCCTTACAGGCGGCATTGTTGGCTATCAGCAACTCAATTTCCTAGAGCTCAGGTGTTGGGGCATTACTATCTTCCATGACCATTCCTAGGTTATGTTTCGTTCCGCCTCATTGTAATCCTTGCGAGTTTGGTTTATGGAATTAAATAATTAGTTAGATTAGTTGGATTACTTTTCTTTTTATTTCCAGGTTTTGTATTCTACTAAGACGCTCCCAAAACTTCAGTTTGGTTCAGTTTCTCGTAATATTTGGACTTGTCATTATGTCGGAATAGTACACATCCAATGGTTTATCAGTCCATTATGTGATCCTGCGTTCTTCCCATCCCGTTGCCTCATTGGTTCATTGGTTCCACCGCCAGAGATTCTCTCACCGCCACGGATTCTCTCTACCGCCTCGCCTTGGCGACAGATCTCCTGCAGTATCACGATGCCGAACTTTCGGAGTTGTAACTGATCGAGTAGCATCCTGTCGCTACCCACGAAATTTAGCGTTCTGCAGTTCCAGGTACCAATCATCCATTTTATGTCCCTATTTCGTTCCGAATGTTCCGAGTCGATTTTTCTAGATATTTCGTAATAGTTTATAGTTTAGTTAGGTTACCTTTCTACCGAGTCTCGTCGTGGGGCTGCCTATTAGATGGCAGCGAGAATGGAACAATCCTATACTACAAAATTTAATGTAATTTTTCTTATCCGAAAAAAAATTCACATTAAACTTTGTAGTAGACACAATGCATCTACAGCAGTTTTTATTATAAACATTGAAACTTATGGTAAATTTATTGTAAAAGTGTCTCAAATTAAAATTTTATTCATATTTTTGTTTCTTATTTTATGCTATGGAATTGGCCATATTTCATCATAAATCTGCTGCCTTTTTAAATTATATTTTGTTTTTTCGCCTAAAAAATTACCATAAAAGGACGATAACTTTTACTGTAAATGAAAATTTTTGTTCGAGAAAAACTAGATTTTTTATTGTTAACTTAACAACCAGGGTTGCCACATGCACAGATTATTCTGTGTTTAACAGATATTTGAAAGAAATCGCCTGTACAGAATCTGTATGCATAGAATACAGATTTTCGCCAAGTTACACAGATTAAACAGATTTTTGAGCTTTTACATGAGGGTGAAAGAGATGGAAATAGTCAGCAAAATGACTCTCTATCTCTTTCACTCTCATTGTTTTGCATTGGACAGATTTTTGCACAGATATTTTTCCTCGCTGTACAGATTGTCAGATTTTTCCAACAAAAAACACAGAATTATATGTGGCATCCCTGTTAACAACCCGTCATTTTTATGGTAGAATCTCTGAAAACCATAAAAGATATGGTGGACAACAATAAGTTTGATGGTTTGGCTATCTTTTCTGATGATAAATTTTATTGGTTTTACTGTATTTTGTATCCTACTTCTACAATAATTTTTATCTTCGTGTTATGGTTATTTTTTTTTCGGGGTGGAAAATTCTCAACTCTCTCATCATCATGAATGGTGAGACTTAAACTTTTTGAGTTTGAGTTAAGCGTAAGGTACGAGCATACGGTTATGGTATTGAAGTTGAATGAAATAAATATGCCAAAAGCTTACTGATGGGTTATATTTTGTTGTCTAAAAGTTTGAAAAGGATCGGTCGATCAGGTAATTTTCTACAGCGTTTCTTCCGTGCTGCAATTTGATGTGGGACACCCTTTAGTTATTCTTTTGGCCTTAAAGGAGCAAACTATGTCACAAGACCAAATTTTGATATGAGCTATCCGATATCCATAACACATTTTAATATTATTCTACCTTTCCCATCATTTCCTCACAACAACATACCTCCGAAACTTTAAGGCCCATGTTCCGAAAATTCTTCAGAAAATTCATTGCAGAAGTGTCAAATTTCCTTTGCCGATTGTTCTTATCCGAATTAAGTACTTCTTTTGTCGCTCGTTGCTTAAATTTTTAGTAATATAAGCTTGCATGTCCTGCAACTAACCGCACTGTCTCGCAAGAAAAGCAACGTATCTCTGTTACTTAAGGCCCTGAAGCGACTAGCAGTCCCCCGGGATTGGTTAACCGATCTTCTCATTGGTTTTACTAGCATCACAGTAGGCACTACTGTGGGTAGGGCGTTGGGGATTGGTAACTGGAAGGTTATGGTTCACAAACTAGCGTAACGTCCCCAGGCACTACATTTTTAACTAAGCATTGATTTCATTTTTTAAACGAAATTAAATCAAAAAGTTCAAGTGTTTATTCTAATGTGTAATTTCTGACAACACCGCTCGAAAAGTGTTGATAAAATAAAGCCTCAATTACATTAAGCGAGTTAGCGGGTTTGCGAGTAGACATGATGACACCAGTCGAGTTTACAGTCAACTCGCACACTCGTTAACTAGCAACCAGCAAAGTCGCCCAAAGTAATTGAGGCCTAAGACTTACTCGATCTTTTGTAGAGTTCTTGTAAATTGCGATAAGATTTACACGGGAAAAGCAAAGCAAAACTGTTTTATTCGTGCGGCCTAATATCAATGTATACCGAAAAGCTGGTTCCTACCGAAAATCTGTCAAATAATGTACCCAACCATAAAATGTACATTTCGTCCGGATCATAGCAGGCAAGTAACTTGGTAACGCGACATAATGCTATTATCAGACCAGCAATTACGCAAGCTTCCTTTCAATTTTGGCTAACAAACTCATCACACTGACAGTGGTTCGACGAAAAAGGGACCGATGTCTTTATATGTATGACAAAATCCCACAGAAGTCAGAAGAGGCTGCCCCCAGCTGCCAACAAATCGTGAGTGCCTGCGTCTTCGTCAACACAATAAGGGCAAACCGACAAACAGGCAATAAATAAAATATCAGATCACGTTGACGATATCGTCCGTAGAAGGAACATTTTCAGTCTGATCTGTGCTCTACTCACCATCCGGAGGGGTTGCACTGCTAAACGACAACACGTGCTCATGTCGTACTTGGTGATATTGTTCACCACCCCTAACCTCTTCCACCCATTTCGGTTCGGTTTATTCGAGAAGGCAGGATACGTTCGACACATCCTGTGCAATACGACTTAAGGCGCGTAAACAACAGATGTTGACTAAACATTGTCTCCGGCCGGAATTGTTTTGTCGACCTGGGGAAAACAGGTATTAAGAGTGCTCTCGAAAATACGGCTGAACTGAAATGGTTTAGAAACCTCAAAGCCTCAATGAAACGACAAATCGTCCCTTTTCTATAGGCAACGCATTTTGTTCCATTTTGCTCCGCAATGAAATCAGAATCCTCTTTTGGGAGTTATACCTTATGAGCAGCATCAAGCGAGGATGTTATTTGATCGTAATCATATTTATTTATTGAGAGACAAACTGACGACAGCTACTCAGGCTTGGCAGAAGTCAATCAATGAATGATTTATTTGACATCTGTAACCGAGTAGTTAATAAAGTATTTATGGCTTCTCCAACCAGACCAGGCGACGTTCTACTGTTTCCCCCGATGGAAAGTGGAATATATTTGTGCAAACTAGGAGTTCTGTTCTTCTAGCAGAATAGTCTATCCATTTGTTTCAATACTTTGTTGAACGAATACACAATAAGTTCAGCTTCAGAGCATGGCATCAAGACAATTGTGGATTTTACATTTGTGCACACAAAGTAAACGGTAATGTTTGTTCTTTAATTATTTTCAATATCCTCCTTTGGCGTCCTACAAGATTCTGAATACTGATTGAACAATATTCCAGCTTGCACACGAACGAATCATGGCTGCTAATTACTTTCCGGTTGACCGTAATGTGAACAAACAGGCTGAGACAGCTAACGAACTTATTAACCTGCTGGAAATCTACGTCGTGTGTGGTCGAAACTGCGAGATGTACATACCAACACACAGATAATGAGCAATTATAAGATTATTTATTTACTATATTTCATAAAATAATGGTAATAAACTCCAAAAGTAAATAGTAATCACCGCTCGGTGTATTCTGCACATACTGCATTGTAGCAGTATAAGCGTTTTAGTCTTTGAACGTCCTGAATGAGACTCAAATGAACAAACTCAAGCCGACATCATCGACGGTTAAAGCGTTTCGTATAGGCGCAGGCTCACGCAGACGCTTCACGACCCAAGCGGACGACGTACATTCCTGTATGGTGAAATGTACGTTTAATTAATTTTAATCGAGAAAAATACATAAAATTTACGATGCAAGCCATTGGTAATTAGTAACAGTGAACCGGTGCATAAATAGCCAATGCAGCAATCTATGAGAGCTTAAAGTAAGTCATTATTGTGAGAACAAAATATCAATGTTGATATATCAAAGACCGTTCCCGTTGCCGACTTACAGCCGATTGGTACAATAAACAATAACTAATTCGAATCATTTAATTTATACTCTAAGACCAATTGTAAATTATTTCACTTTTTGTCTGTG
The DNA here is from genome assembly GCF_943734655.1 of Sabethes cyaneus. Lineage (NCBI taxonomy): Eukaryota > Metazoa > Arthropoda > Insecta > Diptera > Culicidae > Sabethes > Sabethes cyaneus. Next base: position 185,890,996 of record NC_071355.1, read on the forward strand.
CCTGGCGCCGCTTGGATCGAATATAGGAGGTGTATGGGAAAACTTGTCTGTCGCAACAAATCAACATCTAAACTGGCGCTTCTTGGGGTCTAAGAAATTTCCAAATCTCCAATAATATACAACTTTAGTGTAGATTTATGGATTCGTCCATTATTTTTTCTACTAATTTCGCGTATTTAAAAATTTTATTATTTAAAAAAAATTCTGTTTTTAATACTGCATAGCAAAATTTAAATCTATCTCTCAAAACCAATGTCTCCTATAATCCCGCGTGGTTCTCATTGAATCAACCGGTACGGAGCAAAACAAAAATATTGCAGCTTAATTATGTCGAACTTACACGCTTCAGAGTACCACCTCACCCCTACTGGTCTCACCCAAAACCTCCTGGCGCGGCCGACCGACCGGCCGGGGTAACCTGACTGCACTCATAAACGTCTGAGATGAAGGTTTCCGACTCATTGCGCAATTATTCTCCAACCGCACGGCAAGTTGTCATTTAAAGTCTCCGCCATACTCCACCATTGCATAGGATAGGATAGGTACACACAGGCAATCGTCATTCGGAAAATATACCCACCACATGACCGCTTGCTGGTTCTTTCTGTCTCTGCACGAATCGATTCTCATTGGTTGAAAGCCGTACGCAAGTCCCATAAAATTTATAACAGTGCTTCTAGCAAAACCAATCTCTAGCAAATAATTCAATCCAATTAACGACTCGATGCTGTCCGTGCGGACAGTTCACTACCGGTTCGGTATAGTTGTGCATTATTTCATATGGTCATTTCACAAGCGGCAAAATCGAATCGAAACGTTGGATTGGACGGAGATGTAAATCTATTGCGAGCCGGGGAAAGTTCCTCCTACTTTTCTAGCGGTTGCCTACTGCTGCTACTGCTGCTACTGCTACTGCCGCTATTCGTACTACAGTCATCTTACTACAGTGAATCAGTAGCAAAAAACATCTAAGATAAAAAATGATTCAAGTGAAATACAATTTAAATATTTTTCGTTTTAAGAAGAAATTCTGTGAATGTCACATATCTGTAACACTCGTGAACTTTGCTGCTCCACATGAATTACTGCAATACTCCAGTTTTAAACGGAGGCGGAGCCAAGTTGACCACTATTTGATCGAGTAGTTTCACTCAGACGATGGATGTGTTTTCGACCTAATTTCGACCAAATGATGCTTTAATTAAATGGAAAATTATAGAATATGGAAGGGTATTTTCGGCCTGTTTCTACATTCAGCCTATTTTAATGTGTTATAACTATTTTCTCAAGACTGCTGGTAATCTCCTGTTTTTTTCTTGAAAAAACGTCAAAACCACCTGTTCTTTCGCTAAACCTAGTTCTAGGCCGTGAAAATAGATGCAATCGCTTAATGGGCCGAAAATACCCCTACGTACAGCGTCAAATACTAGTTTGGTTTTCATTCACAAAGTTATTCCCAGTAGAGAGAGTGTGTGAAATTAAGCACCTTCAGTGATTGTAGGAATATATTGAAAAGAGAAAAAATAGTAAAACGAAATCAATAGTATAAGATAAGACCGACCGTTCAAATGGGAGAAATGAATTTCTGGGTGTCCACTAAATGAAAATGAGATTCCCATATTTTCTTTCCCATATTGACTTTCACGGAAGTTTGTACATTGCAATCGATTTTATGAAAAAAAAAATTGCTGCCTAATTGCAGATTTGACATAACAAAGTATTTCTCTATTAAAATGTTCAATAAAACATTCAGCAAACTACCCTTGAATTTCGCAAATAATCATTTACGTTGAACTAACTGCAGCTCGCGTGCGTCTAACTGAAAGCGAATCGAAAGTAGGGTAAGGAACGGATTAATCAGGTGCACAAAGATAGCCAAGGAGGTAGGGTAAGGAACCATGAAGAAATATTTTGAATGATTTGATTCCATACATACCCTTTGATTCCATACAAAAAACAACGGGTGCACGATTTGATTTAAAAGCAGAAGGTTGCAAAAGTCAAAAGAAATCTGCTCAAACGGCACGGCAATATGTCTAGGGACCAACTGGCTATTCAATGGCTCGAGAATGTTTCCTGGGCGATGGCATGGGGAGGTTCCTCCTAAAGTTTGAATATTCCATTGCTGTTCTTTGAACCTGGTGTTAGAATCTGCACCGTCTCGCCAGGCGAAAGCTACACAGGCTTGGTGTGTGAACAATTTTCGGATTTTATTTCTTCGAAAACTGGCCTGCATCTTCGGCTGATTTGAATCCTCTCGACTTCTATGCATGGGGTTACATGCTAAGCAAACTAGGGAGAATCAAATGACTCGCTGTGGATACTTTCAAACAACGGTTGGAGAAGATTTGTAATGAAATGCCTCAGGACATCGTGCATGCCAGCTGTATGAACATTCCAGCGTTACGGGACACCATTAGCACCCATTTTTACTGCGTAAATTGCTTCCTGTTTCACCAGTTTTTTAGCAAATATCTTGTAAAATAATTGATTAAAGAGCACCTTATTTTCCACATGAATGCCAGGGATTTGATGAAATAGGAACTGAGTTGCATAGTAGGAATGGTGTCCCGTATCGCTGGAATGTGTCTGTAACGTTTGCGATCGACAACTGCAACTGATAACTAAAGCAAAGGCAGAAAGATTTTAATTTGACTAAATTAAGACAATTTTTTTTTGTTACGTTATAGTCACTTTAACAGCTTGGGTCATTCGTGTCTTCGGCGGGGTTGGGATTTTGAACCCGGGTCCTCAGCGTGAGAGGCGTGAATGCTAACCACTACGCCGGGACTGACCCCGTTTAAGACAAATGTTGTGGATATACTTTACACGAAAATTAAAATTTATTCAAGCGTCCGTTTTCTGTGAACATTTACTTTACTGACAGTTATTACTACTCAACTATGTTAAGATTACAAATAAGAATAACGTACCACCAATATGTATCCAACAAAATCGTATTCGATGCGCAAAACGAGCTTATACGCTATCTTGGAAGCGATATACGTACTGAGGAATAGTTTCGATTCACTTATATAGGTATTTCTATACGATAAAGTTGAATTAAGCGCGACTAGCTTCATACTGCTATACAGCTTTATGCTGGAAATCGTATGTTTGTCAGCTACTATCATTATAAATGATGGAATATCAACCTGTGCGCGCTTTATTAGAGCTTATTCTGAATTTATTAAGAAATATTTACGACAAATTTCGTGGAAAATAAATAAAAAGAAAATTTATCCAATTTAATTCTACTATGTATATTTTATTCTTGACAGATACGTATTTCGTCTACGACTTGCAGGCTTCCTCAGTATCTGTTTTCGAACTAAAGTTAATTTCCAGGTTTCGTATTCTACTAAGACGCTCCAAAAACTTCAGACAATTTTCGTACATTGATATACGAGTTGGTGCTAGCTAGGGCGTACATTTATAGATTAATTAGCCACTGTGATGCTTTGTGGGGTTTGGCCGGATACTCGCTATTCGCATAACAGTCCCATTTTCTTTGGAGTTTCCTATATAAATGGAACTGTTATAGCTGTCTTATTTTCCAAAATTTTAGTCCTCTGTTCTTTCGGGTCTACCTAAAATCCGTGTATTGGATGAGAGAGTGTTCGTAAGGTGCTCACCCCACCTGCACAGGGTGCGGTAGGAAAAAATACGAACTTGTTTAAACTTTAATATTTGGTTAATTTGTATAACTAATGACTTATTGCGGATAATACTGTGTTTGCTTACGTTTACTTCCAAGTGCTGCTTCAAAACATCGGAATTGTTTTTATTAAATACTAGCTGACCCGACAAACTTTGTATTGCCACAAATTAAACTGTGTTATACATAAATCGTGAATCTCGGATGACCTTTCTCACAATCTTGAATTTTGCAAGTTTCTGGGGAGTTCATGGGTGTTTTAATATACAAATTTTCCTCACAGTAAAGTAGAAAACAACTCCCCCCATTGCTTAGCCTGATAAAATAAAGCGGATAGCATTTAAATATTCGCCATCATTACAAACCATTTCGCCGAATACCATTTTGCGGAACACCAATTCTCGGGTGACCATAACGCGGAATATAGAATTTCGCAGAATACCATTTCGCGAAAAACCTTACACGTGATGTACCATTTCACGGAAAATCTTTTCGAAGAAAGTACCATTTTGCAGGGGTGACCCAACTGAAGGAAAGTAATAGAGGTCAGTAGATCTAGGAAAATAAATAAACCTAGATAGAGGTGATCTCTATGGGGGGCTGTCTCTCCGCAGTGGCCGACGAGTCCGACGGCAGGTCGCCGGCAACACTCGCGGCCTGTGGCCGTCTCGCGCTGAATTATCTAATGTTACTATTAAAAGTTTTTGGTGGTCTTGTTATTGATTAATGTTTTATGAAAAAGTCTAAAATTTCTCGAGTTCGATTAGTTTTTGAGTTACGCAAAAATTTCTGTTTTATTTGTATGATAGTCCGTATTCCCCTACCACTGGGGTGAGGGGTCTCAAACCATCATTAAAAAAATCCATTTGCTTGATTACTTTTCGAGTTATGAGGAAATTTATATTTCATTTGTATGGGAGCACCCCCTCTTAAAAGGTAAAAAGTCCTAATTCATCATAGAAAAATTTCATGCCTCCAAAAACACCCACATGCCAAATATGGTTCCATTTGATTAATTAATTCTCGAGTTATGACGAAATTTGTATTTCATTTGTATAGGAGCCCCCCCTCCTAAAGTAGGGAAAGGTTTCAATTCTCCATAGAAAAATTCTTGTCTCCAAAAACACCCACATGTCAAATTTGGTTCCATTTGCTTGATTAGTTCTCGAGTTATGAGGAAATTTGTATTTCACGTGTATGGAAGCCCCCCCCCTCTTAAAAGGGAGAAGGGTCATTATTCTCCTCCTAAAGAGGGGACGGGTCTAAATTCACCATAGAAATAAAAGTTGCCTACAAAAACAGCCACATGCTAAATTTGGTTCGATTTGCTTGATTAGTTCTCGAGTTATAAGGAAATTTGCATTTCATTTGTATGGGAGCCCCCCTCCTAAAAAGGTAAGGTTGAGACCCCTTCATCATAGAAAAAATTCATGCCTCCAAAAACACCCACATACCAAATATGGTTTCATTTGATTAATTAGTTTTCGAGTTATGAGGAAATTTGTATTTCATTTCTATAGGAGCCCCCCTTCCTAAAGTGGGGAGGGGTCTCAATTCACCATAGAAAAATTCTTGTATCCAAAAACACCCACTTGTAAAATTTTGTTCCATTTGCTTGATTAATTCTCGAGTTATGCAGAAATTTGTATTTCATTTGTATGGGAGCCCCCCCTCTTAGTGGGAGGAGGGGTCTCTAACCATCATAAAAACCTTCCCTGGCTACAAAAACCCCTATATGCAAATTTTCACGCCGATCGGTTCAGTAGTTTTGGATTCTATAAGGAACATTCGGGCAGACGGACAGAAATTCATTTTTATAGGTATAGATTTGTATGGGAGCCCCCTCCCCCTCTTGGTGGGGGGAGGGATATCTAACCATCATAAGAATCTTCCCTGGCACCAAAAACTCCTACATGCAAATTTTCACTCCGATCGTTTCAACAGTTTTCGATTCTATAGGGAACATAAAGCAGACAGAAACCCGTTTTTTAGGCATAGATTTGTATGGGAGCCCCACCTCTTAGTGGGGGGAGGGGACTTTTGCCATCGAGAGAACCTTCCGTAGCCCCAAAAATCCCGACTTGCAAATTTTCACGCCGATCGGTTCAGTAGTTTTCGATTCTAAAAGGAACATAGGTACAGACAGACAGACAGAAATCCTTTTTTATAAATATAGATTTGTGAAAATGTACGCCAAAGAAGTAATTATGAGTTTGCTGTTCACCCACAAGACACCGGAGACAAGGAAATTGCCAATGTGGTAGGACGTCATTTGGTCACAGTGTATCGCATCAAAAAATCTAAGTAGCGGAAGCCTAGGAGTGGAAGTTCCCGGTTTACACGTACACCAAATCTGATCAAATGGGTTCGCATGAAGATTACTAGCAACCTATGGTACGTTCCATAAGGAAACTTGCCAAGGAAGTCAAAAATACTTGGAAATCCATGCGAAAAATCCGCAAAGAAGGCCTGCATACATCTTCCAGAGCTAGAGTGAAACGGGCTTAAAATTATCAGTTGATGCTCGTAAAATTGAATATCAACTCGCTCTCAGTGTGGCAGTTATTTATCAACACGAAAATCAATTTCAATAACCAGTCACGACATTTTTGGAATAGATAATCATTATTCTATCTCTAAAACTGAATATCAAATATCAGTATCAACGAATTCGAGAAGACAATTTATAATCAGTACCAATAATGTCAGTTTATCACGAGGTGTTGATATTGTCACTAAGCGTTCTTTTCACCATAAACGTTTGATTTCAACGCAAACCGCGAAAACAGTTATCTCAATTTTAAAGTGAATTGTCATCACAACGCCCACTGCAATATTGTGCTAGGCGCTGATATTCATACTCACTGCCACGGAACTGAAAATGATATTCAGCTCTGACTTCTTTGTAATGCATTATGAATTTTTCGAAACGAAAATACAGCAACATCGAAACTCAGCGGTTTGGTTTATCAATGAATTTTTATTTCAATGATATTCATAATCCTTCTGGAAAAAAGAGTTTTAATATTGTATTGACTCAAAATCAATCCGTTTGAGTTTCGATAAAGTGATTTTTTCAGAACTTTTTGCATTTCCACCATTTTTTCCGTTTCAAACGGCACTTGATTACGGGGCAAGCATGTTGCACGTTGCATGAAAAACGTACCGGCAATGCCGAAAACCGGCCGCTTAGCAGCCATAAGTGTTCTAGGATCCGGCGTCGTCTTGTGGATGTCAATGGTAAATATAAAGGACAAATCAAATAAATGTGTTTGAAATGGGGCTCCGTAAGCGCAAGGTTGCCGAGTCTGCTTGAATAAGCGAGTGGTCGTGGGTTCGAATCTTAGTAAAATCAGGTCACTCTTTGTCTTTGACATGAGTTTATTCGCAGTCCCCTCATTACCCTTCCTTCAAGCTGACTGGTTATGGTCAAACTGTGGCCCGCGGGCCACATACAACTCTTGAATATGATACTTTTGGCCCGCGGACTGATTTGATGGATGGTGGACAGGAACTATATGTTAAATTTATAAATGTCAGAAGTCATTCCGGCCCGCGAATCTAATGAGAAGATTTGATTTGTCCCGCATCATGCTTATACCGCGGCCACCACTGGGTTGGAGGAACGCAGTGAGTCCTCGTTCCTCTGACTGACAGGGTAAACCCCCATCACACACAAGCACGCATAAAATTATTATGCATATCGCTCACTAAATAGCAATTATAACAAAAAGAAATACAGTGCGGGGTATACAGCAAGCACTCGGGCGATATCACAATAGATCAAAGGTACGCGAGTCGCAGTTATGAGTCCATACATGAAAAAAATAGTTTGAAAGAACCTAATAAAGATAACTGAATTAGAAAATATTGATATTATTGTCTAAATTAGTTGAAATAAATACCATAAATCTTTGCAGTTTTTCTACCGCACCCTGTATATATTCATTTATTGAATTTATCTGAACAAAGGAGCTCCTCGACATCTCTATTTTGGTCTACCTAGTTAGACAGTACCTTTATTTAGATGAAGCCCTCAATACTGAACTGCAAACAACAATGGGCGTCCCGTAGATTTTCTATGATGTGATTTCCCGTCCAGTGTTTTTGACATTTTCAGTCATAGAAAAATGGCGGTGTACCAGGGGGTAGGAACCAAGCCTTAACAAATGGAACAAACCAGCGTCTAACCTGTAAAATCTCTTCAGTTTTGTCACAGATCTATGCACTGAGTCATTGAACGCGAATAACTCTTTAATCACTCTCGAAGGTCTTGATGCACGCGTTGATAGTTTCCCGACAACCTTAGACTGCAACCTTAGACGACCTGCAATGGTAAGTGCTTTGTAGTAGTAGTAACGAAAGCATATTGCGAAGCACGGAAGTTCCCTTCCGCTATAAAAATTGTCCACTGCAATTTACGATGGCTCTCGAACGTATCGGTACCGAGTGATTAGGCAACAATCAGGGTACGGGCTGATTAACAAGAATTTAAAAAACTCGCGTAGTGCAAGTCGTACGAAGCTTTTCTAATTACGTTCAATTTGCAAATTCTAGCTAGGACAGGTATTATGGAAACCTAACCAAACTACCTGTTTATCTCAGTGTTCTCAATAGGAATGTTTTACGAAAAATAGAGAAATATTGGTGTTAGCAAACCATTGTCATATTTTTACCTTTGTTATAGTATATAACAAAGGTTTAGAAATTGGTCGAAAAACACGAAACTGATCCGAGGCCCGGAGGGCCGAATCACATATACCAATCGATAGAGCTCGACGAACTGAGCAATGTCTGTGTGTGTGTATGTGTGTGTGTATGTGTGTGTGTGTGTGTATGTGTGTGTGTGCAGCTCATTTTCTATCGCCTGTTTCTCGGATATGGCTGAACCGATTTATGCGTTATTAGTCTCATTTGAAAGGTATCATTGCCTAGAATATCACTATTGAATTGCTTCGTGGTCCGATGTTTCGTTTAAAAGTTATAAGCAAAAATGTGAAAACTACGTGACACGGTTTTCTCCGGAACCACACAACCGATTTCAATGATCTTAGTACCAAATGAAAGCTCTTGCTAAATTATAAAAATTTTCAGGAAGTTTTATTGAAAACAAATAAGTAGTTTAAAAGTTATGCTTAAAAACGTGTTTTGATAAGGTAATAATTATCGCCTGTTTCTCAGAGATGGCCAAGCCGATTTATGCGCCATTAGTCTCATTTGAAAGGTAATATAGCCGGATAGATCACTATTGAATGGTTTTTTGATTGGACTTTTAGTTTGAAAGTTAAGAGTAATTGAAATTACACGTTAAAATTTACAATACTTTATAGCGCTTTTAACCAAGATAATTTATCTAGTTTCAATTGTTTTAGTATTAAACGAGAGGTCTTAACACTGCAAATGTATTTACCAAATTTCATAAGGATTGGTTCTACTGGTCAAAAGATATTTAAAAATGATTGATGAAATTTATTCAAGAAAACCTTAATGACCAAACCTTTAATTGGACTAAACATTTAAAACAGATTAATATAGTAAAAATGTGTAATTTTTCAACGGATGTTTCTTTGCAGCAGTTAATTAATAAAATATAGCACATTTTCTTACACTTTTAGGGTGACCGTGAATCCACCTAATAGGGTGACACAAATTTTTGTTTTTTTCATGCGTCCAAAAAAATAGCGTCTTCCCAAAAATTCTAGAACACTAAAATAAGCAACTTTGCTGCATATAGTAACTATCTGTCTCTTAATGGTTGCGAAATTTAATGATTTGTTTGAAGAAACCACTTTAAAATCAAGCAAAGCAAAGCCATGGGTGTAAACGTCCTTCAGAACTTGACCCTTCTTTATCGATAGACTTCGCAGCCGGTTATTAGAGTACAGGAAAATTACGGGGCTAGGGCAAAGATCCTATTAACTCTGTAGCGACACCGATCAGTCGAGATTCGAACATACAATGACTGGCTTGTTAGGCTAGCATTGTACCCCGAAGCTAACAGCCACTTTAAAATCAGATCTGCTCAAAAATTCGGTATACGATGTTTTCATTGCTTTCCTATCTATACCTATAAAGAAGGATTTCTGTCTGTCTGTCTGTCTGTCTGTCTGTCTGTCTGTTTTGTGTTCCTTATAGAATCAAAAACTACTGAACCAATCGGCGTGAAAATTTGCATGTAGAGGTTTTTAGGGCCAGGAAAGGTTTTAGTGATGGTTAGAGACCCCTCCCCCCACTAAGAGGGGGGGCTCCCATACAAATGAAACACAAATTTCTGCATAATTCGAGAACTAATTAAGCAAATAGAACCAAATTTGGCATGTGGGTGTTTTCGGTGACAAGAATTTATTCTAGGGTAATTTGAGACCCCTCCCCTCTTTATAAGGGGAATTATAACTCCTCTCCCCTTTAAGAGGGGGGGTTTCCATACCAATTTCCTCATAACTCGAGAACTAATCAAGCAAATGGAACCAAATTTGGCATGTGAAGGTTTTCGAGGGCAAGAAAATTTTCTATGTTGAATTAGGACCCCTCCTCACTTTAAGAGGGGGGGTCCTGTACAAATGAAATACCAATTTCCTCATAACTCGAGAACTAATCAAGCAAATGGAACCAAATTTGGCATGTGTGTGTTTTTGAAGACAAAATTTTTTTCTATGATGAATTGGGACCCCTCCCCACTTTAAGAGGGGGGGGGGGCTCCTATACAAACGAAATACAAATTTCCTTATAACTCGAGAGCTAATCCAGCAAATGGAACCAAATTTGGCATGTAGGTGTTTTTGGAGGCAAGAATGTTTTCTATGATGAATAAGAACCTCTCCCCACTTTAGGAGGGGGGGCTCCTATACAAATGAAATACAAATTTCCTCATAACTCGAGAACTAATCAAGCAAATAGAACCAAATTTGGCATGTGGGTGTTTTCGGTGACAAGAATTTATTCTATGGTAAATTGAGACCCCTCCCTCTTTATAAGAGGAATTGTAACTTTTCTCTCCTTTAAGAGGGGGGGCTGCCATACAAATTTCCTCATAACTCGAGAACTAATCAAGCAAATGGAACCAACTTTGGCATGTGAAGGTTTTCGAGGGCAAGAAAATTTTCTACGGTGAATTAGGACCCCTCCCCACTCTAAGAGGGGGGGCTCCTGTACAAATGAAATACAAATTTCCTCCTAACTCGAGAACTAATCAAGCAAATAGAACAACATTTGGCATGTGGGTGTTTTTTTTGGTGACAAGAATTTATTCTATGGTGAATTGAGACCCCTCCCCTCTTTATAAGAGGAATTATAACTCCTCTCCCCTTTAAGAGGGGGGACTTCCATACAAATTTCCTCATAACTCGAGAACTAATCAAGCAAATGCAACCAAATTTGGCATGTGAAGGTTTTCGAGAGCAAGAAAATTTTCTATGGTGAATTAGGACCCCTCCCCACTTTAAGAGGAGGGGCTCCTGTACAAATGAAATACAAATTTCCTCATAACTCGAGAACTAATCAAGCGAATTGAACCAAATTTGGCATGTGTGTGTTTTTGGAGACAATTTTTTTTTCAATGATGAATTGGGACCCCTCCCCACTTTAGGAGGGGGGGTCCTGTACAAACGAGATACAAATTTCCTCATAACTCGAGAACTAATCCAGCAAATGGAACCAAATTTGGCATGTAGGTGTTTTTGGAGGCAAGAATTTTTTCTGTGATGAATTAGGACCTCTTCCCACATTAGGAGGGGGGGCTCCAATACAAATGAAATACAAATTTCCCCATAACTCGAGAACTAATCAAGCAAATGGAACCAACTTTGGCATGTGAAGGTTTTCGAGGGCAAGAAAATTTTCTACGGTGAATTAGGACCCCTCCCCACTCTAAGAGGAGGGGCTCCTGTACAAATGAAATACAAATTTCCTCCTAACTCGAGAACTAATCAAGCAAATAGAACAACATTTGGCATGTGGGTGTTTTTGGAGGCAACCATTTTTCCCATGATGAATTAGGACTTCTTACCTTTTTAGGAGGGGGGGGGGGGCTCCCATTCAAACGAAATACAAATTTGCTCATAACTTTAGAACTAATCAAGTAAATGGAACCAAATTTGGCATGTGAGAGTTTTAGATGGCAGAATTTTTTTTCTGTGGTGTATTACGACCCCTTTCCCTTTTAAGAGGGTGGGCTTCCATACAAATGAAATACAAATTTCCTTATAATTTGAGTACTAATCAAGCAAATGGAACCAAGTTTAGCATGTAGGAGATTTTTGAGTCTTGAATTTATTTTATGATAGTTAGAGACCTCTCACCCCTGTGGTAGGGGGATATGGACTCTCATACAAATAAAACAGAAATTTTGGCGAAACTCAAAAACTAATCCAACTCGAGAAATTCGAGACTCTTCCATAAAACATTAATCAATAACAAGACCACAAAAACTATCTATAGTAACACTAGATCATTCAGGACGAGCCGGTCGCGAGTGTTGCCGGTGACCCGCCGTCGGAAGCGCCGCCCACTGGGGGACTTGCAAAACTCGAGAAGTGATAAAGATCATCCGAGATTCATGATTTATGTACAACACAGGTTAATTTGTGGCAATACGAAGTTTGTCGGGTCAGCTAGTATTCTATAAAGTAATTTATAGCTTAAAATACACTCTGAAAATTGTTTATCGCTAGGATGCATATGGATGATAACTAGCACAGCGTTAACAAACAGTTGAATTAAATTCCGAAGACGTGTCGATTTCTTAATGATCATTTCCAGCTCAAAACGCTAAGCGTAAAAAGCCAGTTTTTATTCGACTATTTTCGATTGGAATTGGAATTTGAATGTGAAAATAGTTTCTTTCTAAACCTAATATTTGACGAGCAGCACTCCAAAAGGTCTCTTTGCGACTCGTCCCTTACGGTTATTACGGCGGCATAAATGCACTTGAATGCGTCTATTTTGCATGAAACGGTTACTGGTGTTATTGGAAAGCTTATCCTTTAGAATAATTGGGTTGAAATCTATTTATGCCGCCGTAATAAGCATAAGAGAAGAAACGCAAAGAGAATCTCTCACTTGCACATTGGACCTTTTGACATGTTGGTCGAGATTTCCAGGTTTATCTGTAAGTAAAACATAAAAAGGTTTGACAAAACGGGTCTTTTTTAAAAAGGAGGTACTAACACTAATCGTACCACTTATGGAGGTATCAATCGGCACCAAATCTAAGATTTTTGCTTTCTGACCTAAAATGTACAATCTGACAAAATTTGGTTCAAATCCGTGAAAGTCGATTACACGGTTATTGGATACTTTGCATGTGTTGACTCCAATAGATAATTTTGAGATTTCCCATCTGAATAACTTGAGAACGGCTGGGCCTAAGAAACAGTTTATATAAGAATTTAGTTCAAAGTGATGCGTATATAATTTGACTCTGTCAGTTTTATGAAAATTACAAATTCAAATACAAATCAAACATAATATTTTAACTGAAAATGCCTATGTCAAATGACATATAAGATGGTATAACAAAGGTTCCTTTCACCACTAGGTGGATTAAATCGGGTTTTTGTATTGCTTTCGACTACCATTCTAACGTAAGCCGGAGAGGTGATTTTGACACCTTCCGGAAGTTGTGTTCGAATCCGGTTATAATTAGCTCCCAGTATAGCTTAGTTCGATCAGCGGATCCCCCAGTTTTTGTGAAGAGAAACGGTACACATACTTAATGAAGTCTTGCTTCAATGACCCTCCCTTCCCTGATTTTCCGCTCGTTCCCCTTCACGTCTTGTCCCACTCTGTTTGGATACTATCAACACCCTTGTTTCATTAGTTTCTACAACCGTCCCCTTCGTCAATACTAAAAAACCATCGTTATAAAAAAATGGGATTTGATTTTCAAATGTTCAGATGAGCGTATTTTTTCTTACAGTAACGAATCAATTCCGGACGCTTTGCCTGATACTAGCACTCTTTTCAAGGTTGATGACGTCTTGATCTTTATACTATTCATCTGGAATATTCAGGCATAAAAAGAAAAAAATGCAATAAATCATCACACTAGGCACGTACATGTTTTTGATAAATTAAATTACATGAAATAATCGCAGTCGTAAGCATAATTACCATCATTTAATCTTCATCTTGAATCGCTTAATTTTCCATCATCCTTCACCAAGGAGCAGTAAAAAAAACATCCACTCATGTTTTATGCATTGTCGGGTAATCAGCTACATGGCTACTCTACTCTTCATCATTATATCGCGCGTGTATATTTTTTGCTTCTAAGCCTGATGAAAATAATGAAACCTTTTGTCCGCCCAAATAAGCCTATTTATTTCATCGCCTTCGCAGTCATACAACTTTCATTTATAATCACAATCATTCCTGGAATTATCCTCTTCTCATTCTCCGTCTAAATATCTGCGCAGCTTTGGTGCTCCCGGCTGATTTTTACTGAAATCTGATATTTTCTTTCCGGTGAAAGATACTGGTGCTCTGTTTGTTTCTTCTTTCTCCTTAAGTGCCTACTGGAAAGTGTAAATACGCCAATTTTTCGAACCGAAACGTAATTTAATGCTATTTACGTTTTAAATCTTCGCGTTCAACTTAGTTTTGCCATTTCTTGAGAATTGCATCATTTATATAAATTTTAAACAAACCGTCCGTTCAGTTTGTCAGGATGTGCATGTATCATCATGGAAATGCAAATATATCTTCGGCGAGTAAATCTTTTTTGATGTTTGTTTATTCTAGAGTTAATCATTTTTATTGACCGATTCCTGTCCGTTATAACTTTTGCGATGTTTAACATTAACGTCCATAATCATTCGTTTACAATTATATTTGCGAATAAAATTCCAAATCTTATTTCACTACTGATAGTGAAGTAAAACCAAAAAATCCTTGGTGCTACTTTTCGACAGACTTCGCACCTCGATATTAGAGTGCAGGGCAATTACGGAGCTCGTACTACAATCCTATTGTCTCTTATAGCCTCTCTCAGGACCAATATCGTACCTGGAGGCCAACTGAGAGGCTTTGCTACTGATTTTGATTTTATATTATAAATTTGAACATAGGACTAACAAATTTTATTAGCGCGAACGGATTAAAAAAAAAACATTTATTGATGTGTTCAAAATCTTCCTAGCTCTCTGATGCGCTTGTTTGTATGTTACTTAAACCCATAATGGAAAATCTCAAACACTAGAAAAACATAAAAGTCGAGCTTGGTGCACTAATGACACCCTTATTTTCACTCTTCTTTACAGATCCAACAGGGAGATGGCACCTAATTAATACTCGATGAGAGCTGTACGAGTGGAAAATGGTGAAGCATAAGAGCCCCTTTTGCTTCCGACTATCGAACATTCTGACGGCTTCGTTCCGGTTCCGCAGTCGGCCAGCGGCGAACCGTGTCCGTCGCAGTCACGCAGTGCAGTGGAAAACCGTTCAGCTGTTGTTGATTCTGCTGGTGTACTTCAACGGATTCACCAGCGGCAGTTGGTGGCGTGTTGCTGACCTTTCGTTGGATGTCAAACATTTTCATCGGGACAACCGGAGTTTCGAGATCTGTAGTGAAAACGGTTACTTCACCCAGCATCAGCGGGAAATCTGCTACAATAATCCGGAACTGCTGAAGGTAAAGATTAAATCGGTTTAACCTAAAGCAAAGCAAAGCCTGGGTGCCTTATTCCGTTATCGAAACTTGACCTTCTGTTTTTATACGACAGACTTCTGTTAGAGTACAGGACAATTGCAGGGCCAGGTGCTACGATCCTATTGACTATTACAGCCTCTCCCAGCCGAGATTCGAACATACGACGACTGTCTTATTAGGCCAGCGTCATACCTCGAAGCCAACTGGGAGGAACAATTAAATGATTGTACTTTAATAAAATAACCAATATAATGTTTCTAAGAGTTGAGAAAGCGTAAACAGATGAAAAGTAACAAGAAACCAGAATTGTAGCCTGTAGAATGTAAAACTGAAGAGAATTATAGTGGTGCTATTTTAATTTCGCTCACTGTACGTATTTCGTCAAAATCGGGTTGGAAAATTTGAGATATTATCTTTTTACGTGAAACTATATTTTACGGAAAGATAGGCTGTCATTCAAAAAAAAAAAAATGTAGTAGAAATACTAGTGCCACTACATAGCCTTTGCTCCCACAGGCACAAAGCCTTCTTTTATTTTCAGTCACGTATGTACACTGGATTTCACTTCCAGTGAGCAAAAAACTGTTTTAAGGAAGTACATAATTAACTCATATAACAAAACAAATAACAATTGCATAATTAATAATTAATTGTATACAAACAAATTGTCAAAGCCAACTAGCGCGTTCTTAGCGCCTTGTTGTGTGCGTCTCGGTTGATTTGCGACAGCTAATCGACTTGGGCTTGGGCTACTGGACTATAGGGCGGAGTCGTCAACACATCTCTGTGGGCAAAAAAATATTTCAGAGCCAGAGATTGCAGGATACAGTATCCTACTATGTATCTACATAGTAGAATTAAATTGGATAAGTTTTCTTCTTTTTTAATTTTAGGTTTCGTATTCTACTAAGACGCTCCAAAAACTTCAGGATACAGTACGGCTGTGGCGATTCATTATGAAAAGTGAGGAAATGTCTGATGCGAAGAGTTATTAATTGGGAGAACTGGAAAATATCGATATAGACCAAAAATATATCGGGGCGAAGGCAAGTGGAGTTCGCATCCACGTTCTTTCGATTGGTACCGAACTATTTTGCTTACTACCATTGGTATCCGACTGTTTTGCCTGTTTATGTCTAATTTTTTTTATTCATCCAATTCTATCACTCCCCGTAAACGCGTCACACGATTGTCTATGAGACGATAGTTTTGTATGACTGATCTTTGTTCCTACCACTGAGCATATAGACTGTTATCTACTCGGTCAGCGCGATAGAAGCAAAGCAGTACGTTGCCGACGTTAGCACGGCAAGTCTCGAATTAAATCCACCATCTGGTGTGTTCTTTCTTTCTTATTTACTCGTATATGACTACACGTAAACAGGAAAGTGGCGATTCATCATGACGGTCACGACTAGGTCAGAAGTCAACAGAAGCTCTCATAGTGCATTGTTGCGTGTGTCCCGATTCAATTCCGAGCAGCTGATGAGACCCGCGGGTTGGGTTGCTAGGAACCTGGACATTTTTCATAGTTTGCCGCACATTGAGGTGATGTTTCGTTACAACGTGTTCACATGATTACGCCATGTCAGCTTTGAATCTATTACCATACTGAAATGTTTAAAACTTTCAACTTTTTCTATCGTTGTCGATTGCACTACTAGACCACTATTTGGTGTCATGGTACGGCGTGGCGTGTGTACTATCATATATTTCATCTTAGACAAGTTCAGTGACACCAAAGTTTCAGTAAAGAAATCTTGGAGCTTTACCAAATCTTCCTCCATTCGACGAATTATGCTACCGGGCTTGGACCCTCGTGCGATAACGAAGTATCATCACCAAATAATCGGGGATTTCCATGTAGATGAATGATCCATGGTTTACCTATCATTTACGTAGGGAAGGAATAACAGCGGCTCAAGATTACTACCTTGTGAAACACCAACCGTCAATGGACGCAGAGAGCTATTTATACCGGTTACGTTGACTAGTTGACTTCTCCCAGAAAGGTAGTTGCGAATCAGATCATTTGGAATATAATACTCTAGCTTCTGCATCAAGGAAGAATTCAACGGTACGTACGTTCAGAGATCAACATGCTATCTACCAGAGCTGCGGCAACACACACGAGCTTGGTACAGCTTTCATAGTGATGGGCGAGATGCGAAAACGGGAAATTGGGTGGTGGCCAATCAATCCTTGAATGTGCAGGTTGAGAATCAAGGGCCGATTCTTTAATATAAACATCATCAACGTGCATAGCTCTCAATTCAGAAGTACCGATTACAACAAAAATTAATTCTACACGCTGTTGGAGAGTGAATACGACCGCTGCCCAAAACATGATATCAAGATCGTCATCGGGGATTTCAATGCTCAGTTCGGCCGGGAGGAGGAATACAAATCGGTGATTGGAGGTTTCAGCGCACACCAGCGGACCAATGAAATGTGCCTAAGACTTATCAACTTTGCCGCCTCCAAGAACATGGCCGTACGTACGACATTCTTCCACCACAGAATCCTACACAAGTACACCTGAAGGTCACCAAATCAAACAAAATCACAGATCGACCATGTTTTGAGCGACATTCGGCACTTCTCAGACATTATCGGCATCAGATCCTATCGAAGCGCTAACGTAGACTCGGACCACTATCTAGTGATTGTATAAGATGCGCCCAAAACTCTCCGTTGTGAACAACATTCGCTACCGACGCCAGCCTCGGTTAGATCTCACGCGGCTAAAGCAGTCAGATGTCGCCGTAAACTACGCGCATTCACTCGAAGCTGCGCTGCCGGAAGAGAACGAACTGGACGGAACCCTTCTCGAAGACTGTTGGAAAACCATCGCAACAGCCATCAGCAGTGTAGCTGAGAGCTCCATCGGGCAAATAGCCCGGAATCGGCGGAACGATTGGTTTGACTATGAATGTAGGAGGGTGATGGATGAGAAGAACGCTACGCGGGCGGCCAAGTTGCGCAGTGCCCCACGTCAGAACGTGGAAAGACACAAACAGAAACAGATGCAGCGAAATCAAGTCTTCCGGGAAAAATCGCTACCTGGAAAAGCAGGAAAATGCAGAGTTGGAGCGGCTGCATCGTTCTCAGGAAACACGAAAGTTCTATCAAAAACTGAATGGATCCCTCGAAAGCTTTGTGCCGCGAGCCAAAATGTGGCGGGATAAGAATAGCAGTACTCTGACGGACGATCGTGAGGTGACCGATAGGTGGAAACAGCACTTCGACGAACCCCTGAATGGCGTCCAGACGGAGAACCATGGCGGCGGGGAAAGCGATTTCGACGGTGGAACAAACGGGGAAGAGATGCCAGCCCCAACGACAGGCGAAGTTCAGGAGGCCATCATGCAGCTGAAGAACAACAGGTCTGCTGGGAAAGATGTCATCGGAGCGGAGCTTATTTAAATAGGACCAAAAAAGGTGACCTTTTGTATGCACCGGCTAATTGTTAGAATTTGGGATACGGAGCAGCAACCGGAGGAGTGGAAAGATGGGGTCATCTGCACGATCTATAAAAAGGGCGACAAATTGGACTGTGAGAACTATCGAGCGGTCACCGTTCTCAATGCCGCCTATAAAGTGCTGTCCCAAATCATTTTCCGCGAACTGTGGGAACTTATCAAGCTGGCTTTGTCGAAGGTCGGTCTACAACGGATCAAATAATTATACTGCGGCAGATCCTGCAAAAGGGCCATGAATACAGAGTTCGTACATACCATTTGTTTATTGACTTCAAAGCCGCATATGAAACCATCGACCAGAAAGAGCTATGGAAAATCATGGACAAGAACAGCTTCTCCAAGAAGCTAATCAAATTGATTAATTCTAAGATGGATGGTACACAGTGCTGTGTTCGGATTTTGGGTGGATTGTCAAGTTCAATCGAATCACACAGAGGGAAGGTGACGGTCTCTCATGCCTGCTGTTCAACATAGCGCTACAAGGTGTTATGAACCGAGCGGATATCAACACTCGGGGCTCGATCTTCAACAAATCTAGTCAATTCGTTTGCTTTGCCGATGACATGGATATTATCGGCAGAACGTCTGTGACGGTGGCTGAACAGTACATCAGACTAAAGCGCGAAGCAGAAGAGATTGGGTTAAAGGTAAATACGTCTAAAACAAAGTACATGCTGGCCAGCAGACTAAATCCCCATACAAATTGCACTTTGTACAAGACGTTTATTAGACCGGTTGTCCTCTACGGGCATGAAAAATGGACAATACTCGAGGAGGATCTGCGAGTGCTTGGAGTTTTCGAACGACGAGTGCTAAGAACGATCTTCGGCGGTGTACATGAGAACGGAGTATGGAGGCGGAGGATGAACCATGAACTCGCACAGCTTTATGGTGAATCCAGTATCCAAAAGGCGGCTAAAGCTGGACGGATACGATGACCAGGGCATGTTGCAAAAATGCCGGACAACTACCCTGCAAAGATGGTGTTCAGCTCAAATCCGGTAGTTACAAGACGACCAGGAGCGCAACGAGCAAGATGGTTAGACCAGGTGGAGCGAGACCTGGTGGAGAGTACTCGGTTTCCAAGGAAATGGAGAGCGGTAGCCCACAACCGAGTAATATGGAGAAACCTTGTTCAACGGGCTCTGTCTTAGGTCGGCAAGCCATTGAAGTAAGTAGATAAGTAGGAATCAGGAGAGTATTCCTACCAGCTGAATTTATATTGAAGATTGTACAGGGAATCGTTTGGGAAATTCAGCAAACTAGTCGTAAGCAGAGTCTATATTATTTTACTCAAGCTGCCAGCTTTTACAGTACAGGACAATTGCGGGGTTAGTGCTACGATCTTTTTGATTGAACATACGGCGACTGGCGACTGGAAAATCGGGTGAAAATCGTGAGTAAACATTTCTAAAGGGTTCATTGAAACAACCTGTCTAATGTACTACTTACGTGAACCATGCGGTTTCGATTTTTTATTTCACGAATCTAAAGAACTAATTTATCCCAGCAGTTTCTATTGGCATGATATTTGTTATAGTTTCAGTTACGTTTATAACCCAAGGTTTTGCTTTGCATTGCTTCGTATCTTTTGCTTTTAGTAATTAAATTATAAATATTTTACTTTCATTTGCCTACTTTCTTTTTTCAGGTTATCGTAAATGCTGCAAATATTGCTAAATATGAGTGTCAAAACTACTTCCAGAACAGTCGATGGAACTGTTCAGTAAAGCGTGGATCTGAAGTTTTCTATGGCAACTTCGATGACAAAGGTAACGACGCTAACTGCTATTTAATCGAACATTAAAATATCTAGCACCTATTGATTTTAACTGACAGGTAATCGCGAAACGGCCTATCTTAGTGCGATAAATTCGGCGTCGCTAGCCTGGACAATCACCAGGTACTGCACCAAGGGAGAGCTGACTATGTGCACCTGCGATCACATCCAGCGCAAAAAACATAGCAAATGGACCTGGGGCGGCTGCTCGGAGGATGTCAACTACGGCATCAAGCAGGCACGACAGTTTGTCGATCCCCAGGAAGATCGCTCCACCAGTTTTGGATTGATGAATCTGCATAACAGTGAGGCTGCTCGAAGAGTAAGTAAGTTTACACCTTTTATCAGTTGTTTATAATTTTGTTGTTGATATTCACATGGCCCTATGATTCTGGTGCAGTACAAAGATATCTTTTTTTTTGTTGTAGACTTTGCGAGCTAAAATGCAGAAAGTATGTAAATGCCACGGAATGTCCGGCTCGTGTACAACACGAGTGTGCTGGCGACGGTTACCACCTATGAAACTGATGGCAGAAACACTTGGTTCAATGTTCGATGCCGCTGCTCTAGTCAAAGTAAATTAAAGAATCTAACAATTTTGCTTCATGTATCTCTAAATATGAAATTCAAAATATTTTGTAGCCGGTTGAAAACAAAGGCGTCATCAAAAAACTGAAACGAAAGGATTCACAATATAAAAAAGTGAATAAATCCGATTTGGTGTACATTTCCGATTCGCCCGATTATTGCGAGGAAAATGAAAGGTAAGGAATTTACTCCCGTGTTCAATAGTGTAGTGTACATCACAGAACTACTATTCCGATTACAGCTTGGGTATTTTCGGTACGAGAGGACGATTCTGCAATCGGACATCCTACGGCATCGAGGGTTGCCGGTTGCTATGCTGCGGCCGTGGTTACCAGACGCGAATCAGAAATGTCGAGGAAAAGTGCAACTGCAAGTTCGTCTGGTGCTGCTCGGTCAAATGTGACACGTGCAGTGTCCGAAAGGACGAATACATCTGCAACTAAACACGGCCGGCGACAACTGCGTGACTTATCCCACCCACTAAATTATAACCCAATGGAGCTGGAGAGGAGAAACAGTGTAACGAATTGATCGATGTAAATTATTGCCATTGTTTGCCGCGACTATAGAGGAAAGTATTCCGACAAATTCATTGCACAATTTAATCATGTCATTTGTCTCAAACTTTTGTATATTTTTGAAGAAAATATTTAAACGATAATGTAACGTATTCTGGAGTAGGTATTCTCTGTGGACTTAATATGTCAATGTATTGTTTAGAAGAGTACTCGAACGAACAGATCGAATTTGCATCCATGACATACGTGCTAATTGCTTGTTGTAATTCATCATTTTTAACAAAGAAAATTAAACAACGAAAGTCTAAGCGTTTCCAGTATTTTTATAACCACCTTACGGTAAGAACACATTTGCATTCTGTGATTTCTTTTTGTTTTTGTAGTAACGATTTTATTTAATGACTTAGCGGAAGTTTTAGCCCTTAAGTGTACCACGTAAGAGTAGATTATAAGACAGCCAAATATACCGATAGCGATGGAGAATAACTTCAACTAGCCAAAACGAACAGAAGATAGTATTTCTATTCCCCGCATATTCAACGCAAGCAAACTCACTGAAAGTACTCTCTCGTGAATTGAATCCAAAGTAATATTTAGCCATCCTGTATAAATCAAATGATCGTTGTGTTAAACCAACCATTTATATAAGTATTAATTGAAATTAATGAATAAAGGAAACAAAGAACAAAAATAAAGCTGAACACCCCCCGGTAATCGCGCACGGCTCGATGGTTCGTTTCTTTTACACGAATGTAAGTCACTGGTGACAAATTGTCCCATAAATTTCCCACAACGGCAGTCTGCTCAGTTGCAATTAATCACTGGAAGGAGATTTCAATGAAACGTAAAACGCTGCATGCAGAACAATGCGCTGCAACTAACTGCTCGTTCTGCATTCTGCAAATCTTAACCTATACAAGTTCGATATCAAATTAGATCAATGATTATTCATTCTTTGGTGAAATACGGTAGCAGAAATTAAAAAATGAATTAACTGACAAACGACCGAATACTTGGAAAATTATTTCTGAGTATTTTAGTAGAATCGCAGATATGAGTAAAAATTATCGATTTGTCAGTCATACCACATCTACTATTCCAATAAAAACCTAAATAGGCTTGACTGGAATTTACGTCGTAAACGGTGGAACAATCAAAAATTGGTCGAATCAAATTTGGTGTATTTTTTAATCCTGTAAGCATTTGCTGTGCCGACGTGAACATTAATTCCTACTTAATGGGAAAGTCGATGAGTTGAATAATCGGGGTCGCACCCAGGTTCGACCCGATCCTCTGTTTTAATTCGACAGACTTCGCAGCCATGTGCAACACAGTCGCGGGGCTAGTACTACAATTCAATTGACTCTCACAGCTTCTAACAAACAAAAAACAACGGATAAAGCAAGAGCTTGAAAAACGGTGCAGTAATTACCCAACGAATAGGATTCCGCCAATTCCAGCTCACGACAGTAAACACCAGCACCCGCGCAACCTTCCTTCATGGAACCATCGGCAAACTTACTTTACTTTAGTGGCAACGGTCCGTTATCGATCCTGCGCCGAACGAATGCTGGTCCTCCGGTACTGTCGGTCCTGGGCTGCCTTTCTTCAATTTCCCCACGAGCACCAGCTGAACGTGCATCATCTTCGACAGCGCGCACCCATCAGAGGTGGGGTCTGCCTCGGAGTCTACGACCTCTTCCTGGTTCTCTGCTGAAAATAGTTTTGACTATTCTTTCGTCGAGCATGCTGGCCACGTGCTCAGCCCACCGCAGCCTACCACATTGTACTTCCTTCACTATATCAGCATATTTGTATACTTGGTACAGCTCGTGATTCATGCGTTTGCGCCACACTCCATTTTCCATTATGGATCGCAGAATTTAACGCTCAAAAACCACAAGCACTCGTCACTTCCTTCAGCGTCCATGATTTATGTCCGTAAAGGGCCACCGGAAAGATTAGTGTTCTATAGAGCGCCAGTTTTGTGCGAATTTGCAAACTACAGGACTTCAGGTGGCTACGTAATCCGTAGAAAGCCCGATTCGCGGCTGCAATTCGTCGTTTCACTTTGCGGTTTACATCGTTGTCACATGTCTCGAGTGTACCAAGATGTATAAATTCTTCCACTACTTCATATTGTTCCCCATCTAACTCCACTTCGGCACCAACACCACTTGGTCTTCCGTGTTCCCTGCCAACTATCATGTACTTCGTTTTGGCGGTGGTAATGGTAAGCCCAATCTCGCCACTTCCCTTTTCAAAGGCCTGAAGGCCTCTTCCACTGCTCTACGGGTGATTCCGATGATATCGACGTCATCCGCAAAGCCAAGAAGCATGTGAGATTTCGTAATGATAGTTCCATTCTTTTACACGTTTGCTCTTTGTATTGCACCTTCAAGGCGATGTTGAATAGTAGGTTAGAAAGTACATCTCCTTGCTTCAGTCCATCCAAAGTCACGATAGCTGCTGAGGTCTCATCCGTTATTCTAACGCATCCAGCGTCGCACGAATCAGCGTACTTAGTTTCGTCGGGAAACCATGTTTTAGCATTATCTGCCACAGCTCATTTCGTTCGACTTAATCGTACGCCGCCTTAAAGTCCACACACAGATGATGTGTCTGCAATCACGCTCTGCTGAAAGCAGCAATCAAACCGATTAACCTTTCGCTGCTTGGCAGCCACTGCCTTAATTTAGTATAGGTAAAAGCTAGATCAATTCGCCAGCTTTGTCAACTTGAAAATACTTGAGCATGAGCATACGTGAGCAGAAAAGTCAAAGTTTTACTGTCAGATCATCATTCTGTAGCATGTGCGCATTGAATTCTATCGTGCATATTGATATAATAGGTGGATAATGGATAATGGTGGATAGGTGGATAATAGGTGGGGGTGGCGCGCCTTCGAAATTTTGTAAAAATTTCGCATAAAAAAATGATTTTGGCGTTGAACTTTAGTATTCTTCATAATAGCAGCAAAATAACTGCTTCGTCAGGGTTTTACCGTTTGAACAGCTCTATAAAACTAACAGATTCCTTGCGGTTTGAAAAGCAAGCTCGATAAGATCAATTTTGATTGGTGCGCCATTCCCAGATAACACAAAATCGTAATAGAAAGTTCACATTAAATCGTTTTCATGTCAATTTGACATTGGAATTGTATAATGATTAGAGTATGTCAAATCGAAGTGAACAATAAGTTGTTTTGCAGTCGTGCGTGTCTTCATATACAATTCATGACTGTGAATTATAAAGCAGTATAGACGGTTGCAATATTCGATTATATCTTAATCATATATTCAGGAGTATTTAGTTGCGTGTTATAAAAACTACGCAAAATAGAATTACAAATAATTGTCAACATTTTCGCACGTATATCGCCTCCACTTTGGTACATATATGTTCTTATATGGCGTGAAATATAACTTTTTGGTTCAGATATGATTTCGTATATCTCAGTTGCAATCGAGATATACAAACCAAATGGTTTACTGGGTTGTGTATTGCTACACCACACTTATGGTAAGTGTATAAGAGATGTGGCGTAGCCAACAAGTTTTAACATAGTAATATAAGCAACCACAATAAATTTGCTTTATTAACAGTATTATTATGGCTTTCTAGCTAGCTATTAGTGTGTTTGGACTCGTATCCTCTTGGTATTGCCATAATAAAACCAGAGGTAATGATTAATACCGCAATAAAACCTTTATAAAATTCAAGTAAAACCAAGTGGCTGTAGAATTATTATTTGGGATCTTATCCATCGTGGAGCGACGCACGAAATCAGCTTTGTACTCGCCAACGAAAGACTTCACTAACGGCCTCAGCCCTCAGGATACGGAAGAGCACATTATAAGCAGAATTGAGCACTGTAATTTTTCGATAGTTTTCACACTCGAGTCGATGCCCTTTTTTAAAAATTGGGCAAATGAGACCATCCAACCACTCCTCCGGCATTTTTTCTTCCTCCCAGATCCTGACAATGATTCGGTGGATTGCTTCGTCCAGTCGCTCGCAGCCCACTTGTAGAAGTTCAGCCTGGATATCGTCCTTCTCAGCAGCCTTACCATTTTTCAGCTCACTGATTGCCTTCTTAACCTCCTCCTGTGTTGGTGGCTCCACAGCTTGACCATCGCTTACAATTCTTATCCTGTCCCTGCTGGTTTCCGCGTTTGCCTCTCCATTCAACAGTGTCTGGAAGTATTCCTTCCACCTGGCTGCTACCGCCGTTTTGTCAGTAAGCAGGTTGCCAGCGCTATCATTGCAGGCATGGCAAAATTCCTGCTTCTCACCGTTTTGTAAAGACTCCGTATGTCGTTGCTGGTGTATCGCTCCTCCACGCCGGCGAGCATATGCTCCTCGTACTCGCGTTTTTTTAGACGATGGGTTCTTTTTTTTGCAGCTCTGGTCTCTCCCCAACAAACATTGTTGTTGAATAACAACTTATTAAGCGATTGTTGCCCGGCAATTGGCTGTACAATGTTTGAATGAGCTACAAAAAAATGTTTGTTGGGTCTGTACCTCTCTGTGTTTTGACGCGTTACCGCAGTGAGCAAGCGACTCCTGGCCTGTTTCTTCTGTCACTCCCTGGCATTTGGCATCTACCAGCTGTTACGCTGTCTTCGCACTTTGCTTCCAATACACTATGGTCCAGAGAGCCAAATGAGGTGGAATAAATTGTTTACTCAGTAGTCGTTGATTTTAGACTATTTACGTGTTAGCAACAAATTCTTGATTTAGGATGCCGCTTTTTCTGGCATGAGCTATTTTTAGGGTGACCCTTAAATTAACCAAGATCCAGAAATTATCTTCTAAACGAAACAAGATAGAGCGATACTCACTTCAGCAATTTTTTAGCTTGAAGTATTTTCGTATTTTCGACAATTTATTCCACCTAATTTGACTTTTTGGACCACAGTGCAATGCTTGCTTGCCGTAAAGACGAAAAAAGCAATCGATTACTAAGCATTTGTTCCACCCACTTCATGACTTCATGGTAACGAGCAGCCTCCAAAATGTTGTTTTGTTTTCCATTCAAGTGATTTGAAGACCAACAATTGAAAAGGACCCAAGTCGAAAATATAAACAAGCCGAGTGAGAGTTCATTTTCCTATGCTAGTCTAGCAAGGAATAACTCACACTCGGTTGGTATACATTTTGGACTTGGGCCCTTTTCAATTGTTGGTCGAGCAGTTGGTTTAAGCAAGAAAGACGTTAGACTGATTGATTTAAAACTTTTTGCTTGCTCGTATGTCGCGTGTCCACCCTTAGGATTAAACTTAACGGTTATTTCACGCCTTTGAGTTGGAATGTACCCAATACACACAAACGTCCTTTTCAAAATATGTTTGAAGTATATGAATCTTTTCTGCAGTAGAATAAGGTATATTCCATCTGTTCCAGAAGATTTTTATCAAGAGAAACTGTGACTTAGTAGTACTTAGTTGTGCTTTAGTTGTGACAAGTCTCCGAGCGGAAGCTCATGAGTCTAACTCACCTAAAAACGATTTGTTGATCGTTTTGAACTTCAAGTTTTACACAGCTATGATAATGATTATAAAAGAGATCTTTCGATTTTGACAGTATTTCATTAAGGGGACATAAACGACTGAATTTTTATTTCAGATCTTGATTCTACAGTCTTTTCCGCTTATTTTGATACTGATTTTGCAATGATCCGACTACGAGAAGTGGTCGAAAAATGATCATACACGTAAGTAGGGGAAGACTGTCCAGAACGACCGGGGGGGGGGGGGTCAAATGGCCCATGCTATTAATTGTTTAAAAACGCGGAAACTATTTGGTAAAATTATGAATGCACATTTTATTTTGGTGTAAAACAAGCTAATTCATAATTGTGTAGAATGTAAAAGCATCAAATATAGCCACATCCAATAAAATGAAGCGATTATCCGCGATCTCATTCAACATGTAAGAAATCATGGTTTTCTCTTAAGCTTTTGCCACTAGTCGGTATGCAAATTTCATAATAAATACAGTCTATCTACTTGATATACTATCATACTCGATGTTTCATCACAAAAACGGCATTAACTAGGCAGGTTTTTTACATATAGAGTAAGGAGGGGTAAAAGTACGATGCGGGTAAAAGTGCGATTCAATGATTTATCAGTGCGGATTCCGAGTAAATTGACTACATTGGCATGGATGGGTGAGTACTTTGACAGCTTAAATCCATCATAAACATTTGTTGTTTACGAATCATAGTTGCTGAGTTATGGGTAAAAGTTATTTTAGAACGGTTTTGATGTAATATTCCGTTGTACGGCAAATACGATATCAACAGGAAGATATTACTTATTCACAAATTGTAGCAGCGTTTTACATCACTCAGATATCTCTCTTGAAATTGCGGTGAGAAGAATTTACAAAATACATATATGTTGCTTTTCCATAATTTAATCAAACCCCTTCAAGCGCCTAGCGGGGCAAAAGTTCGATTTATTGACGGGGTAAAAGTTCGATTCATGGATCGAGAATCTAACTCATTTTACTGACGGGACGACGACACTATGCAAGTCCTTGCGATTTGTAAGGTACTGCGGGCGACGCTGTTCGTCCGTCAGCGTTATAGCCACGATTCTCAACGGGGTTGTTCGGGGAAAGGAGTTCTAGTTCTATCACGGAGCGAAACAATTCGTTTGTTTCAAACGAATTTTTTGTAACAACCTAAAAATATTTTTGTTTCGAAACGAAATTCTATTTGAATCAAGAAAATAACAGTTTCGCTTTTCCATAATTTAATCAAACCCCGTCAAGCGCCTAGCGGAGTAAAGGTGCGATTCACGGACGGGGCAAAAATGTATAGCTTATATACAGCTTTTGGCACTATATTACAGATACTAGAAATGGAAGATCTGCAGAAAACTGTGTTCTACAGATGTTGGTCGAAGGAAAACAATGTTTTTCCGCTGATGAAACATAAAACAAACGTTTGGGAAAGTTTCGATCTGTCGGAGGCTGCAATACACCAGCGAAAAATAGGAAAGGTGTAAATTGAGAATATTCCTTACCGAAACATACCGCAGATTGTCGATAATATGGTTTTGTTAGCTACTGCTGTGCTAATTTCATGGATTCGAGCTTCGCACTTTTGCCCCGCGGTAATCGAACTTTTACCCCGCTAGTGGGGTATCACAGCGGGATCGAACAGTAATAAAATATTTTTAATTTGCAGTACATCTTTTGTTTCGGATTATTTATTAAAAATGTAGCAATATTACGTATTGTATAGGACTTAGAATTTGCCTTAAACCTAATTGTACATTGTTTAACTTACAATATTTCATCACACATCAGTTGGAGAAAAGTAGATGATTAAATTTTATTGCCAATTATGTTGAGATATGAACCCATTGTATTCCAGCAAACAAGCGTATGCAACAAACGCTATAACGAACGCTCCCGCCATTTCGGCAGCCTAGTTTTAGGAGTTTATACAACACGTGATTATATGTATTATATGCTGGTTGCGTTTAACGCCTAGCTGCGCAAACTTGATGCGTTTGGCCACGGGCTTTGGCGTTTTGCCTCACATAATGATTTTGACTCTTGCCAAAAATCGTCAAAAATAATAAAAAAATACTGGTTTTTGTTAGAAAATTTCACCAGGAGTAAGAGTAAAAACCTGATTTAATCCACCTAGTGGTGAAAGGAACCTTTGTTATACGGTTTTATTGCTCTTTGAGATAGAAATCGACAAGTCTTCGGAACCTAATTCATCTATTGGTTAACGTTGCGTAGTGCGTTGGTTTTCATAAAACTTTTGGAAATTGAATAAGTTTACAAAATTTTAACAAAATAGCAGCACCTATAAATTTTGATAGATCCTTTTGTTATGAAATTACTGAGTAAGGGTAAGTTGGTTGTTACTAATTTGAGTAAGTGCAAGTAAAAGAAAGTTGTAAGAGAAAATATTATTCGTTAACATATACATTGCGTAGTAAAAGTCTAGTTCATAGGTTTTTGAACTACGCATAAATTTCTGTAATGCCATTCTTTTTGATTGACATCAATAAAGTTTTCTTGAATAAATTTCATCAATTTTTATTAACCTTCGGTTACTCACGCTGTTGCATTTTGTACAACACGTGTAGGTTTTTGAATGCCATATTGTTATAAAGTTACGAATCGCTGTTAAAACTAACGTATATTTTTCAATAAACTTGTTATGAGCAAAATGTCATAATTATTCAATGCATTAATACGTTAAATTGTTGGGAAAATAGATCAGCATAAACCGACATTACAGAAACGAAGCTAGCAGCATTAAGGTGTACCGCAATTGGCCCCAACTGGAATTTTCTCTCGTTTCTTCATATAGAAAAATGGTGTCTGTATGCAGCAAAACTATCAGCAAATGTAAAATGTATAAAATGTATCGGTGTAAATGTATAAAAATTCGGAGTCAAAATCAGGGTATCTTTTATGATCAAAGTTCTACAGTTCCTAAACAAGCAAACATAGAGGGATACTATGTTCAGCAAAGTTGTGTATTTTTACTGTTTGCACAGCTTTGTAATACACAAAAAAGGCATACAACAATTACAAAAAGAGCTAAAATAGACAAACTGATTTTACAAATGCATATACAATAAATAAGATTTCTCTAACTTAGCTGAAGAGATAGAAGGTTACTGTCTTCAGCAAAATTTCTTGTAATAATATGCTCTAAAACTTTGCAGAACATATCAATGTGTTATATTGAAACTGAAGAAAAATAATTTTTTTATTTCACTTTTAGGGGGATTAATCAAATTTTAAATTCTATCAGACGATAGAGCATTCAATTTCAAGAAACTCTCCCAAAGGTTTGATAAACTTTAAGCCAAGTTTTCCTAGTCAAAAGTCTAGTACGCACGTTTTCTTTGGTTTGGGCTATTGTGCGCGCGAGTAACCGTGTTACAAAAGTTGGCGCGAGTGTTAATATCTTTTGACCGGTAAAACCAATTCTTATGAAAATTTGTATATATATTCGTAGTGTCAAAACCTCTCGATTGATATAAAAATAATAGAAATTAGGTAAATTATCTTGATTAAAATCGTTATAAATAATTGTTAATTTTGGTGTGGTGTATACGATTGCTCATAACTTTCAAATTAAACGTCCAATCAAAAAACCATTCAATAGTGATCTATCCGGCTATATTACCTGCCAAATGAAACTAATAGCGCATAAATCGGTTTGGCCATCTCTGAGAAACAGGCGATCATTTGAACCTTGTCAAAACTGGTTTTTTAAGGCTAACTTTTAAACCACTTGTTTGTTTTCAATAAAACTTGGCACAATGTTTAGCAATAGTAAGAGCTTTCATTTGGTACTAAGATCGTTGAAATTGATTGTGTGGTTCCGGAGAAAATCGTGTCACGTAGTTTTCACATTTTTGCTTATAACTTTTAAACGAAAAGTCGGACCACAAAACAGATAGCATAGCAATATTCTCCACTATAATACCTTTCAAACAAAAGTAATAGCAGACAAATCGGTTCAGCCATCTCCGAGAAATAGGCGATAGAAAATAAGCAGCGCACACACACACATACACACACACACACAGACATTGCTCAATTCGTCGAACCCTATCGATTGGTATATGTGACTCGGCCCTCCGGGCCTTAGATCAACTTCGTGTTTTTCGACCAATTCCTAAACCTTTGTTATATAGTATAACAAAGAAGATCCC
Organism: Sabethes cyaneus; assembly: GCF_943734655.1. Lineage (NCBI taxonomy): Eukaryota > Metazoa > Arthropoda > Insecta > Diptera > Culicidae > Sabethes > Sabethes cyaneus. Next base: position 185,922,376 of record NC_071355.1, read on the forward strand.
AGTCTTCTAGAAATTGAAAAACTCAATGGAACAAACACGCCGTTTCTCTGCAAAATGATGTATTGCTTAAGCGGTGCATTCTGGACCATTTTACCCTATTCCAGTGCGGCGTGGAACAACGGGGCACAATCTCACCCCTTCTGGGGGTGAGATTGTGCCAAAAACATAAAGTTGAGCTAAAAACCTAAACAGTGAACATTAACATGTTTATAAACAATACACATAAATATCAGTATGGGGCCGTCCATGAACTAAGTGGACTATTAGGGGCAGGGGGTCGGCCAAAAACAACGCATCTTGCAAAAAGTATGAACGAAAATAACCCGGGGAGATCTGAAATAACTAAAAATGAGTTCACAGTCAATGAACAGCCTTTATATAGCCAGTAGCGTTTCAAGGGTTAACAAGGGGGAGATATATGAAGGACGTGTATCCTAAGGGGGCATACCAATTTGATCATTTAACAAAAGTAACCACTACTTCGTTCGAGAACCCGCGGCCGCATAACAGGTAGCCCATTCCACCCCCTCCTCCCTCCTAAAACCTGGCAGTTTATACAGGGTATAATATATTCGTCTTATATTAGAGTCTTTATTCAAAGCATTTGAAATTTCCAGAGAAAAAGTAAAAACTAGTTTAAATTATTTAGCGACCTACGATTCTGTTTGCTCGAAAATAGATGATGCAATCTAATCTGTCAAAATATTGTGCTCAATATTAAGAATGTGAGTGTACTGGTGTATACTGACGTATTTTTGTTGTGTATGTGAAATCCACAAATTCGATCATTATGGGTTGGCACATTCTCACCCTCGTGAAGCTCGAAAAGTACAAAGTTTCGAAAAATATTATTTTCGTAATCAAAACTTATCCAACGCATAATAACCTTTCAATACATTGTAAATGATTAGTTTACATACCTTCAAAATAGCAAGTTGGTGCGTTTTCTTGTTTGGGTTAGTTAATGGGGGACATTTTTTACAAGCATTATTCCCGAGTATTTTTGATCGCGAACTTTGAAAGCCTGTCTAGAGTATTTAGTTTGCTAATATTATCTGTGTTCCATTCTAAGTTATGAATAAATATGTTATTTTCATCATCATTTTGAATTCAAATCACCAGTTTCTATAGATATAATAAATTTTCACAAATAAACATTTTTGGTTTTTGGCACAATCTCACCCCGGATGGCGGTACCTACCTTTTTCTCAGAAATTACACATCGTATTGGAACAAACTTTTTTTGTTGTTGGTAGTAGCTTGACAAAGACTTTTATAACTCTTGAGCTTTGTAAACGAAACACAGCAAGAAAAAAACGAAAAAGAAGTAGAAAAGATGACTGAAAAACTAAAATTTTGTCTTAAAAGACTGCAGAATCAAAATCTTAAATAATAAAATTTTTAAACATTCAAAAGTTTCAGTCGTTTATGTCCCCTTAAGCCGACTTGTCTCACCGAAACTTGAAACGTTGCTGAAGAACCTTTGCCAACTCGTGCGAGCAGAAGATAACAGAGCCTTTGCATAGGCTTTCCGGACCAGCTTGAATTGAAGGCTCCAGATCAACCCTAAGGCGGCTATTCCAGGCTCTCCTGCGTCGTTTCGTTAGTTACGTGAGATAGTTAATAGTTCTGCATTCGCATGAGTGCCTTCTTTCCTGTCCGTATACGATCGTATACGAGGTTGGTTACGGGATTTCTATTAAGGTTGCTCGTATTCCGACTGGTACCACGGGGAGATAGGGATAGGATTTGCTGGATAAGAGACTGAGGTTGTGGGGTTTATTTTATTCCAACAAGTGCGCGAAGCAAAGTTGAGAAATTTTCCTTGAAGTTTTCTAGGATAATAGGAGAGAAATTCTTAAATTTTTCTTTCGTTCATATTTAAATTTCAGCATTCCCAAGCTGTCAGCATTGGCACCTATCATGGAATTTCGGAATAAGATGCATAACATACCTATTTGGATTCATTTTATTTATTATGCGATTTTGATTTTCATCACAGCGACAACTGCTAGATTCTTTCTGTTTGTTATACATAAATTTTATGCACTTTAGTCCGGATTGTATTTTTGAAGTGTGGTCAGTTTGGTACGATTACTAACATTATTTGACAATGACATAATTTGAGGATCAATTGTTACTGAAGGAAACACGCTCGAATTCTTAGAAAACTCATATTGTATTTGTTCCGAGTGTGGTCAAATGGTCGTTGTCCTTTTTTTCCTAAAGCAAAAATAGAAACCTTGGATGTGTCATTACGGATCAACTCTGATGGACTATCATAGACGACAAAGTCGATTGCTCAGAGGAGTTTTCGATTAGTGTGCTGAATGGTCAATCTTTACAGTATAGAATCGTACTGAAACTAATTGTGATCCACAGCAGTCATGTAGTGGTAATTGACATCACACAAAAATACAGATCAGATGCTCGTTATTTCTTTTTCGATTTTGCTTTTTTCGTGGTTCTGTTCCGAAGTAATACGATAAAAAAAACCTGGATACTCGACACTCTGCTTTACATTTATTACTTTTTCTGCCTATTCTAATACACATTTGAAAACATTAACAAATCTTAAAGTCTGAATGCCGTAGCAATAGTATTTTAACTAAATGGCATTTTAAATCCTTTCAGTAACAAGATTCCATGTAAAGGGAAAATGTGGCAAACGTGGTTACAATTTCATTCTATATTTTTAAATATTTACATTCAGATTTAGGTCAATTATAAATATTGATTAAACTTTTCTTCGTTTTTTTTTTGTTTTAAAAAATAAGTCTATACAAAAGGTACACTTGCAGAGACGTAAGGCGCAAGCTGGAACAAACTTGTGCGAGTTCTCTATTTTTATGTTTTCAATTACTCGTCATGTTTTGCTTTCTCTCGTTTTATCAGTTTTATATACACAGCATATCAGTGTTAGATTTTGGGTCGCTTTCGAAAGGTACTGTCGATGGTTGAAAATAATCTTCAAATTGTATATGTTGATCTCAAAAAATATACACTATATGAGATATATACTTACTGGGTAAACATGTATTTTCACAGAAAACTTTAACAAATGAAAAATAAAAAACAAAAGCAAATATCCAAAAATTAATAGAAAAAGTAATCTCAAAATATGAGTTTAATAAATCACAGGTTCATATTTATGATGCAAATTTTGTAACGAAATTTCTTCAACATGCTGGATGGCACAACTCAACTCAATTGTGATGTAGTTATTATTCAACTTTGACAGTCTTTCCATGAGATTGTCTGGAAGAACTGTCTTTTTGCAATACAAACGTAAGCATATCAATTATGTCCAGGTTGTGTGTTATTGAACCTTATTTGTAGCCAATGTTATTTTTAGAAAAATAACAAAATTTTCATGTATAGTCACAGGCAAATACGGTTGATTAAACGAAAGTAAGTTCAAAATATTACTGGGATAATTGTGCAGAAACACCATCTCTGATAAATGTCACATATATTCATAAAGCATAATGTACTCCATGTAGCAGCATTGTGCTACATTTTACAATTTGTTTTGCAAAAGTACTGCAGGGCTGTTCATGAAAATGTCACGCTTTTACTGGAAAAACAGTTAACGGTATAATGTTCTACTCTTTTGTTACGTTTTATTCAAATTTACTTTCGTGTGACCCAATATCAGGGCAGTGATTCTCCCTACTTTTCATCAATCAACCGTTCTGAATCGAAATTTTTTTTGTAATTCTTTTATCTTCAAGAAACTATTGCTAAGAGAGCGAAATCAAACAATTTTTTGCGAAAATATTAACCTTCTTCGTCGGTTCGCTTTTTACAATCGACCGGTATCCCTCAATCGGCATCAACTCTATGGTATTGAATTGACTAAATGCCACTCCTTATGAACGTCATTGTCGTTGTACAATTGACATTGGGTTGATATTGATAGTGTTCCAAATAGAACAGGAACGAGGAGTGGAGTGGAGAGCGGAAATTTACGTAAGAGAGGGTCACTGAAGCAACGCTTATTAAGTTGTGTACCGCAATCTTTTATCCAATCTGGGGGATGCGCGGATTAAGCTAAGCTATAATTGGGCCCAATTATAACCGAACACGAACCCACTCATCCTGCTAAGCTCTGTGGATCGCCGGTAGTGATGAACCTTTAAACCACAGCGGAATGGACAAAAAAGAGTCTCCACAACCCTCTTATTAAGCGTGCGATATCCACAAACTGGATAATAACTCCAGCAAAATTGTAGATAATAGGTACTAGTTCTACAAATGAAATATCCCATATTTAACTTTTTCAAAATTTGCTTGGCTGAGACGATACTGCGAAATGAATAAAAATTGAGTCAAAAGTAATCGAGCTATCCCTAGCTCTTCTTCTCCGACTCCCCTAGTAGCATAAAGCCGGAGTGGCTCGTGCTATATCGAGAATTTTTTCCACTCTACTCGGTCTTGGACTACACACGCAAGTCGGCATCGACCTGGTCAAGCCACCCGGCTCGTTGGGCCCAAATATTTCTAATGCCGGTAATGGTTCTTGAAGAGAACAGATTTCATTTCATTCATTTCATTCAACAGATTTCATTGCCCACTCGTCCGGCATCCTTAAGACAAGGTCAGCCTGGAATTAAATAAAAATAAAAAACTATTCCAAATAAATTCTACTATTTATATTTATTCGCGACAGGTACGTATTTCGCCTACGACTTGCAGGCTTCATCAGTGTTTGTTTTCAAACTGTTTTCTTTTCTTTTTTTATTTAATTTCAGGTTTTGTATTCTACTAAGACGCCCCAAAAACTTCAGAGGTTACCCTACCGTAGTCTCCCGACTTCCGCCAGATGTATAATGGGAATCTAGTTCCAAGTAGTGCCGGCAGCTCGTGATTCATAAGGCTCAGACCCAATCCATACAGATCATAATACGTTTCGGAAATTTGATAGAAAACCCATGGAAAAACTGTCAAATTTCCGCAAGGTATTAAAATTTGTATGCATTGCGCCTGAGTCAATACGCCTACGCTTCTTTTCTCCTTATGTTTGTTCCTACAAAAATAGCCCGCAACATTTTTCATTCAAATACGGCAAGTGCACGCACGTAAGAAAAGTTACAGTCTCAAATCCGTAGAGAACTACCGGTCATCGTCGTCGTCGTCAGCCTAGAACTGGGGCGGTTCGTACTGTTTCAAGCAGTTGTCTCCGTTCAACCGATCTTAGGTCACTCGTCGCCAATTTCCCATTTGCCTCAGAAGTCGCAAATTACTTTCGGCCTGGTCAAGTTATCTTGCACGTTGAGCCCACCCTGTTTAAGGTGCCTATTTGATTGTGGAAGGGAGCTGTTTTCGTCGCACTAGCGTACGGCATGCATGCGACGTGCCCGGCCCGCCGTAGTCTACCTACTTTTGCCAGACGTACGATGGGAATCTCTCCAAGCAGTTCGTGTAGTTCGTGATACATATGCCACTCTCCGCTTTCAGTTTGTACTCCGCCTAATATCGTCCGTAGTACCTTCCGCTTGAACACGGTAATGATGCGTATGTCCTCCGTGAGCAGCGTCACGGCTTCAAGTCCATAAAGAACTACCGGTCTAATAATGGTTTTGTACAATGTCGGCTTCATACGGTGGCGTACGCATCTCGATCGAAGCGTTTTGCGAAGCGTGAAGTGGGCCCGACTTCCCGCTTGAATGTGCTGCTGGTTCTCTTTACTAGTGTTGTTGTCCGCAGTCGCTAGCGATTCCAAATATCGGGAGGAGGAACGCGTTTGTTTCCTTAGAGCCTCTTCTATTCATGTATTTGGTCTTCGACGCATTTATTTTTAGGCTAATCATCCTAGACTCCGCTTTCAGTCTGGCGTAGATTGCCTCCACCGTCGCAAAGTGCCTGGCTATGATTCCAAAGTCATCTGCAAAGCCTAGGAGTTGGCTACCCTTGGTGAAAATCGCGCCTCTCGTTTCGATGCCTGCTCGTCGGATCACCCCGTTAAGAGCGATGTTGAACCGAATGCAGGATAAACCGTCACCTCCTCAACCTTCGCCGCGCTTCGAAAGAACTTGAGTATCTCTCCAAGATGCGCATGAAACTTATGACTCGATCCAACTGTAGCTCTGATCAGTCGCAACAGTTTATCCGGAAAACCGTGTTCAACCGTTTTCTCGATGGACTGACTGTCGTATGCTGCTTGACAAGCGATAAATATGTGATGCGTGGGCACGTTGTATATAGTCCCGACATTACTGCAAGATCTGTCGGATAGTAAGAATTTGGTCCGGAGCTGCGCGAGCTCCCATGAAACCCTCCTAGTAATTCCCTACGAAGCCTTGTGCTATCGGTGACAGCCGGCATTGAAGGATCTGGGAGAGTACCTAGCAGGCGGCGTTTACCAGCGTTATGCCACAAAAATTGCAGCATTTGAGCTGAACACCTTTTTTGTAAATGGGGAAACCACTGCTCTCATCCATTCCGTCGGCAGCTTCTCCTCCTCCCAAATCTAGGAAATAACCCAGTGTAGAGTCGTAGCCAGGCTTTTCTCGGTCATATTTATAAAGCTCTGCCGGAATGCGGTCCTTACCAGCGGCTTGGTTGGCCTTCAGCAACCCGATTTCTCGTTTGACTTCTTGGAGATCAGGTGCTGAAACATTGCTATCCTTCATGGGCACTCCTAGGTTAACTGCTACTGGTCTACCGGTTCCGAGGCCTTATTCTCACCGTTACCACACCTAAATTTGCACAATTGGAGATTCTGAATGTCACCTTGGTGACTTCGGCTATTACGTGTTGCTTCTAGTTATAGAAAGAATTTGCTAAAACGAGCTGATATTTTTGTAGTTTGGCCACGTGTGAGGTAAAAGAAGAAGAAATATTTTTGCTTTTCTACCAATGTTCTGACAGTTCAGTACGGCATTACGTGTAAATGCGGGTAGTTTCCAAAATCTCTTTAAATCTACACACAGCGGTATATGCATAGATTGATAATATAGCGTTAGATAGCTCAGGTTAGTATATCAGCGATATCTTGCGGACGAACAAACGATCTGCTCTTTTGCACGATCTTGTGACTATTTGTTTTCCACGGATAGAAAACAATTCGGCGTGTCGTGGAACATCCTGGGTGATGTAGACTACTTAAAATAGCGTCTGTACCACGGATTGAATGTGGCTTAGGCAGTATCTCTTCCGGAGCGACCGACTGAGTGAAACATACGGCATCCAATTTAAGATACGTAAAACGGCGACCCCATCAGCAGTATTGTGAGCCCTGTGTATACGAAGCCTAAAATGCAACAATAAACGATAAGAATAATTCGGAAAGAATCAATTGGCAAAAGCCATCGCAAGTCATACGGAAACCATTTAAGGTAACCGATCGAAAACTCAGCACATGGAATGTCCAAACTCTTTATGAGGCGAAACAATGTGGTTTGTTGCTTCAAGATTACACTGCCAAGTTGGGAAGAACGCAGTAAAATTACTGAACTCGTTCGGTGGGCATTCCGGGGAAAGGTGGATCCTATAGGACGCACCTATTTCAAGGCGGTAATGCAGTAGAACGTAGGGTCGGATTCGCGGTGCTAAAAAATTCAAACAAAAGTGTGGGTGGAAGCCCGAACATTAGCATATACTCCAGCTAGTACTCTTACATCTTTGTAATTGCTTTTATGACCAAGCTTTTAAGTCATCAAGTCATCTTCCATCGACTGTCGCCAATAGTCAATAGCTTCGTGGGAAGTTATCAGTTCATGGAAGGTCGGTCTACAACGGACCAAATCTTCACCCTGCGGTAGATACTCCAAAAAGTGTCACGAATTCTGAGTCACCACACATCACCTGTTCATCGATTTCAAAGCCGCATATGATAGTGTAGTCCGATAAGAGCTATGAAAACCTGGACAAAAACGACTTTCCAATGAAACTTAATAGACTAATCGTGGCTACGCTGGATGTGATCGAGTGCTGTGTGAGAGTTTCGGATGAATTGTCGGACCCATAAGAATCACGCTGCTGGAGGAGGATATGCGAGCACTTGGAGTTTTCGAACGGCGGGTTCTAAGAACCATTTTTCGCAGTGTGTAAGAGAACGGTGTATGAAGACGAGGAATGAAACCCGAACTCGCGCATCTCTAGTATTCAGAAAGAAGCCAGCGCTGGACGAATACGCTGGGTAGGACATGTTGCTAGAATGCCACACAACTATGCTGCACAAATTATTTTTGAAACAAATCCGGAAGGAACAAGAAACAGAGGGGCACAGCTAGTAAAAAAAGCAAAGCCTGGGTACTAATTCCGGGCCCTATTCTGTAAATCACGTCGAGCAACTCGGCTCGACTCTGTCACTGTCGAGTGTCGAGTGCAAGAAGAACGGGCAGCATAGCGGTTCATTGCACGACCAAAACAAAGCTAGCTCAGGCGTCACTTGCTAACCTTTTAGTCACTAGCTTTTTAGCGGTGGACTCAGTCGAGTTACTCGACAAAACCGGGTCGCGTGTGACTTACATAATACCAAAAGTCGACTAGTCGAGCAAAGTGACACTCGACGTGACTTACAGAATAGCCCTAGGGCCCTCCGTTATCGAAATTTGACCTTTTGTTTTTATACGACAGACTTCGCAACCAGCTGTTAGAATACAGGACAGTGCGGGGTCAGTGCTACGATTCTATTGATTCTAACAGCCTCTCCCAGCCGAGATTCGAGTATATGACGACTGGCTTATTAGACCAGCGTCTTACCTCGAGGCCAACTGGGAGGTGCGCACAGCTAGTATGGTGGTACATGATTTGGCGAGAATTGGGTCGTCAGACCAACCAAGTAAGTGGCGCAATAAAACCAAGTTGTTACTTGGGATGTACGTTAATAACTAAGGATTTATCACTTTTCAATTACAGTTTAATCAATAACTACGCACTGACAAACGACGACTACGCCGAAAAGCTGGGCCAATGATTGTAGGAGAGATATACATGTTGGCACGGAATAAGCTGCGAGGGTGGTTGTAAATATAAGGCATGGAATATTCCATAACTATTAGTTATATGCTGAGAACCAAAAAGCGATAGATGAGAAAAGCCAAACCAAAGGTCTCGTAGACTCACTGTGGCGAAGCGTTAAAGCACAGAGCAGCCAAAAATAGAATCCATCATTGAAAGTAACCTCTTCTTCTACCGAACAATTTTCCAGCATGAATTCATGACAAAATCGTATATTTTTATGATTTTAAAAGGTTCTTTGGTGGCAAAGAATGTGTCAAAACTCTTAAAAGAAATGACGTCTTTCATTCAACAGTCCTTCCTTACCTCCGAAAAGAGAACTAAAAATTGAAAGCCTCCAGCTCAAAACAAACGAATAACACCAACAGAAAAAAAGGACTAGTAATAAATAAAAGAACAGAAGCAGATTTTCATCTTAAAACATACTTTATACAGTTTTTGTTGAAGGTCTTCTTAGTGTAACATTTACGCTAGGTCGTTTTTTCTTCAGCTTCGCTTCACTCTACTTCTCAAGTTCAACAATAAACAGGTGCTTGTTCCATCTGTTATGTGACCATTGCTCCATTTTGTGTTTGCTCAACGTTTAGAATAAAAAACTTCGAAGTACACTGATCTCTTGTGGTTATTTCCTTAGTAACGCAAAAAATGTGTATTTTAGGTGAAGATCGTTTGTTTGTTTTTAGTTTGTTTAATCGTTTCGAGGAAAAATGTAGAACGGATTGTATGATAGATAGGAAAGAGAGTAATGGTTTAACAGTATAATAGCATGTATTCTAGTAGAAGCATAGTGAAATAGATTTATTCATAGTCGGTGACTGCAAGGCTAGTTGGAAATGCGACTTTTGTTTGGAGAGAGAGAGAGCAATATCGAGAGAAAATGAACGTTATTTAAACTGCTATTTGACTTTTCGATTTGGTTACATTGTATAAAACTGTTTTGGGAGCGATTTTATTGGATTACTATTTGTCTGCTGCAGGGGAAAAGATGGATTTGATATGTTACGATATTTATCTTCTCAACTAGTTTTCTTCTTATTAAAATTACACACTGTCTCTCTTAGCCACGTCTACTTCCTTGCATGCAGCTTTCGTTTGGATTTAGTTTTATTTTTCTGAAGGCTCACAAGTTAATTTATTTTGCATATAACTCTATCTAAATACAGCTTTATCATTCTTCCAGTAGTTGTTTTGTGTAAAAGATTGAGACTCACTCATAAAAAAAACTCATCTCAGTCACAAACGATCGTCTTCTAAATAAATGTTAAGTAATTTCCGTAACTGTTCGCATACCAGGCTAGTACGGTGCATGTACGTTTATTGTTAACAAAACTTCTGATTATATACTGCAGATAAACTACTAAGGTCATGTATAAATTTGCTAACGTAAAACATGCAATATCAATCTCCATGATATTAGTACGGAATTAAACCTGATCAACAAATAACTAAAAAATTTGCGCCAAAATTAAGGTAAACGGTATACGGAGTCGATTTGTGCTTTTATGTCTTAAATTCCAATTTAGGTTCGTTCTCTATCAATGCCTCGGCTCTGTTCTATTTCGGTAAGTCTCTCACATGCTAACTAGTGTTCTAAACTATTCACCTTTGCCCTGCCGCCGCTATCGATTAACTTACCTAATTGTTCCTCGTTATCTCAAGTATCTGTTCATTCTTACGATAAAACCTTAAAACACACTAACCACTTGTAGTAGTACTGCACATTAATAGTCTTATGATATTTCGGGGTCACCTACGTTTTAAAAGCATGACTCGTATAAAAATGAACCATCTCATACGCGAAGTAACAGTGCATCCACATTCTTCCAGGGGAGGAAGACATCCGTCCCGATGCTTCTATCATCCCGTTCGCCTAGCTCTATAAACGCAAACGAAAACGCTAAACTTAAAGCAACGTAACAAAAGCTTGTAACCGTGTTGTTGTCGAATCATCAGCTCGACCAGCTGGAACGTCGTCTCACTGAAGTTCCCGTCGAAAACTATCCTCGTCCATCGGATCAATCATCGTGCCGCTATCGGATAGCATCTGGAAACTCTGGAAATCCATCTGTCCAAGGCCCAGGTCGGTTTCAAAGTCATCTGCTAAAATGAAAACGAAAAGTAAAAATATCGTCGTGTGAGAATTGTCGTGGTAAAGTATAATGCGAATCGCATCGATTTCAATAGGAATTCAATAATTCTTTCGTTGAATATGTTATTCTCGAGTAAAGATTTTCAATCGTTATTTTATATATTTAACATTAGCGAAACTAGGTGAGGTGGGGGAAAACTGACAGACTGACACAAATTTCAAACGATGCCCACTCTCACGCAACCGAGTGTGAGAAGCATAGCATCCAACGCTTATGACGCTGATGCAAGTGTACGACAAATAACCGCCAGTGCTATGTGGCGCACATTCTGCTATCGCGAGTGCACAGCCTCGTAGTGTCTTTCTGCACGGCCCGCTCACGTAGCCAACAACTTGCGAGGGCTAGTGGCACACTAGGATGTATGTACTTGAATACAGATTTTGCATTACTTTTTCTTTTCTTCTTCATCTTACGCCCTCGTGAGTGATCGGTATCAACTACTCGAGTTGTATTGACGAGCGAGAAAGTCGATCATGGCGCATGTTCGAAAATTAGACCACGCGAGTGCGGGTTTCGCAACACTGGGAATAGCCTTGTCCCCATGTCAGGGGCGATTTTCGAGAATTAACAAACAAAGAGAACAGTTGTACACCAGGTTAGGAGCGGCTTGATCTGGTGCGGGCGGCTAAATTAAGAAATGTGTTGTCTCGACACCAGTGCACGCCTGAGTTGATGCAATATACTACTCATTCTCAACATACTGCTCATACAGATTAGATGAACTCAGCATTGCCAACCTGAAAACAACGATTCTAGCGAACCACTTGCGTTCATGTTCGCGTTGTTCTCTACATTCATTCATTCTCGATAATAATGAAAGAAATCAAATGTGAATCATTCATTCATTTTTAACTGCCGACAACGGTAAACAAAATTACAATAAGCGTAAACATTGCTCCAAAGTTTTAAATAATTTTCTTCAGCTGGGTTTTGGTTGATTTTAAAAAGCAGGCAGTTTAAAAAAACTAAACTTTGAGATCTAAAATATCAGTCAAGAGCAAGAAAATTGACTGACAGGCTACTCGAGCAATCATTCAGCATTGCAATTCATGAATGAATTATTTTGAATGTTAGAAAACTGACAAACACATACACTCTCACCAGCTCAGTGGCCATGTCCGTGGGTTGACAGATAAAAGAATACTGCCAAGGGTACAACTATATGCGCTGAATGTGTGCAACTTTGGTTGTCGTATGCAGACAGAGAAGGTGGAACACTCGCCGTGTGGTTTCCGGCTACCTAATCGTGCAGTTCGGCGCAGGATTTTCGGAGGGCGCGGCTGCGGGGTGTGAGCACACCGGGAGAGAGTTATTTTCTCAGCTGGCTTAGCACAGAGAGAGAGAGAGACTCTTAATCGGTCTGTTTTACACAATCTGCACTTACGCCCTTTGGCGGTTGGTGCCGAATTGTACGTTTGGGCAAAAATTGAGCCACGGGACCTGATCCTGCCGGGAGTCGGCAAATCAGGTGCCCCTAAGTCAAGGTCTATCTCCGTGCCGATGACTGAATGGCTGGAGGGGTGAAAACATGCCAGTCGCGAACGGAGTGCTTTGGGCATCTTGCCCCTACTGTGCCATGCGGGGCTCTGGTACGGTCGATCTTTGTTGTCCCTTGCGTTTCGTGGGAACAGCATAGTAGTCCTGCCCAATTTCCCTTATGGGTTTTACGCCAAGTGCGTTCTGGCCAACTTAATTGGCTTCGCTTACAATTTGCTGTCTGATCTGTGTTGGAGATTGTTTGTGCATATACTCCGCTAGTCAAATAGTTAGAGTCGCACAAATAAATCTTCAACACAAACAGGCAGCAAATTTGTATTTATGCGAAAAACTTTTTAATGGCTCTGTCACCATCGCATTGGTCCAGGAGCCATATTTTCGCAAGGGGTACTTTCATTCGACGGATATTGGAAACCAGAACTTTGCTGTTTTCAGCAAAACTGGTATGACAAATCCTCGTTTGATGCCCAGGGCATGCATATTGTTGCATAGGTCAATTAGTGCATGCCTTATCTCTGAGTTGACTACTCGAGATATTTGTGCAGTCACAGTAGAACTCGTCGTGGATGATGTCCATAGGCGCTATGTCTACTGTTCTGCATACTTACCACACGATGAACCGTCTCCCAGCGACGATTTCAGAAATGTGGTGAGATACTGCCAATCTAGTGGGCTTCCGCTCATTGTAGGCAGTGATGCCAATGCCCATCACATCATTTGGGGCAGCTCGGATATCAATCTGAGAGGCTCTGATTTGATGGAATATTTGAGTGGTACCAACCTTGGAATACTCAACATTGGCAATTGTCCAACTTTCATACGAGCTGGTAGAGAGGAAGTGTTAGATATAACACTCTGCTCTAACAGGATCAGTCATGAGTTGGCACAATGGCATGTTTCAAATGAGACACCAATATCTGATCATTGCTTTATATATTTTGATCATTTGGGTGTCTCCTTGAACGCTGCAACATTTCGCAATCCGAGATTTTCTGACTGGGAACTCTTTGAGGAGGAACTGGCGACGAAATTTCAAGGATTCGAACCGACGATTGAGTCATCGATCGACTTGGATGTGGCTGTAGATGTCACAACATCTTTTATTGCGGAAGCTTTTGAAGTAGCTTGCCCGCTAAAAACTATTAAAACGACTAGAGGAACACCATGGTGGAACTCTCATCTCGCGGAACTAAAGAAACGATGCAGGAGAGCCTGGAATAGACATCGCAGGGATGGCGTGGAGCCTTTCAAGCAGGCCCGGAAAGCCTATGCAAAGGCTTTACGATCTTCAGCACGCACGAGCTGGCACAGGTTCTGTAGCAACGTTTCCAGTTTCGGCGAGGCAAGTCGACTTAATAAAATACTGTCAAAATCGAAAGATTATCAGGTTAATAACATTCGAAGTTCGAACGGTGAATACTGTTCGAATGACAATGAAATCCTGGAATGTCTCTTTTATAGTCACTTTCCGGGCTGTGTGGAACCTGAAGTTCGAAACGATCCAGAAATCGTTTTAGGTGGCTTAGACTCATGGGCTTTTGCTCGGAGACTTGTCACAACTGAAGCGATTGAGTGGGCCGTGAACAGCTTCTCTCCATACAAATCTCCTGGAACAGATGGAATATACCCTATTCTACTGCAAAAAGGATTCAAGTACTTCAAACACATTCTGAGAAGGATGTTTGTGTGTAGTATTGCTATTGGGTACATCCCAACTCAATGGCGTGAAATAACCATTAAGTTTATTCCTAAAGGTGGACGCGCGACATACGAGCAAGCCAAAAGTTTTAGACCAATCAGTCTAACGTCTTTCTTGCTTAAATCACTTGAGCGGATTGTTGATCACCACATCCGCGAAACAAGCTTAGTAGAAGTTCCTCTTCATTCAGCACAGCATGCTTATCAAAGTGGCAAGTCTACAACCACTTTATTACATGATGTGGTGGATAAAATTGAGGTTGCTTTTTCACAAAAGGAATCTTGCTTAGGAACTTTTTTGGATATTGAAGGCGCGTTTGATAACGTATCTTTCGCTTCCATTTTGGAGGCTGCTCGTTATCATAATGTGCCTTCAATAATCATAAAGTGGATAGAACAAATGCTTAGTAACCGATTGCTTTTTTCGTCCTTACGGCAAGCAAGCATTTGGAAGCAAAGTGTTTGTGGATGTCCACAAGGTGGCGTTCTCTCGCCTCTTTTATGGAACCTTGTGGCGGACGGCCTATTGAGGAAACTCAATGGTCTAGGCTATCCGTCATATGGTTTTGCGGATGACTATCTCATCCTAGTAGTTGGAAAGTGCATAAGCACATTATTTGACTTAATGCAGCAGGCACTACGTGTCGTAGAAACGTGGTGCCGAGAAACTGCACTTTCGGTAAATCCGAGCAAAACATCTATCGTCTTATTTTCAAGACGTAGAAATACCAATGGAGCTCGCGCTCTGCGCTTTTACGATTCGGATGTTGATGTTGTGAACGAAGTGAAGTACGTGGGGTTGATTCTCAACTCCAAGCTTGACTGGTCCACAAATATTGATTTCCGAATTAAAAAAGCGTGCATGGCCTTTGGGCAATGTAGACGAGCAATTGGCAACTCTTGGGGGCTTAAACCCAAATACATACACTGGTTATACACGGTCGTTGTCAGACCAATACTGGCGTATGGTTGTCTTGTATGGTGGCAGAGAGGGGAAGTTGTGACTGTCCAGACAAAGCTAAACCATCTTCAAAGGATGTGTTTAATGGCAATGTCTGGTGCATTTACTACAACTCCTACTGCCGCCCTAGAAGCTATTTTCAATATTAAACCTCTACACTTCCACCTGAAGCAAGAGGCACTAATATGTGCTTATCGACTACACGCGATTGGCCTTTGGCAGTCTGTGGACGGTTCCACTGGTCATACTCGACTGTGGTCGCAAATTGTTGCTGAGGACAAGTTTGCCCTTGCTCCTAGCGATGTAACGCTCATGCGTACTTTCCCGTATAGGACTTTCTCAAGTGACTTTCCTCCTAGAGAGGATTGGATGTCAGGCTACATGGAAAGGAAAATTTCCGACTATGTGGTCTGTTATACCGATGGTTCCTTGTACGAAGGTCGCGCGGGTGCTGGTGTTTACTGCCGTGAGCTGGAATTGGAGGAATCCTATTCGTTGGGTAGTTACTGCACCGTTTTTCAAGCTGAAATCTTTGCAATTATGTGCGGAGCTCAGTTTGCACTTCAGAAAGAACTGATAGGCAAGATTATCTACTTCTGTTCTGACAGTCAAGCCGCTATAAAAGCCCTTTGTGCGGCTAATTCTAAATCTAAAACAGTCATCGCCTGCCACACCCAATTAGAAGAACTAAGCATTCTAAATGCCGTTCATCTGGTTTGGGTTCCTGGCCATTCTGGTATAACCGGAAATGAATGGGCTGATGAACTAGCAAGATCTGGAGCAGAAAAGTCGGTTTTCGGACCGGAACCTGCTTTACCAATTGCGGCATGTTGGATAAAACAAAAGATTCGATCTTGGTTTTCATCTGAACATGTACGTTATTGGGAAAATCTTGAAACTTGTCGTCAAACGAAAAGTTTCATTGTTAAGCCTTGTGAGAAGGTTGCGAAATTTCTTTTGCAACACTCAAAGGTAAATTGCAGTATTCTTGTCAGATCACTGACTGGTCACTGCAGACTAAATTATCATATGGCTACGATTCAGCGAGCTGAATCGTTTCATTGTAATTTATGTGAATCCGACTACGGTACACCATATCACGTAATTTGCAACTGTCCTGCAGTAGCACAATTGCGTCATAGGATCTTTGGATCCTACGTCTTAAATGAATCGGATTTTAGGAAACTAAAATTACGAGACATTTTGATGTTCCTTACCGAAAGCGGTATTGAGCTATAAGCTCTTATTTATCATGAGTATACCCCCCAGGGGGTGTACTTTTGATAAGTTAACTACCAAGGATTGCAGTATCCCCTCGGGGGTACAAAAATCTCTCGGTATATATATGTTTGTGTTTGTCCAAATTCCTCATCCACCCCTTCCTATTCCTCCTGTTTTCCTTCCCGTCCTCATCAGGTAAATGATGACACGGGCAAGATGGGCAAGGCACAAATCTTCCACATGATTGTGAGGAACGTGCTGCTCGAGCCAAAGATGCTGATACCTGATACCTGATACTCGAGCAATCATTCAGCATTGCAATTCATGAATGAATTATTTTGAATGTTAGAAAACTGACAAACACATACACTCTCACCAGCTCAGTGGCCATGTCCGTGGGTTGACAGATAAAAGAATACTGCCAAGGGTACAACTATATGCGCTGAATGTGTTTCATATTCGCCTTCATGCAGGGCTGACAGTTTTTTCGGGCACTGCTCGACACTCCTCCTAGTTGGTGTCGAGATACGATGCTGGTCTAATAAGCCGGTCGTCGTATATTTGAATCACGGCTGGGATAGGCTGTTAGAGTGAATAGGATCATTACACTAGCCCCGTAATTGTCCTGTATTCTTACGGCTGGCTGCAAAGTCTGTCGCATAAAAACAGAAGGTCAAGTTTTGATAACGAAATGTAGCACGTAAGCTTTGCTTTGTTGTCTCGACACTAAAGCTAAGGCGTCAGTACCATCACGGGACTCGGAAAACCCGGTAAGGCAACCTACCTAAACAATGATTATTACAAACACGGAGCGGAATACTCGACATCGACCTAAGAGACGTAACAAGGACGATAAACGGAGACTCAATACCTCGCAAACTCGACATCGTAGCTCTGCAGCAGATCTGTCGCTAAGGAGAGAAGGTTTGGAAGGTTCGTGGCGGCAAGACACTATTTTATAAGAGCGATGGCTCTACCAACCAACTGGGTACGGGCTTTGTAGTGTCGGGCGGAATACAAGATCACGTGATAGATTGGAAGAGAAGCATCAATGAGGGGATGTTCGTTAAGTTACAGAGTCATCAACATGCACTGCCCGCTGGAAGGTAGACCCGACGATGAGAAGTGTTCTACACGCGGTTGGAGGCAATGCGCGGCAGCGTCATTGGGGATATGAAACCCGGTCTATAGGGAAGAAGTCATAGACCGGTGATAAAACCTCATAGCCCGCACACCGACATGAATGATAACGGCCAACGATGTATAAACTTTGCAGCTTCCTTTCCAGAGGGCTGATCTGATGCATCTTTTTCTCACGCAATGCTACCTGGAGATCACTTGACCAACGTACAATGAACCAGATTGACCACGTTCTCTTAGAAGACCGATTCTTCTCTAACATCACGAACATACGTTCCCTACGGGGTGTGGATATTGACTCTGACCACCACCTAGTAGCAGTATATGTGCGCTCAAAACTGTCAACTGTATATCAGAGACCTCAAAGCCGCCTTTCTCGGCTGAATGTTAGGCGGCTAGTAAACCCGCAACCTGGCAAGAACAACGCCAAATACTGGATGTAGTACTGCGTTTCTCCCGATGAGTTAGGTGCTTCACACAAGGCACAAATCTTCCACACAATTGAGACTCACAATTTGTGAGGAACATGCTCGAGCCACAAATGCTGAAACTGGATAGGTGCTTCAACCCTCGAAGACAGTTGAGGCAGAAAATGCTCAACCATAGGAGAAGCCACTGAGCTAATAGCATGAGCAAGATATACGAGAAGGTGAACCAATCTTGTGAGGGCTACACAACGTAACCTGACATGCCATAGGGACGAGGAAGGGCAACTGATCAAAAAGTGCGAGGTAGTCGAAAGGTGTTTTTTTTTTTTTCCATGTTGGGTATTTTTATCACTGCGACCATTTGTTTGATCTATTGTGATATATCCCCCGTTTTATTATAGCTATGTTGTCAAGATGACGTACCACTATCAGAAGTGATCGTCATTGTTTGACTAATAGCATTTGTCCAGCCCGGTGATGCACTTCGGATGAAGTGCACTACTGCGCTGGGAGTTGTTCTCCAAATATCAGAGGGTTCTAACAGCCCTCTTTCAAAGAACCTTAATCTTTTATTGAGAATTGCCGGACATCGGCATAACAGGTGTTCCGAGTCTTCTTTTTCTATGCCACAGAAGCGACATATATCATCTTGAAGTTTTCCCATTAGCTTCAGATGATATCGGCTCGGACAATGTCCTGTTATAAGACCAGTATAAATGCTAAGATCTTTCTTCGAAAGCTCCAGGATTTTGCGAGTCATTGAAACGTTTGGAGAGATAAACCGTTTCGACTGCCTAGCAATGAAAGTGTTATTCCAATTTGATTCCACTTTCGCACATTCCCATGCTTTTAGCTCCATTTTTAAAGCAGAGGCAGATAAACCACAGAAGGGCTCAGGTCCTACAAATTGATGAGATGATCCGAGTCTTGCAAGCGCATCAGCTCTTTCATTTCCATCGATTCCACAGTGACCTGGGACCCAATACAGGTTGACTTGATTACGACAAGACAATTTTTGGAGTAATTGAATACATTCCCAGACAAGTTTTGATGTGCATGTCGCCGACTTTAGAGCGTTTAGAGCTGCTTGGCTGTCTGACATGATGCATATATTTGAATGTCTATAGTTCCTGCGCAAGCACACAGTCGTACATTCTATAATTGCTTGTATTTCAGCTTGGAATACAGTTGGCCATCTGCCCATAGAAATTGACATGTCTATTCTTGGGCCAGTCACTCCTGCTCCAACTTGATTGTCCATTTTTGAACCGTCTGTATAGAAAACTGTCGAGCCTGGACGAAGATCGGGACCACCATCTTCCCAATAATCACGTCTAGGCTCAAATACCCGAAATATTCGAATAAAGTTGTATTTTTTCTCCATCCAATCTTCATTATTATTTACAATAGGATTAATACTAATAGTTTTTAGAATACTGAGATGACCTGTTAGATCACCTTCAAAGAGGTTCATTGATCTTTTGATTTTTAGAGCACTCTTTTCAGCTTCTAATTGTATAAACTGATGCAATGGAAGTATATAGAGTAAAGCATCCAATGCCTTCGATGGTGTACTTCTCATTGCACCTGTTATTGAAAGAGTGGCTAGCCTTTGAAGTCTTTCCAGCTTTTTTTGGGTAGCTTTCTCTTTCGTTTTTGGCCACCAGACCAACGAGGCATAGGAAATCCTGGGTCTGACAATTGCCGAATAGATCCAATAAATCATCTTCGGTTTCAGTCCCCATTGCTTACCAAAAGTTCTTTTACATATCCATAGAGCATTTGTAGCTTTGTTTACTGCTTGCTCTAGATGTGTGTTCCAATTGAGTTTTCTGTCAAGAAATACTCCAAGATATTTGACAGTGTCTGAAAGTTTTAAAAGTGTTCCTTTCAATCTGATGTTGTTTAATGTAAATTGTTTTCTTCTCGTAAATGGTATGATAGTAGTTTTATTGGCATTTATGCTGAGGCCCTGCCTATCACACCATGATGAAATCAAATTTAAAGCCATTTGCATTCGGTCAGCGATAATAGAATCAAATTTTCCTCGAACAATTATGACTATATCATCTGCGAAGCCAATTATTTCAAAGCCTAGCGCTGTCAACTTTTGAAGAAGATCATCAACTATTAAAGACCACAATAAAGGTGATATTACGCCTCCTTGTGGGCACCCTTTTACTGCTCTAACGCTTACAGATGAGCTTCCAAGGTTTGCTGATATCTCCCTTTTTGATAACATTTCGCTAATCCAGTGGATAATGGATATATCGAAACCACGTTTCGTCATAGCCGTAATCATTGAATTATGAGATGAATTATCAAATGCGCCTTCTATGTCTAGGAAGGCAGCTAGTGAAATTTCCTTCGCTTCAAATGACTTTTCTATTTTTTTTACAACAGTTTGTACTGCTGTTATCGAAGATTTGCCTTCTTGATATGCGAATTGATATTTGCTCAACGGATCTTGAGCTATATATGATGACTTTATATGCTCATCAATTATTTTTTCTATTGTTTTTAAGACAACAGAGGATAAACTTATCGGCCTGAAGGATTTAGGTGAAGTTTTATCCTTCTTATTAGCCTTCGGAATGAACGTGACCCGTACTTGTCGCCATACTGCTGGTATATGGCCTAGTATCAGGCTTGATTGAAAAAGGTTTGTTAGAATAGGTGTTAAAAACGCCTTGCCCTTCTGCAGTAGTACAGGAAGAATTCCATCCCTACCCGGCGATTTGAAGGGTTCAAAAGTGTCAATCGCCCATTCAACCTTGCTTCTCGTAAAAATTTTTTTGGCCAAAGTACAAGCATCATTCCTGTTTCTATCTAACCCAGTCATTTCATTCGCTATTTCGTGAATGTCTGTCCTGGTTTCAAGATTCACAGTTCTCAATGCCGGTGCACTTTGGTCTCCGCATGTATTAATGATTGAACAGGGAAAATGTGTTCTCATCATTAATTCTAATGTTTCCTTAGTTGAGTTAGTAAAAGAGCCGTCCTCTTTTTTCAATGTACCTAACCCATTAGAATGATCTTTAGCGAGGATTTTCTGCAATCTAGCGGTTGCTGGAGTATTTTCAATGTTTTCACATGTGTGCCTCCAGTGAATCCTCTTTGATCTTCGTATTTCCCTATTATAGGCAGTGAGAGTTTGTTTATACTCCTCCCACTGTTGTGTTCGTTTAGCCCGGTTAAATAATTTCCGAGTTTTCTTCCTAAATTTCTCCAAAGTTTTGTTCCACCAAGGTACATCTCTATTCGTAGAGCGTTCCTTTGCAGGACAGCTTTCGTGATAAGCTTGTTGGATCAGGTTTGAAAGTTGTTTTGAGTTGTCCTCAAGTTCTTCACATGTCCTTGAGCAACCTTTCAAATTCTTGACTCCAACCTTCAATTTCAAATTATACTGATCCCAGTTTGTTTTCCTGGGGTCTCTTATAATTTCCTTAAGTTGCTGATTAGCTTCGTAATCAAATATGATTTGCTTGTGATCGGACAAAGAATCCTTCGTTCGATACGTGCCAGTTTTTTATATTATCAGTCATCGTTGGACTGCATAGTGTTAAGTCAAGTACTTCTTGCCTTATTGCGTTTACAAAAGTTGGCTTTTCCCCTTTATTGCATATATCTATATCATTTGATGATATAAAGTCTAAAAGGAGTTCACCTCTGTTATTGGTATCTGTGCTAGCCCAGACAGTGTGGTGGGCGTTTGCATCACATCCAATTAAAAATGTTTTGTTTTGTTTCTTGCAATAAGAAACCAAATTTACAACTTCTGATGGAGGTATTTCACCCACGTCTCCTGGAAAATATGCCGATGCTACGCAAATTTCAGTCTTGCCGTGGGTCGTTAGAACCTCCATCATTATTGCTGTGAGATCTTTTGTAATCAATTCTGTGATTGGAAAACTTTTTATGTTTTCACTTACCAAAATGGCAGCTCTTGGCGAGAGCTCACCTTCGGCATAAATCAATTTACACGACTTTGTAGGAATTCCTTGTATCCTACCTTTATAGGTCCACGGCTCCTGGATCAGTGCTACATCCAGGTTGCTTTCTGTGAATCTTCTACAAAGTACAGCAGTTGCTCCCTTTGCATGATGAAGATTCACCTGGACAAACTTAATATTTTTTCTTTGTTGTTTTATATGATTTGTGGTACGACCGGGCTGTTTTGGGTTTAGTCCTGCACCGTTGACACCACTGGATCCTGGGATTTGACTGATTATATCAGCATCGCCAGTTTCGTCTTCGGTCTTATCGATGTCAGGCTCACTCCTAAGCGCTGATCCCCCACTTGATTTGTTAATTACATTTAAATTAGAATTTTTATTAATTTTTTCCATCTTAATAGTTTTAATTTGCTGGATGAAAGAATCAACTGTTCTTTACCAGCTTAGAACAGAGGGAGCAATTTACTGCACGGGGTGCCCTGGTACCATACAGGCTCCGTTTGACCTTGGGAGACTTAATTAGACCCCCCCAAGCATTCATCCTTAGGCACGGGTCGCGTTACACCGAGGATTGGGGTCCTCTTCTGCACTTCACTCAAAGTGCAGCATGCTGCAATGTTGCTTGCTACATTGAGAGCAAAAGTTTTTTATAAGATTTGCCGCGGAAGAGACTCGGTGTGCAGATCTAGATGGATCCATCACATGTTTGCCATGGTTCAGCATTGCACACCGAAAGACAAATCTCAACACTCCTCCTTTATCCTGGCTTGTGACAGACAGTTCGGGTCCCGATCCAATTTCCCCATCACTTGTTCACTCTTTTGTGGAGCCACGCGTGTTAGTTCATCGGCAAAGGTCCCTCACTGGCGGAGGCGAAAGGTGTTAGTAGTTTTTCGAAGAACACCTCAATGGCGAAGTTGCAGAAGGAACCTAAGAATGGCCATGAAAGATAGTAGTGTCCCAGCAACTGATCTCCAAGATGTCAAACAAAAAATCTGATTGGTGAAGTCCAACAAAACCACGGGTAAGCACCCCCTACCAGCAGAGCATTATAAACATGGCCCAGAGACGCAGGCAACGGCTCTACACTGGGTTATTTCTAACATTTGGGAGGAGAACCTATCGGAGGAATGGATGGAAGGAGGTGTTTGTTACACCCAGCCACAGATTGATCGGGTCGACTACTGCAATTATCGCGGCATAACGCTGGTAAACATAGGCAAGCGCAACCTACAAGGTAGCCTCCCAGCACAGAACAGAAGTGGAAGTCCGAAGGATTCGGTGATCAAAACTGGTAACAGAGACTTTTTTGTTTTTCTTTTTCTTTGGGAAGGTTTTCGCAAAGAAGCGAATAACAGCAATATAAGCAGAACGCTCGCTGCCAATCGCATAGCAGCTTTCACATGTTTTCGTGTGCATTCGTATGCGTTCGTGTGTTTTTGTGGGAAAAAGTGACTCGCTACCGCCAGGTTCGCTAGTATCTGTAGAAAGTAGCATGTACGTGTTTGGATTTCTACTTCCACTTCTGTTCTGTCCTCCCAGATCATGTTACGCTGGCTGTCACCGATAGCACAAGGTTTGTAGGGAACTATCAGGTGGGCTTCATGGGAATTACGGCCACCACGGACCAGTTTTTACTATCCCATTCATCACATCATTATTGACCTCACAGCAGCATATGATACAGTCGATTGACACCAGCTATGGCAGATAAATGGATAATAATTCGAAAGAGTGATATGTTTCCAAGGTCAACAATACTAGTAAGGACATCCAGTAGCTCATTCAAGCAAGAAATCGGGCCGACTGAAGAAGCACACGCCGCTGTGCGAAGCTGGCTTTGTTGAAAAACCTGTTTATACCGGTAGTTCTTTACGGACTTGCAGCTGTGATGCTGATCACGGTGATGCTGTGACGTTCAAGTGGTTTGTGCTGCAATTTGAAGAGTAATTCAAAGTTTTTTGTTCGGGGTGGACATCAAAAATCAATTTTTTCACTTTGAGATTCACCAAAAACGAACATTTTCTTTAAAGGAATCAAGCCGCTAACTCCTTCGATTCCGAAATTACATTTATAATTTCTAAAAAAAATTGCTTGTGTGTATATTCGATAGGTCGGGCTCGATTATCCGGTCGAAAGATTTTTTTTCAGGTGAACCTGTAGTAATATATTGGTCACCGAAATTCATTGAGATCCATCGGTCAAAGTGTGGGGCCCTATTTTGCTAGACCGTATTGAATGTTGAAGTAAAATTACCATTTTACTTACCAAAATCACGATTTTCTGTTAATAGAATTGATTCAAAAACTCGAAATCAATAGTGACTTTAACTTTATCGATGCTCAAGCATTAAACATTATGTAGGTTTTGCTATTGTAAATTAAGCTGGATGTGTGAATTCAACTTAAAAAGTGACAAAATGCGACAAAATTATTAAACGTATCAATTCCTTGCAGCGGGTGTTTACTGTATTGATTTGATTGCCCATTTAAAGCGAGAGGCTTTTAATAATTGTTACTTCCTTTGGATTCGTTTATTTAGAACGATGCATTCCTAGTACAAACAACTGTGCCCACACGGTGTTAGGTATCAGCATCTTTGGCTTGAGGAGCACGTTCCTCACAATCATGTGGAAGATTTGTGCCTTGCCCATCTCACGCACTTTATTTTAATATTGCAAATTGTACCTAAGTTATAAAAAACTGCCTTTACATCCGGAAATAATTGAATTGTTTGTTTGAGAAACCCCACAAGCGCCATTTGACATAAGTCAATTTTCATGATTTTTTGACAGTTTTAAATCTTCGGAAATTACTACAAAAATCCCGCTCAAGTTACATAGTTATCTACTAACATAAACTGAATACTTCTATTTTTATAACAAACGTTGACAGAAAAATGTACTGGTTGTAATTTTCAAATAATTATGTTGAACCGTTTTGAATGGAGAAATATTTAAATTCGTTTGGCTAGATGTGTTACAAACAGATGACAACTTACCTCTCGTAGAGAAATCTGTAAGAAATGAAAGAATGACGATTAGTCACACCATGCAGCTTACACTTCGTGAATATTAAACGACGAAAACGTTACAAGCCGTTCAACTACTCACCGGTAAACACAATCTCTGGTATCGTGGTGGGAGTTGTTTGTATTTGTGGAGCTGTCTGCAGGCTAAGCAGGGGTTCGTTACTCCCGTTGTGATTATGGCTGTAGCTTTGGTGATTTACACTGTTGGGAAGTGAACCACACGTGACTGAGTTTAAGTGTGGCGATTGCTGTGGAGGGGTATGCTGCGGATGTTGCTGCTGATGCTGCTGATGCTGCTGGTGCTGCTGGTGCGACTGTTGGGACTGTTGCTGTTGCTGCTGTTGGTGTTGTTGCTGCTGCTGCTGTTGTTGCTGTTGCGATTGCGGTTGCTGCTGTTGATGTGTTGGGTCCGTCCGCAGGTTGAGATCGTTGTTTAGCGTCAGGTAGGGATCGTCAAACTGTGTTGGACGGGAGAATATTGAATAATTATAATGAAATTGAAACCAGAAAAAAAATTATACCGTTCCAAATACCAACTGGTTTGCGGAGAAATCCGGTGGTAATGCGTTGTCTCCCTAGAGAACGTTTGGGGATAAGAAAAAGAAATGTTAGCATGTTGCCGAATTGGATGGGCGAGCAAAACTCCAGTAATATCAAAAAGCATAGTAGTACTACCCTAATGAAAGCAGGATGATGCAGAAGTTTAATGTTACTTGCAACTTTGATAGATAAAAAGAAACTGATGGTCAAAAGATGACGTGTACACAAATAGTCAAGATAATATAGAATTAAAAATAATTTTAATTATATCAAAGTTATTGATAAGCCTATACTTCTCCATTTTTTTGAGAACTTGTTTGAAGAAATTGTTTATTATTTTTAATTTGTAGGTTAGGAAGCCTAATCGGTAGGTTTAAGCAAATGTTTACACGTATTTGTTATTAATTCCAGTATTACAGTTAAAAACCACAAATGTTACGGTTGCATCCCGGTCCTTACTAGACCCTGGTAAGAAACGGTGAACGGAGGGCTCAATAATATGAATGGAGAAAATTATACTAAACTTCTAATTGTAGTTATCAACCTGGTAGCTGATAGTCAATTATTCGAAACCAATATTCGTTGCTATCAACCAATAACATTTATAACAACACAATACAATATTGTATTGTCCAACCTAGCAAATAATGTTCAAGGAAATCAAAAAAGTAAGGGTCGTAATTTTAACCACTCGGCATAGGAACACAATCTTGGATATCGGAAAGTATTTGTAATGATCCCAATATTCGACAGAACGAAATTAGCGGAAGCACAATGCCGAATGCAGAGTATAAGTTTTGCAGCCTTCAATTCGCCTTTCATTTCGTTGAAATGAAACCAGAAAGTATGGATATCAGTATCTCTGCATGACAGAAAAATATAGAATTGCAAGAATAATATTTGTAGTAAAAACATCATAACCAACAGGTTGTACAAGGAAATTTTTAAAACTTGATTTGGACAAAACTAGATTTTCAAATCATGAATGTAAAGCGTCTCTATTGAATGATTTAAAAATATAAAATTAGAATATATAAATGAACTCGAAAGCATTCCATAACTACTACTAAACTGCGAAAAGGAGAGCATCATGCAAATACAATGTGGGTACCTACTTAAACAACAGCACAAAAGTCGTTACAACATTTGATTCAAAAACAATGATAAAAGATACCGATAAGAATGTTTCGAGGTAACAATCCTCTACTATGCAGGACTTTAAATTATCTGATTCAATAACCGAGAACACATACAGAAATCATGAAAGATCCAATTGAGAATTATTCGCAAATTTATGCAATGAAAGCAATGTTTTTAAAAAAACAGCATCAGCAAGAATAAGAAAAATAGAGTATAATAGATATAAAAAAGAGAAAATATCTGAAAAAATAGATATTGGTATCAACCTGAACTTGGGCGGTTAATGTACATCCAGACTCGACAAGACTTCGAACCAAAGTAGTCCAGTCCTTTTAGAAACGCACACCCAGTTTTAGCGCAGTGCATTTGCAATATTCGTTACCATCACGTATTCGTTTTATGATTAACGTTTTTGGGTGTTATATACGGGGCGTACGGTACGGTACGGTATTAGCATTTAAATCGCGGCGGCACACGGTGCATATACAGTGATGGAGGAACGGAGAAACGATGATGATTTATTTGGCGGTTGATGGTAATTGTTTAAGTAGATGGTTGGAAGGTGAATTGAATCAGCATTAGTCATTCGGAAATGATAATTCAGCTCTTCGCTGAATGTTTTGAATCGTTAGATTATTAGAGAAACTGTACAAATTAAAATAGCCGGTAGGCAAACGGCCCATATCAGAACGGTGAAATAAAGCAGTAGAAAAATCAAACCAACGAAACGGAATAGTGGGAAAAGCCGAGGTGGTGATAATTCCTAACAATAAGGATAAATAGATTGAATTTGATGCGGGGTGAGGAAGAAGAATATTTACAATAAAATAAGAAACTATAAAACGTAATACAGTTTGAGTTTTTATTTGATTTAGATATCATGGAATAAGTATAGGTAAATATCTAATTTGATGTCTGAGAAAAGCGAAACACAAGATTTCGAGTTAATGACTGAATGTTTATTTGTAGAGCGTTTCAGTAACAATTACTTACCAGGGTTATGTGTTCCAGGTGTTGTGGCAGGGTGTTTTGAACATAAACATCATTCGATGGATACTTGTCATAAGATTGTCTGCAAAAGGAATGAATTACAGAAACGCGTTAATACATGAATTCAAATTAAACTCTTATTATGTGTACGCTCATATCAGAAGAAGCGGATCATATCACTCCTTTATGAATAAGCGTTCTCGATTAACCAACTGCACTAATTTGATAATGATGCTTTAATGATTTAAAGATATCTTTAATTTTGTATAAGAGAATATACTCTTGAGCAAGAACTTTATGAAGTAAACAAACGATCCACGACAATGGACACTAGACAGTTTTGACTGATTAGCTTAATATGCCAGTGGTCGTAAGCTTAAATCTCAGAAGTATCAAGTTATTCGATGTCAATTGCTTAGAGCATGGGTTTATTATCAGCCCCTTCTATTATTCTCCTTCTTGCTGAATTCAGCATTATCCAGATGAAACTGCGGACATCCCGTCTCGGCATGGTTTGTTTTGGCTGCAGGCATCCCGTCACGCTTAAAATTATATATATCATAAGTCTCGGGTGATACTTTGTAATCGCCATTGTGATATTACTTTGACGGGATCGCCATTGTCTTATTACTTTGACACAGCTTACCCAAAATTCTGAAGGCTGTAAATTGAGGTGTTACTTGGCGTACACTTCACATGGTCGGTGTTAAATCAGACCGAACCAAGCAACAAAAACCTAATTTCGAGAAAAACGAAGTCAAAGTTTGCTACTCTGTGTTGCTTAATGCTATCAACCGTTCGAAATGAGTTCATATCCCTGGCTATTTCAAACATTTATGTAATCTGATTAGAGTAAAATGTAGTTTAGGAAGTTCTTGATCGTTTCCTGTCAATAACCCATTTTTTTTAAATTTTGCGACTTGCTCCGGTCTCACTTAACACCGATCACATATCGCACAGAACTCTCGACATAAATGTCATTCTTACAGCTCGTGAGCTGGTCAGTGGAACGAAGTGGGCACTCGTCAGGGTGAATTAAAACGAGTGATACTAATACGAGGAACGATATTCATATTGTTGAATGAGCTTCGAGAGAAGGGTAAAATTCATTACACAGAAGCACGGATAAAAAATTTGGAGGTCATCTAAAGCGATATTGGAAAGAAATGAAATGCGAAATACAGTACTGGGACCACAGTAATGCGGTTGTTACTGTGCTACTGCACCATTTGGTATGTTTTGTACGAAGCAATTCAGCGGATCATTGTCAGGATCTGCGCAGAACACATGCAGGAGCAGTGATTGGACGGCCTCATTTGCCACATTTTTGAATTTTTAAAAAGAACGACTCGAGTGTACAATCTACCGCGGTATTATATTGCTCAATTCTTTCTATAAGATAGTCTCCCGTATCCTGTTCTGTGGGCTGAGGCCGTTATTGGATTGTTTCTTCGGCGAGTACAAAGCTGTTTCTCGTGTGGGTCGCTCCCATATGGATCAGATTTTTACCCTGCTTCAGTTACTAGACAAGTTCCGGGAGTACAACTTGCCGACTGTTTATGGACTTTAAGGCGGTGTACGATTCAGTCAAACGAAATGAGCTATGGCAGCTGATGCTAGAACAGAGTTTTCCAACGAAACTTTTTAAACCTATTCGTACGACGATGGATGAAATCATGCGTCAGAATAGCGGGCGAGACCTCAGCCGGTTTTGTGACGTTGGATGGACTGACACAAAAGAGAGCAAATTGGGCTTTCTATGGATTACGTAGCCAATTGAAGCCCCGTCGAACCAGAAGAGCTTTGATTCTTGAAATATTTTAAAGCAAACATATTTTTGACATAAAATTTGACCATCGCTTATTTACGCTCCCCACGATTTGCCATAATTACAAAATATTTAAAACAAGCGAAACTTACCCGTTATTACTTCCTATACTATGAGACACAGGACTGCATGGTGCACTAGAACTTGAGTCGAGGTTGAGCACCAGACCAGGACTAGAACCGGGACTTGGCCTATTTCGGTAATCTAGCATCACATGCTACGAGAAGAAAAACGAAACGAAAAGCAGTTTTAAAAATTGTTAAACATTTCACGGAAACCCTTTCTCACCGGTGAAATGTTCCCATGAGATCCATAAAGAATATTTTCGGGAGAATTTTGCTGGTTCGGCGACGACAACCCGTCGTTTATTTGGCTGAAATTGTCGTAACTAATTTGATCCAATGTTGGTACCCGCTGCTGTTGCTGCTGTGGTTGGGGCGATTGGCTCAGCTCGTAAGTATTATTACCCTGCTGTAAGAGAAAAACAATTAGAGAGGTATGTGCAGTGCCGTGTGCAAGTATTGTTTTCTTCTTTAATTTAAACCCTTTCTACTGAAGTTTATCTCGTGGTTTTGATATCGAAAAGATGAGTTTTTTTTGTTTGGTACTACGAGGTATACTTCAGGTAGGGATTATTTTGCACTATAACACACGACTGCGTTATTTATTATACATCAACTTTATACTGTTTGTTACGAATTAAAACATCGAGGGAAAATGCTATTGCTTTGCTTTTTTGCGGTTTAAGAAGTGCTTTATTTACAGTTATGTATTTTTTCTAGCAACGAAAAAATAGATATATAAAATATAAAATAAAACAGACGCGTGTTGCAATGAATAGAGAAAATGGGTTCAAACCAGTCGCCGACTGGATTGATGCTTAGAACTAAAAAATAAATAAAATAAAAATTATATACCTTCGACATAAATGTAAATCTATTGCTATCTGGTACAGATAAAAAAGGCTGTAAAAAATTAATGATGAAGAATGTAAATAATTTAACACATCGAATGAAACAAGCCTGCAAGCGAAGACTGAAATTTGAAATCAAATAAAATGGCCAATCGGAGAAAAAACACTACTTTAAACGATATTTACATGAAAAAAAACACAAACAACGTTTAAGCCTTCAATTGTGTTGTTACGTTAGTCCGAGGAATTGTGAGAGACAAGCACGGGGTCACAGGCTGAGTTTTTTTATGTGATGTGAAATGAGATTACTGGGATTTTATCGGAGAAGTGATCCTAAATAGCGTTGTTTGCCCACATTAAAGATCTATAAGTTTCTCCCTAAGTTGTATCTCAAAGCTGAGCTCGTGTTAGTGTTAAATTGATGATTGTTAAATACAAACTTATTGCCTATAACGTAACACGCGGGGACGAGATATCCTTGAATACTTTCA
This sequence comes from Sabethes cyaneus, assembly GCF_943734655.1. NCBI lineage: Eukaryota > Metazoa > Arthropoda > Insecta > Diptera > Culicidae > Sabethes > Sabethes cyaneus. The sequence continues at coordinate 185,953,326 of NC_071355.1, forward strand.
CTAGCTACAATCCCAATTCTAATCTATAACTATGACTCAAGACATACTGGATGTGTGACAGTTTCTTTTCAAATCCTTGCTCGTAAGCGTTCAAAGGCAATTGATAGTTGTCCAACTGAACGCCATTTTTCTGTAAAATAAATTTTCTGGTATGCTAATCAAAGAAAATCGGTCACTTCACTTTGACTTCTCGATATTCTATTAAACTATTTCGAGATTAGAAATTGAGAAATTATTTTAAAGTCAAGCTATTTCTTATATAACAGTTTCTACTAAAAACAAATACGTTTTGCCTGTTTTCTCAAATATCCATTTTCAAGATTATCGCTCAATAGGCCGATGGATCGCAGAATTCCTTAAAATTTTGTAAACCTGCATAGACTCATAAACGAAAATGATGTTTAAAAAACTCAAGGTTCTTTTTTTTCCGAAATTCCAAAGAAAAATTTTTGATTATCCGTCCGAGAAATCATTGCTGAGCAAATTTGGTTACCTATTGGCGTACCTTACATGAATTTTGCCGTATGAAGAATTCATCTATACTGCACTCGATCCTGGGCGACTCGTCACCAATTCCTTGAGCGTTTCGATACACGCAAGTCGGCTTCAACCTGGTCGCCCCATCTAGCACATTGGGTCCTTGAAGAAAACAGATTTCACTGCACAGTCGTCCGGCATCCTTGCGACGTGTGCAGCCCTTCGTATCTCGTTCGCCAGATGTACGATGAGAATCTCTCCAAGTAGTGTTTGCAGCTCGAGGTTTAAACGCCTCGGTTACTCTCCGGTTGTACGTTTGTACTTTCGTTCAAATACGGCAAGTGCACGTATGCCTTCCATAAACAAAGTTACAGTCTTGAATCCGTAGAGGACTACCAATCTGTTTAACGTTTTGTACATCGCCAACTTTGTGCGGAGGCGTATGCTCCGCATTAAAGGGTGTTGCGGAGGGAAAAGTAGGCTACAGCTTGAATGCGTCGTTGAATCTCCTTACTCGTATTATTTTCGGTGATGGCCAGAGATCCCAAATATATGAACTCATCAACCACTTCTAGTTCATCGCCTTCAATAGTTACTGTCCATAGGTAAGAAACGTTGTTGATTTGTAACCCAGTCCTTCTAGCATCCGTTTTAGTCTTGCGTAGGTTGCCTCCGCCGTCCCAAGGATTCAAGTAATGATATCGAGGTCGTCTGCGAAGGCTAAGAGTTGGCATTTTTTGCGGAAGATCGATCCTCTCGTTTCGATGCCCGCTCGTCGGATCACACCTACAATAGTGATGTTGAATAACATATAGGACAGTTCATTCCCTTGTCCGCGTTTCGAAGGGACTCGAGAGTGCCCCCAAAACACGCACGTAGCATATCACTCGCCCAGTTTGACCAAAAAACATTGTATCATATACTGCCCTGAAACCCCCGAAAATATTAGGCGAGGGCACGTTGTACTTCCGACATTTCTGAAGGATTTGTCGCAGAATGAAAATTTGATCCGTATTGGCACGGGTCCCAATAAAGCCCGCCTGATACTAACCTACGATTTCTCTTGCTATTGGGGATAGACTTTTTACTTTGTATTAAAGGTAAATGTAATATGTTACTGAACTGCATTTAAATTTATATGCATTTTTACTTCCACATGCTTCTGAGCGGACCTTTCTCTGAACTCCTTCCATCTTCCATTAATCTTATCGGCAACTTTTTTCGGAACGTTGAGCCACTCGAATCAAAATTCTGAAACCGTTGATACTTCTCCACCGAGCTTCTTGAGGTTTTCCTTCACAATCGACCAGTATTTTCGATCGGCCAGACAGATAGGTTTCATTGGCCGTAAATAATGTAATTTCGTTATACCTGCAGTTATAACTATGACGTAATGACAACTGGCTAAGCCTGGCCAGAACAACGGTTGCACTGCGTGTTGATTGAGGAAAGGCAATAGACGCTTTTTAGGACATTCTTGTCGGTACATCTCTGCATTTATGTTGTTATCGAATCTCTATTGGTATCTCTGTTGTTACGAATGTTTGAGATTTTAACCCGCGTAACATATTGCTTGCCAGGCAAGATATTTTTCAGAAAATTTAGTTTGGTCTTCAGATTCAGACGTACAGGGGCATTGTTCCGACTAACTGCAGTAACTGCGTTATCCATGTTCATCAGCACTTCCAGCCTTTCTTTCTTTCAAAGTGCTGTCCCAAGTCATCTTCCATCGACTATCGCCAATAGCCAATAGATTTATGGGAAGTTACCAAGCCGGCTTCATGGAGGGACATCTTCACCCTGCGGCAGAATTCTGAGTCCCCACGCATCACCTATTCATCGATTTCAAAGCCGCATATGATAGCGTAAACCGACAAGAGCTATGGAAAATTTTGGACGAAAACGACTTTCCGAGTAAGCTTCCTAGACTTATCATGGCTGCGACGGATGGGATCCAGTGCTGTGTGAGAATCTCGGGTGGATTGTTGGACCCATTCGAATCTCGCAGGGGACTTCGACAAGGAGATGGTCTTTCCTGCCTGCTATTCAACATTGCGCTTGAAGGTGTTATAAGACGAGCGGCGATCGAAATGCGGGGCACGATTTTCAATAAATCCAGTCAATTTATCTGCTTTGCTAATGACGTGGATGCCGTCGGCAGAACATTTGAAGCGATGGAAGATCAGTACACCAGACTAAAACGCGAAGCAGAGAAGATTGGATTGAAGATAAATACGCCTAAAACGAAGTATATGCTGGCGGGCGGGACCGAGCGCGACAGGGCTCGCTTGGGCAGTACCGTGGTAATCGACGGGGATGAGTTCGAGGTAGTCGACGAGTTCGTATACCTTGGCTCACTGGCAACAGAGGACAACAATCAATACCAACCGTGAGATTAAAAAGCGTATTATCAGCGGAAGTCGGACCTACTACGGACTCCACAAACACTTGCGGTTGAACAATCTGAACCCCCGTACAAAGTGCACACTGTAAAAAGCAAAGCCATGGGTTTATACCGTCTTTAGACATTACCCTTCTTTATCGACAGACTTCGCAGCCGGCTGTTAGAGTACAGGAAAATTACGGGGCCAGTGCAACAATCCTACTGACTCTAACTAGCAAGCACCGCCTAGCCGAGATTCGCCGAGCACACTGTACAAAACGCTAATTAGACCAGCTGTCCTCTACGGGCATGAACCGTGGACACTGGTAGAAGAGGACCTACGAGCACTCGGAGTTTTTGAACGGCGGGTGCTAAGAACCATCTTCGACGGAGTGCAAGAGAACGATGTATAGCGGCTAAGAATGAACCACGAGCTTGCGCGTCTCTGCGGCGAACCAAGTATTCAGAAAGTAGTTAAAACTGGACGGATACGTTGGGCAGGACATGTTGCTAGAATGCCGGACAACTATCCTGTAAAAATGGTTTTCGCATCGAATCCGGTAGGAACAAGACGAAGAGGGGCACAGCGAGCGAGGCGGCAAGATTAGGTGGAGCGAGATCTGGCGAGCACTGGGTGCCCGCGGAAGTAGAGATCAGTTGCCATGGACCGTAATAGATAAAGAAATTATACTGCGCAGGCCTTGTCGTAAGTCGTTAGGTCAATTAAGTAAGTAAGTAAGCCTTTTTTCCACAGCAAAGCACTCTTAATGACGTTTGAGCAGATCTGCAACAATTGATTTTGGCAAACTTAATGATTTTGCGTTGGAACGAATCGAAGAATGGCGATTTTTCAAATAGGTACTTCTGCAAAATCTTTCCATCTTATAAGATGAGAGCTCATATCAAATTAATGTACATATGTGATTTACGTTTGTTTATGTATCGATCATGAGCATAGAGAGATTTGTTCCGCTTTGTTCTAGTGTCAGTGAGTAACATGCTTAATGCTATGCCCGCATTTTGGTGTGAAAGACCTTTAAGCGATGTGCGAACAAGCCGGCGAGTTCTCATAGTTTGTTAGGAAAATCCTATTTTCCTTGAATTTTTTAAATATTGATTTTTTTAATGGAATTCTGAGATCATTCGGTCGATTGTGTACGTTAATCATTATCCCCAAAATAAGCTTACAGCATTTATCAGTAGTTAGCAAACGAAATCATGAGATTGTCAAGTTTCATGCGTTTTGTGGCATTAGAATTAGTGTTGTATTTTATTATCGATTTTACGGTTTTCATTTCACTTAAATTTTAACCGGCCCAGCAACAATTTAAGCTTTAACGCTCTCAGGTTGTATTTTATGATCAATTTTGGTCATAAAATATGTTTTAAGTGTGCAATAAAACTCACATTATTGTGTACTTGGATGCCATGTGACTTCACAATTACGCTAATTTCACGTCGAGAGACCACAAACAAAGAATTTTTATAAACCATTTTTTAAAACAAGATAATAATTTTCGTAGCTGGTGTAACGTTTAACTTTGTAGTTCTCACCTAACACTAATCAGAAACAAAAGATAATAAAATATTAATTGAGGAGATTCGCCGGCATATCTCTAATACCAAAAATCGAACCGATTAGTGCTTGTTAGCATGATTTACCGCAGTAGGTACAGCTTTTCACTAACGAAACAATACTCATGCAGGCTTTAAACGTTAGATTCTGTGATAAAGTGAGCGCAAGCGATTTCAGTTAGGTATTATAAGGTACTGGCCAAACTGGCTTTTCACTTTACCAGCTGTTGTTTGTTTTCGATAGCTACTATTATAGCTAGCTAGGTCAGCTCTAAACACTAGCGGCAGACAACATCTACAGCGCGGAAAAGAACACCAGAGCCAACAAATTGCTACTTACCTGACTAGACTTCGGCTTCTGATTATTATTCTTTGTTTTGTTGTTATGGTTAGTACTACTAACGTTGTTGTTGTTGTTGCTGCTGCTGGTAGTGCTGTTTAGGTTAGTGATGGTGGTGTTGTTGCTGTTACTGGGGCTGACATTGCCACTGTTGGGATGACTGCTGGTCGGAATCGGATAGCCACCACCTCCTCCGCCTCCCCCGCCGAAATTGTTCGGTCGAGGCTGCGGGTGATGGTTGTGGATGGCCGACGTTGGCGATAGCGATGACGGGGATGTACCGAGAGGACTCTGTGTACGAACAAAGTTAGATAATGACGGGCTGTGAAACTGAGGATTGACTCTTTACTTACAGCACAGTAACTATTGTTATGGGCGTTCTGATCGTATTCTTGATCCAGTGACGAAGGGTACATGGGATAACCGACCGAAGTCAAATCCGGCAACGAGCCCGTATTACTGGGGATAGGAATTTGGATACTATCTGTGTGATTTTGCGATGGATAAATGCTGAAATGTTTTACAGACGCAATAGTTATTCTTTATATGTCCACGAGAAAATAATTTCAGTTCAACGTACTTTATCCCTGGTAGACCCGGTAAACCGGTCGATGAACGGGATCTCATATCATGTGGCGAATGATTTTCAAGATGATTTGACGATATATGATGATGCACTTTAGAGATACTTTGAGCATTTGAAATCTTTCTTCGAACTGTTGGACTTAACGTTAGAGGTGAGTTTGTGTTCAGGTGATTGGACTCTGGCTGCAATTTGAAAATAATGTGTCACTCAAACGTTCTATTTAGGATGAACGATGTACTGTGTTACCTGGTTTTGACATAAACTCTGGTGGATAGCGGAGTCCGAAATGGACCGATGCCAGTTGCTTTCCATCGGAGGTATAAGATGCACCGAATTGCTACCGTATGGTGACGTGTCGTGGTTCCGACTTGACTGCCGATTCCGCATTGGTCCACCAGGAGTTCGAACTAGAATATGCACCCAATGGTACTTTATAGTTGATTCAAAATTTAATACAAGCTCAAGCATACTCACCCCTAGATTCTCGACTGTGATTGGATGGAGTATTCGGCTTGGCTGCTGATTCCTTTTTAATTTTTACGCTTTCCAACTGCGTATAGGACTTCAGTTCGGTCAGTGTGCTGCCGTCATCACCCTGATGTGAAGAAACAAAATAACACCGTTAGAATGAAGCAATCACAGAATGAACTATTAACAGTTAATAACAACAATGTGCGACACCGATAATGCTACTGTCAAATTAAATCGTGTTAAATTCAAGGCGCCTAAAACGTATATACAAATGAAAATTCTAAAGGTAAAAGAATATTTTCTATTAATTTCAAGCATGAGTGCATATATTACTACTATAACCAACCACTACTGCTTTGATTGATACATATAGGGTAATTACACAGTTCCTAAAGCATGCCTTGGTAGGTTTAACTTATATGAGAAAAACCATAAAAAAGTAATAATTCCTCCTCGAGCGTCGTTAGTTTTGTGCCACATTTTTACAGCGTTACTCGAGTAATTGTAATAATATTTTAAACCTCACGTTGAGTCTCAGTATCTTAGTAACGCATTCAAAATAATTTGTATTTGTAATAATTGCAAATGGCTAACAGTATGTACGTCTCTTTAATAATTCTTAAAAACTAATCGCTGTATTTTAAATGTAATTGCTTTCTGCGCCAATATTCCTTCAAAAGCAGTTAGTGCCAAAACTTAACAATCTAAAAGCTGTATGCACTTTTCAAAAAGTATCACTTTCATTTTGCTTGCAGTCACTATAGAAAAACTGCAACAAACCATGAACTCAATTTTAAAGTATTTCTGCATCGCATTTTCGCATTTACTAAAAGCTAGTCGAAGCACAATTAGCAAACAACGATATAAACAAGTGTATTAATAACTCCAGCAAAACGGCCAACATTCAAATAATGAAAGAAAAGAAAAGTAAACTGAATCTTCTCGGTACAAGAGTAAGAGTAAGAGAACACCACAACAATTAAACCGACACATTTCGGAATTTTGCATGCTGGACCTTTTCCTGATACAAGTTATCGTTATCGTTGTTGACGTTGGGCAGTGAACCGCCTCGAAATGTACCCAAGCCACCGAGCGTGGGCGTAAGATTGGCACTCCTCGAAACCTGCATGCAGCAACGCCACCACAACGGCAGGCACCGATGACCACCACCACCAACCGACCGAACCGACGATAATGGTTTGCATTGTGCGAAATAGGAAATGAGCAAATCAACGAGTAAAGCGTTAGTTCAATATACGATTCTACGGAATAGGTTGAAAAGATCGTGAAGTACCTTCAATTGAACCGGATATCTGATATTTAAAAACAATACTGAATGCTAATAGTTGTAAGGGCTATATGACTTTATACTTAATTATTTCAATTAAATTTAAATAATTAATTAATTTTCATCAATTTGGTATTTTAAAAGTATATAGTAACCTGTGTAATCACTATCCCATCTTTAAACAGAAATAACAGAAACATTTCACTCTAGTTCATAATTTGTAAGAACGTACTCTTGACGATAATTTTTGTTTTCAATTTTATGTGATAACTTGAACGTTGCAGAAAGTTAGAGCAATTTTGTCGAAGGCTAAAAGCTATATAGTCTAAATAGCTTAAGTTATTAAAATCACGTTGAATGTTGTTGGTTTTTCACACCATCAATCGTCATTGGGGTGTTTCTGTCTATACCAATGCAAGTTTATGTTAGGAATGCTTTAGAAGGCAACCGGAAGACAAAGAAAATTATCATCTTGAGAGGTGACAAACGGCAAAATGATTTGTATTTTCAACAGAATAGAAATTGTTATTTTTAATTAGTAAGCTGCTAAACACCTGTTCGGTCTCGTGCGATTCTTTTTACTTTTGTAAGTTTTTATATAAATACATTACTTCATACATATGGTATCTATCCTAGTTCATGCAAGTTCAGCATTTTGTCTGTTAATTCTCATAATCAATTAATTGTTTGAAGCAGTGTAAATTGTATTGGACTTAGACATTTTCCCGATAATCTTATTTTTTCACAATAAAGCGTTATGACTAATTGACCAAAAATCTCACTTGCATCCGTTAGAATTAAGCCCAGACTAGATAAGGCATGACGAGATGTTTGCCACACAACTAACAGGGAATCATTTTTGCCCATATCGCTATTTCACTAGTAAATATTTCATAGCATCATAATACTTAGTAACTTAGTTAATTTTTCTAATCTTTAAGACCAAATACTTAGCTAAAACATAAATGCCCCTAAATAACGGGCACTCTATCTAATCATTTCTATAGTTGTGCTAGCAAATCTAGAATGTAATTCCTTCGACCGATTTCTACGTCTGAATAAAAATATCAATTTCATTCATTCGTCAAAGCGAATGCACATAAATAAATAAAGCCAATATGTTCAATATAATTTATAAACAATTTTGAAAAGCATTGCAACCTAGGAGTGCCCATGGAATGTCCCAGTACCTAATCACCAAGAAGTCAAACGAGAAATCGGGGTGCTGAAGACCAACAAAGCCGCAAGTGAGGACCGCCTACCAGCAGAGCTTTATAAATATGGCCGAGAAAAAACGCTGACAACGGCTGGCGAATTTCAAAGATTTGGGAGACGGAGAAGCTATCGGAGGAATGGATGGAAGGAGTGGTTTGTCCCATCTACAAAAACGATGATCGGCTCGACTGCTACAATTACCGCGGCATAACGCTGGTAATTGCCGCCTACAAGATACTTTCACACATCCTGTTTCGTCGATTGTCACCCAAAGCACAAGGTTTCGTAGGGAATTACGAGGCGAGTTTCGAGGGGACTCGCGCTACTATGGAACAAATTTTCACAATCTTACAAATCTTGCAGAAATGTCGGGCGTACAAGGTGTCCACGCCTCACATCTTTATTGATTTCAAAGCAGCATTCGATACAGTCGATCGACACCAGCTATGGCAGATAATGCACGAAAACGGTCATCCGGATAAACTGACGCAACTGATCAGAGCTACATTGGATCGAGTTATGTGTTTCGTGCGTATCTCGGGGACACTCTGGAGTCCCTCCGAGATGCGGCGAGAGTTGAGACAAGGTGACGGCCTATCCCACATGCATGTTCATGTATGTATAATCATGAATTAATGTTTAATTATGGTTGCATGTATAATCTTACATCGTGTACAAGATGCTCAGTTGTAAGATTAGGCGGGTGATATATGAGAAGCAACAAATTCTACAGCTCTTAAAAATGGTCTCAAATTTGCAAATGTTGACCGATTTGGCTGAAATTTTGACCAAAGTCTTAGGATTGAATATAAAACAAGTGATGTTGAGCTATGAATGTGGGTCATTTTTAAGGTCACTTTAAGGAGCCCTAAAGAGAGAAAAAATTCATTTTTGTAGTTAAATTTCATATTTAATTGAAAAAATCTCATCTAACTTTTGTAGAACCATAGTGAATGTGTATATATTCTGAAAGCTTGTCCTCTAAGCTTTCCAAAAATGTATAAAACACTTAGAATTGCTTGAAAAATTATTGAGTTATTCATTATAGCATGCGTACACCTAGCCAAAAAAACGTTTTTTGCAATAACTTGAAATTTTGAGGGTGTTAGGATGATGTCATATGTGTTTTAATGATGTACTAGGTGCAACTAACAACGTAAACTAGGTCACTTGCAAAGTATATTAAAAAAATTTTTTTGTCACACCGTGTAATCAATCGAGTCTAAAAACTCGGATAATCGAATCCCCGGATAATCGAATCTGCGGTTAATCGAATCCCCGGATAGGGGCCATCCATAAAGTACGTCACGCTTATAGGGGGGAGGGGGGTTGACCTAATCGTGACGATTTGTGACGTATGGGTGAGGGGGGGGGGGGTATAAAGTTATGAGACGTCACATGAAAAAAATTTCAAATGGAAAATTTATTCGGGGAATTATAAGGGTTTACAGAATATGCTGTACACCACTGAAGAGCTCCTTGAGTACCGTCCTGCCTAAAAAATTTTTACAACCGCAAATAGCAGCCGCACAAACTCCTGAGGGGCTACTGGGTGCTACCAGAGACCAATGGCAATGTTTCGCCTTGATATTCGTGTTAAACTCAATTGATGAACATAAGCTCATACCGAAGTTCCAGCTAGTTTTAAGATTCTGCCGTCCCTCACTCAAAGGCTCCCTGAAGGATAGAGTTTGTACAACTTGCAGATTAAATTTCGCATCTAAGGTAATGTTGAGTGATTGCAAAAAATACACAAAATGACAAAATCCGTCAGAAAAGTTCTTTCAAGACTTTGTTGTTGCAAGGCGTCAGCAGGAAATCCTGATTCTTTCAAGATTTTCCATGAAAATTTTCCTTTTTTTATTTGCTAGTTCTGTTTTGTTATTTGATGGATTAATTGAAGTGAATTATATTGATAGGTTGAAAAAAAGTTGGAATGTTTATTTAATTATTTTGTTGTGAGGGGGGGGGGGTTTAGCCGTGACGTGACGTACTTTCTCAGGGGGGGTCATGAATGTGTGACAAAATGTGACAAAGGGGGGAAGGGGGGTTGAATTTGGTCAAAATTTGCGTGACGTACTAAATGGATGTCGCCATAATCGAGTCTGAACTGTATATGCGTTCTGGGACGGCATTTTGGTTAATTCACTCAGCAACGAGTATTGTACGACGTAGTAATATGAAATAATATTGCTGAAACAAAGTAAATTGCGAACCGATATAAAACTTTCCAATATTACCGCATAAAATACAACATATAAGCTAAATATTTAAAATCCGATTTGCGATTAGGGCGTAACTAGCAAAATGCAAACAATGAAAAATATCACATTCAAAAATTAGCGAGAACTTTTTTTTACATTATAATTTAAATGGAAGTGACTAAAACCAATCAGGCCATTACAAATATTTTATAAAGTTTTTGTCCTTCCGGTGTTCGGCCACTGAAGGGGGGGGGGGGGGGGGGTCGAAGAAAAACAAAGTGAATTTTTTAATCGAGCAAAAAAAAACATGGATTTTAAGAAATTTTTTTTAAGGTTTAAACGTGAAAACCGAATCTATTCTTGCTTATAATATATACGTTATTATTTTCTATGCAAAAATATACGAAAAAAGACAAAAATGAAGGAAAATTTTTTGGACGATTTTCGGAAATTCCATTGACTCATATCCTACAAATTATTTTTTGCCCCCCGATTTTGCAAACCAATTTCCAAGGGGGGGGGGGTGACAAAAACTTTAAATATGATTTGCAATGGCTTTATTTTTGTTGATTGACATAGAATAAACCTGTCTTAAAGTTTCTCAACCATACTACATTAAATCTATGCATTTATGCTTAAAATCTAGGTTTTCTTGTTTAGCCATTTTGAAATGAGTCTCAGCGTATTTTGACAATAAGATTCGCTCAGTACTGTTTCGCCTTGTTTTGATTTTTTGTAAAGTTTTTGCGAGTTTACATGCGCCTGTGTTTTGAAAACAATGTAGTTTCGCTCTTTACTAACGCCTGTTTTCCAAACGATTTGCAAATGAGCCTGTTACTGAAAAGGTCTAAATTTCAAATTGTCTTTTATTTTGATTAAACTCTTCTATCGCTTATCACCAAAATTTTTTTTTAATGAAATTATATCGATTACTATAAAAGAAAGGATTCTTACCATCAATATTGACAGTCTTTTTAAAGCTAATGGTATAATAAAACGATTTGTTTACATTTGGCTAGTTACGCCTCTATCGCAAATAACTCCGGATATATGAAACATTGATTCAGTGAGTCAACCTTTCTATTTGAGTCACTTTTTGTTTTGATTTCAATCGGTGCTCCACTAATTAGTCACTAATTAGCATAAATAAACAACAATCCTTCGCCAAATGTTGCTGTGGGCAGAGCAACACCATAGCAAATTTTGTTTCAGTCCCACGCACATTGGCAACCCTATATCGTTACTACCCTGGTGACAAGGCGTATTACGATATAATTCAATACACTATCAAAAAATCCAACCGAACATGCAAAACATGACTGCGTCATAGTTTTGCTCATTAAAGCCACAGTATAAAAACAACAGCAATCAACATGAAGGCAATTTATTTATCAACAACTAGTTCAATCTGACGCCGATCAATGGGTGCATTTTCACTGTTTACTCGACTAAAATAGCAACAAGTTTAAACTCTCGCTTCTGCTTTGTTTTTATTTACCTACTTTCGTTCCGTTTTTCGCGCGCTTTGCTGTGGGTAAGGCACTTTTCAGATATGACACTACCACCAACAGCACAAGCTACTACTAACGTACACCGGATTGACTACTCACTGTAACCGCTTTGGTGTAGTAGCATTCGAAAGTACACACCCCTCTGCCGTTTGATTGCACGATCGCTGGCAGCTGTAAATCAGAACGCTGGGTTCCTATATACCGACTGACTCTTACGGAGTCAGATCAACAAACATGTTATTTAGTAAAAATTCCATTCACAGAAATGATAAGAGAAATTCGAACATTTCGAGCAATTGATAGTAGAGAAGCTACTAACTCTATACTGATTATGTATACAATGGTGTAGGTGCACATGGTGCTACGTATTTTTGCCAACATAACCCATCTAGCGAATATTCGCCCTGTTGCTCAAAATCTAAACAAGTGCCTAGTCTCAAGACATATAGTCTCCGATAATTCTAAATATAACCCCGACGGTCTTTGTTTCAGCATTTGAAAAGCTCTCAATAATTATTCCCCCCGCGCGAACCCATTAGGCGCCATGCACAGGTTATTTGCACAGTTGTTTTTTTTTTTCACATATTTCTATATCAAACCATTTGTTCTACAAGCTAGACGGAGCTGCCTTTTCAATTTTCTTTTTAACATTTTTTATTTATTTTCAGATAATTTAAATGAATGCAAAGTTCGGCATATTCGTGTAAAATGTCAAAAGAGATTTGTGCTTGCTGCGCCATATTTTAGAAACCATTTGAGAACTAGTCGCGTAGTATTATATGTATTACACTTTCAGTGTGAAATTGGAAATCCCACGTAAAGGAACAGGCTCGTTTGGCAAATTCCAAAATTTTACCGGGAGCAGAGCTGGGTGACACGGTGGCGAATTGACCGCATCGAAAAAACCAGTTTCTTAATCGATTTGCGTCATTCGTGTCGGCCTTCTAAGTTGGCAAACCAGTTAGCCAGCCTGGATCCCACATTATGTTGCAAGGATTGAGAAGATCACTAATGAGTTGTAATAACACGAAAAAGGTTTGAAACCGTCACGTGCTAATTCTATGATTCATAAAATTTCACTATGATTTGCGTAAATGCAATATTAGCATAACATTACCGGGCATAATACACCAGACGGTGGACTTTTTTCTAACAATATTCAGATCAAATTATCTTAAGAACGCTTTCATCTTTATTGAGAACGGCCATGCGACCCCTTTTTCATATCCGATGGAGACTAATTTTTCATTTGTCGTCCGTCTTTAGTAGACAAGTGAATTATCGCAAATGCATAATTTGGATATTGTAATGATATATAAATTTTCCCATATTCTGATAAGGTATGATGTCCCTTACCATCACCTTTATTTAATTTGATTAGCGGAAATGTTAAAAAACATCTCTTAAATGAGTTTATGAGGCAGTGTTTCAAAATACCCTTAACCGTCTAACGAAAAAAACCGTAAAAACGATGGGATCAAGTTAACGACTATTTTACATGAAAGTACACTCAAAAGAAGCTCAAGTTTTGATTTGCATACAAATATAATTGTCTGGAGAAGTACCAGGTAAGAAATAGTACAATTTCTCTTTTTCGTTTTTTATGTCTAATGCTCTACCCACTATAAAATGGGGAAAGCAGCTAGTAAAAAGCATCCAACATTGCTCTAGCCATGTCAAACTCGAACCTAGCGCCTCCATGTGACCATACCTGAAAATACTTCAATTTGTAGTAGCCAAGCTGGGAGGTGCAGATCGTGTGTACTTTATTTTCAAGTGTTATATTATTGATAAGCTAATATTTTTGAAAGACCAATCTATTTTCAGAGAGCGAAAAAAGGCGTATATCCTTGGCCAATTGCAGCCTGGCTTCTGGTCTAAAACAATTAGTTCACCCCCAAGGGTCCGGAGTATAACTGAACCTTTATTAGCAAAGATACTCCCAACGTCTGTAAATAAATCATTATCTATATGGGAAGCGTTTGGTACAGGAGGTCCACGGTTTCTTCCTTCCCCTTGATTTCGAGGAGTTTGATGGAATTAGGTATTATTTCTGGTTTCACTCAACTCCTTGGAATTCTCTCTACGGTACATGCTGCGCAGTTGGTCTGACCGTAGCTCAGTGGTCTAAAATCGTAAAAAGCAATTGGGTAAAAAATGCGTAATTTTTCAAAGGTGGTATCTTTGAAGAAGTTTATCAATAAAATATAGCGCATCTTTCTGAACTATTAGGGTGACCGTGAATTCACCTATTAGGATGATACAAAAATGTTTTTTAAATAGTTAAAAAACAATTTTCCTCCAAAAAGTTTCAGAACATACTAAAATGAGCCACTTTACTGTTTACTGGTTGCGAAATATAATGATGTGTCTAAAAAGAGCAATTAAAAATCAATTATGCTCAATAATTTTGCACACGATTTTCTTATTGCTTTCAAATGTTTTACAAAGGTACCCAGTATATCAAAAATACATAAGGCTGTTTGTCGCTGGGACGCATATTTAATAAGTTATGCAATATTTGAAAAAAAAAATCGCACTGCCTTTTTTTAGGCAGGTTAATTTAATTTCGGGCAACTTCTCGCAATCCAACAACTTTCAAAGGAAAGTACTATATTTTGTCTAAAAAAAATTCCGTTAAAGAGATCCCTGAAGCATCCGCGGAAAAAATTTATTGAGAAGGGTGTTATTTTTTGATAAAATATTTTATAACTCAATAAATATGCGTCCTAGCGACAAACAGTCTTCAGAGAAAATGTGTATTTTAATATACTGAATAAGGCCATTGCAAATAATTTTGAAAATTTTTGTCTGCCCCTCCCCCCCCCCTTGGAAATTGGCTTGAAAAATCGGGGGCAAAAAAATAATTTGCAGGAGATGAGTTAATATTTATTCATAAAATCAATTGTCTGTGGGTTCTTCACCCTGAAAAACACGAAAAATGAGTGTACGAGTTAAGTTAATGTTTCTAGCACGAAACAGAAATGGAAATTCGAACAACGGAATTTTCGAAAATCGGCCGAAAAATTTGTCTTTTTTCCTCTCCCCCCCCCCCCCCCCTGCAGTGACCGAACACCGGAAGGACAAAAACTTTATAAAATATTTGTAATGGCCTAACTAAGTGATTATTAAGTACGCTTTTTAGACACATAATTATATTTCGCAACCAGTAACAGCTAGATAGTTATTATATTCAGCCTTATAGATTAGATTAAGAGTTTAGTAAAAGTAGCATTAGACATTTACTATACAGTAATATTTTTAAGGGACCGGGTCGAGAATAGCGGTTGAAATCTCCAATATCGGAAGTTTTGCATTGACTCGATTCCAAGCAAATAACTGATCAAAGAGTTTCCCGGTTTACTGAAACGAAGGCATTGGCGGAACTAGCGCACATTTCTAGGGGAGCTATAGTCCCCGGTATTTTTTTTACCATTTTTTTGGTCGGCCAGGTTCATTTTTCTAGGGAGGGCTTTGCCCCTAGCCATGTGTACCCCCCCCCCCCCCCCCTAGTTCCGCCAATGAACGAAGGTGTTTTTTTGTAGTTGGAGTGAGCGGTGGCTGGTTAGACAACAAGCGTCTGCCCGGTATAATGCAATCAACATTTTCGGCAACCATAATTTTGACGAGACCAAAATAAAATTTTGTTTCGGATCTAAAATTGAGTTTTTTTTCCCGATAGCACGTTACTCAACATTGGTAGATTTTTACCCTTTATATCTGAACCCCGTTTGGTTCGTTTGTAGATTACACGTGTTTTAATCAATAGAAGGTTACAAATTTTGGAGATATTTGACTAATCTATTTTAATACGGGCTATTGAATTGTATATTACATTGTCAAAGGTTTTGGTATTGTGGCTATAGCCACGACGGGTCATCCTAGTTTCAATATGAGTCAACATCTACTACTAGTATCATTCAGTACGTAGACTCAGACTACTTAGAAATCTGAGCTGTATCGGACACTCATCTAATCTGTTGATAAACATCGCCCAGGTTGTGAAAAAACTGACATTTATTACTCAAAGCATATAAATTGGGTACAGTAAAATTATGTCGATCATTCTTAGTGTGTTTTGGTAGAATTGTAATAACATAAAATCATGGAATAATTTTGGGCGCAATTTTTGGCTTTGACGAGGGCGCTTGAACTTAAAGTGTACTCATGAGTACACTTGAATAAGATGACGTTGTCAGAATGATGTTATGCTGGGCCAAATTATGAAGTAAACCGGTTTGAACAAATATTTCACTTTATCGATTAATTGTGAGCTTTAAATACATTTCATGAAATTGATATTTACGTAATTTTGACGTAGCTTAGGCGCAAAAATAAATCAGATATTTATTATTCTAATCGCCAGAAAATTTATATACTGAAATATAAATTCAAATACAACCCTTATAAATTTCTTCAGTAATAAAATTAGAAGTAACTCTCACCCTTGACACCAGTATGGGGGACACTTCTTGCATCGTCCTCTCGAACTCCAACTGCTGTAGCTTCATTTTTTCCTCCTGAATCTTTATCTTATCACGATATTTTCTTGGATTTGTCATGGTTACACCCTTTCACTTTAACGCAAATATACGAGTTAATTTTTTCAACACTTTTTTACACAATTATATCAACCGCAAACACAGTTTTAGTTTTCGCCAAAAGGCTGGTCCCAACCAAACACGAAATAATTCTCACACCCAAACGCTATCTAGAATAAACTTCCGCAATGTTCCATCGATATTTAATTGCGATGCATACTCTTAGCTTCCCCAATTCTGACTGATTCTGATTCCAAGGTTCAAAAACGGTTTGGTACCGGTTTTGCTAAGAAGCGGGCACATTCCAGCCAACGCTACATGTTTTCTTCTGCGCATTTTCGACACCTGTAGATCTTTTTTTTCGCACAGAGAACCTTAACACAAATACCCAAAAACATTCGTGACGAGAAAAAAAAACTTGAACAGAAATTGCCTCGCCTCCTAGCCGGGAGACCCAGTGCACGACACAACAGCAACACACTCGAAAGCTTGGCCTTGAATGTGTGTATTGATCATCATTAGCATCATCGTCATTATCATCATCATCATCATCAACAGCAGCAGCAGCAGCATTCGAATGGTAAAGAATAGAATACACGAGTCGTGTTGTATTTGTCAGAAGCGTAAACAACGGTTCACGTCGGATGCTGGTTCGCGAAAAAAAAGTCTCGTCAATATCGTTGAGATATTTTTTATGCATACACTGACAAAGGAGTGCAAACAAATTTCATCTACTATTTCAGTTCACTAATTGTTAACTCGACCGTTTGACAATATTATTTCGCAAAAGGTCACAGAGTCCTCACGGAGCACCAATGTTACTTTGCTACAAAGTACAAGGAATGTGGGATAACTTTCCGTTGTGGATGTAAACGAACAGTGCTGTCATGTTCATCCACGGTATGTACCACATTGGAGGAAGAGCAAAGAAAAAGGTCACCAGACGCCCAATTACCCCCTTCTGTTGTGCTCAACCTAGTAACAATTCAACGTGATACCGGAATGAACACATTGTGTTGCGTAAGATTTATTAATGCTAATAAAAGCGTGTCAAAATGTAAATTGTATGCCGCATTGTACCCGTTCCGTCGTCGGCGATCACCTACCTAATCGATTAATTTGCTCAGTAACTCAACCGCAGCCGTGCCCAGCAATCAGTCGTCGGGTGAGTTTTCAGTTAAATTCGCCATAAAAACAAATTAGCCCCAGCGCCGATGGTCAGCGTCGTATATAAGCGATCAAAATACTGTCTGAAGATAAATATATTAAAAGAGGCGGATGATAGTCGTGACTCGGTGACGCCATGGAATTCTGACCGGAATAAAGAATTAGATTAGTGTGGCATACAAGGAATGTATCGAAAAGTGGGTATATAAGTATGAGACAATGAGCGATTTTCGATCGGCATTATCTTCGATTAACTTTTTTGCAGTGCCGGCTGTCACGCGCTCTGGAACGATTCTATTGATTTTTTTTTGCAAAAATTAGTGATTGCGAAAGTTGCGACTTTCTGCATCCCCTGAGCGAAAAAATTATTGCAACAAAATTTCCTAAATGATTGAATCCAACTGATCCAAGAAATAAAACCATAAGACCATGCTCTTGTTATAACGAAAACTGATGTCAAATAAGCTGGAAGAACGCACTTAGCAGGGCAATTGTTCAACTAGTGGAATAATAGATAAACAGTAAAATAACAATTACTGTTGTATTAAGATAAAATATGTTTTTTTGATAGTTATAGATGCATGTTCGGTAATAAATAAACAATTGTAGTGAACTGAACTTATAAACTTATTTTGAGAAAACAACTTTTCCCGTTTTGAATCAGAACATTATTTTTCTTAAATAGGGTATGAAATGGGGAAGGCAAATGAGGAGCGTCCAATATAGCTCTAGCCATCCCAAGCCCCTACCTAGCGCCTCCACGTGGTCATACCTGGTAATGCTCTACTGAGTAGCCAAGCTAGGAGGTGCGTTGCTGGGTGGTTCCCGGCTGCCTGGTCTCAAAACCGCGGTTTTGGCCAGACAGCGGAGCCACACGGCCTAGTTAACAGGTAAGCCTAATAAGTTATTTTAATTTTTTTTTTCGTTTTAGCTTATGAAGCATCTCCTGCTATATAGTAAAAACCTTGGCCAAAACGAGTTTTAATACTGCACATGGATACCAGAATGAAAAATTAAATTAACTATTAGAAGCATTTATGGAACCTTAAAGGACGCTACTCTATTCTATACGAAGGACTGCTGGTGAGATTGTTCTATTTTTACCATATATACCACATTTCATCTTAATATCATATTATTAACAGTATTATTATTGATATCATAAATGCGGAAGGCTGGATGACGGAGTGGATTGCCAACCTGAATCCTTAAGGTCTGAAGCAAATATGGCACATCTCAATTCAAAACAAACAAATCATCACGTGGGTTAAAGTTGGTACAGCGAAATTGATTATTACATGGAAGGATCCTAATGCTGGAAAGCGACTCTTATAACCCCGGAATGCGCACAAGTGCCTCTGCTTGTGGGTCCGCCCAATCCCTTTTGGCCCTTCTGTAACAACATTAGTGTGAAATTCATTTGATAATCAAATTTGGATCTACTGTAATTCTACCCACATACATTGGCAGGTCCTTGAAATGATAGTGGCTTTCCCCTACTCATCCTCCTAGAACATTATTTTTCTTAAATAAAATATGTATGTATTAAACTTGACGCAAGGGTATTTAATTTACATCTTTTGAGCATCAATTAACCAAAAAGAACTTTGTTCTTCCAACTTGAAAGACATTAAAAATTGTCCTCAGTGACGAGACGCATTTTTAAAAAGTTAAATTGTCCAATTCTAATACTGTTCAATGATCCAGAAATATGCACTTATGATGCGATTAACAAGTTGTTGACAGAAGCATATTTGTTTGAAAATCCACTCGTCAGTCACCAATGAAGCATACTACCGGGCGGGGACCATCTATTTTTTTATTGACTATATAGAGTAAGGACGGCTCAAATTAAGTTGAACAAGTTACAAAAGCTTGCTACCATCTCCATAACAGGAGCTATCAGTAGCACCCCCTCTAAAGCCTTAGAAGCTCTACTCAATCTTCTTTCTCTACAGCAATTTATCCAATTGGATGCTATGAAAAGTGCTTTGAGGCTCAAGCGATCCATGAGGTTCTTCGATGGTGATCTCGTTGGACACTTAAGTATTCTCAAGGAGTTTTCCATAAATCCCTTAATATTAATGAACGAAGACCATATGCCTAAGCGTAACTATTTCGATCACAAATTTCGTGTTCTTGATTTTACTCGTTCTGATTGGAATGCCAAAGAACCTAACTTTCGCTCAGGATCACTGGTGTTCTACACAGACGGATCAAGACAAAATAACATGACAGGTGCTGGTATAACAGCCCCAGGGATTAACGTTTCAGTTTCAATTGGAAAACATCCCACTGTATTTCAAGCAGAAATATATGCAATACTAGAGTGTGTATGGATCTGCATAAAAAGAAACTACAAAAATGCAAATATCTGTATTTGCTCGGATAGTCAAGCAGCATTGAATGCTTTAAAATCAAAAACTCACACTTCTAAACTGGTGTGGGAAAGCATAAAACTGTTGAAAAAACTTTCCTGTCGCAATATGGTCAATCTCTATTGGGTTCCTGGTCACTGCGGAATCAAAGGGAACGAAACTGCTGATCAATTGGCAAAGAAGGGGTCATCCATGCAGTTCATAGGACCCGAACCCTTTTTTGGACTATCTTCATGTGCCATTAAAATGGCCTTAAAAGTGCCCTTAAAATTATAGAGCCAAATGCACTTCAATCACAAAAACTATTAAACCTTTCAAAATCCGACTTGAGCACATACACCGGTTTGATAACAGGACATTGTCCTTGTAAGTACCACCTGAAACTCATCGGCAAACTTAATGAAGCTAACTGTCGCTTTTGTAATCATGAGATTGAAAGCTCCGAACATTTGTTGTGCGACTGTGTTGCACTATATCATAAACGACGTAGATATCTTGGTAAGGGGCTGACTCAGCCCTGCGATATTTGGAATGTTGCTCCTAATCAGGTGATAAATTTCATACGAAATGCATCACCTGATTGAGATAAATGCCGACAGTAGTTGAGGTGGCTCATCAAACTTTGATAGCTCACTGATACGACATGGCATAAATTAACACACCACAATAGATCAAAATAATGGTCGCGGTGGTAAGTCCCCAACACGAAAAAAAATATAGAGTAAGGAGGGGTAAAAGTGCGATGAGGGTATAAGTGCGATGAGAGTATAAGTGCGATTCAATAATTTTAAATTGACTACAGTGGCATGGATGGATGGCTACTTTGACAGCTTGAATGTATCGTAAACATTTGTTGTTTACGAAGCATAGTTGCTGAGTTATGGGTAAATGTTATTTTACAACGGTTTTGATGTAATATTTCGTTATACGGCTAATACGACATCAGCAGGATATTATTTGTTGAAAAATTGTAGCAGCATTTTACATCACTCAGATATTTCTCTTGAAATTACGGTGAGAAGAATTTACAAAATATGTTTCGTTTTTCCGCAATTTGACCAAAACCCGTCAAGTGCCTAGCGGGGCAAAAATGCGATTAACGGACGGGGCATAAGTGCGATTCATGGATCGAGAATCTGACTCGTTTTACTGACGGGGCGACGACACTATGCGGGCCATTGCGACCTATAAGTTACTGCGCGTGACGCTGTTCGTCTGTCAGCGGGTTAGCCGAGATTCTCAACGCGGGTGTTAGCGTTGCTTCATACGACCCTTCTTTACCCCATCATCTTCCACTCTTTCCCCTTCACGCCTGGCATCAATTTGTTAGATTATATCGACTCTTTCTTTCATTACTTTCTTCTACCGTTCCCTCCGTAAATTGTAAAATCTACGCTCATAATTATTTACATTTTTAGGTACTATATTACAGTCACATTTTACGTCTATTCACGTTACGAAATTTCGTTTTACGTCGCCTTTTTTAAGTCCAAAATTTGAATTAACGATCTCTCGTTTTACGTCCAAAAAGTGAATTAACGTCCTCTTTTTTACGACTGATTTTTTTACGTCCCCCAATAGCGGACGTAAAACGAGATTTGAGTGTACTAGAAATGGAAGATCGGCCGAAAACTGTGTGCTCTACAGATGTTGGCCGAAGAAAAACAGCGTCTATTCGCAGGTGATGCAAAAAAAATGGTAAAGTTTCGATCTGATGTTGGCTTCAGTACGCCAACGGAAAATAGGAAAAGTGCAAATTAAGAATTTCCTTACCAAAACACATCACAGATTGAAGATATTATGGTTTTGTTAGCTACTGCTGTGCTAATTTCATAGATTCAAACTTCGCACTTTTGTCCCGCCGTATTCGCACTTTTACCCCGTTGATGGGGCAAAAGTGCGATTTAGCACATGATTAGAAACATGGAGAATTTATGTTGCATAACACTATTGCTCTAGATGATTTATAGTTTAATGTGAAGATATTGAGTATTTGCATCAATACAAAATATATTTTATTGCTATGCTTTTTAAAGTCTCGTGAAAACTGACGTCTTACTCTATAGAAGAACAGTAATTTCAGCAAGACGTCGCTAAATGCCATATTGCGTAAATAATTGCAGAACATAGACTCCGGAGTTTACGGATCCGGCATAAATGAATCAATTTTATTAGAAAAATGGTCCACCATTTTTCAGGCAAACATGCGCAACTTGGTACATTTGCGGACGGCCAGACTCAAATGTCTAGGGTTGTTGATCCAATAGTTGTGACTCACGACCACTCATCTTGTGCAGAAGGAGCACAACAACAAGCAGAGCTAATATTTTCTTCGTACACTGGCGACACGAGACTATACGCTCAGTGTCCCAAAGAGAATATGCGATAGGCAATTAGGTATATGGACTGAACCGATTTGCTCCGTGACCTTGAGAGCATGCATGCGGTATGCGGTCCGGCAGAAAAAGAAAGATGAAACCAAACTGATGCTCACTCGCCGGCAGAGCAAAGCAGCAAAGCACTGCAAAAGCAAAACAAAATTCGTCGCGTCGGAGAAGGTAACATCCGACTGAGAGAGAGCAAATCGATTCGTCTTCTGCGCTTTGCTAGTAAAACGCCGAGAATTTGAAATTTTTTGCAGAGCACGGCAGAAGCCTGACGTGGGACCCGACTCTCTTTACTACTCAGACCCGACAAACCGACAACCGAAAAAACCGAAAAGTTATATATCTATAAATCTGTGCGACTGAACAATATTGTCAACAAAATAAAGTTTCGCTAAGTAAATGTGTGGAGAATGATTGGGAAAGTTTAAAAGAACTTGATATAAGACTGCAAAATAGAAGACGGTGGTGTAATCGGTTAAATTACTCGACCGAATATTGGGAGCTGTAGCACAGACAAACAGAGGAGACGCTTGCGTTAATTACATCGTCCTGGAGTCAATTCCTGTGTCGTGGTTAGCATTCATGCCACTCACGTCGAGGACCCAGGGTTAAATCCCAACTCCGCAGAAAGTCACGAAAGATCCTAGCTGTTAAAGTAACAGTAACATCAAACAAATAAAATCCATCGTCCATACAAAAGCACTCATTTATAAAAAAAGTATGTTTCACAGCATGGCCACCCGACAGCGCTCGAACGTTATTTCAAGTGCTGAGTATAAAACCCTTTGTATAACAGAGGGAGTAAGTATGCAATCAAAATGCGTAAGGTGATGTTTTTTGATGGATTTTCATCTATGTGTTATGTTAGTTCGTCAGTGGTCGTGGGTTCGACATCACAAAATCCACCGAATGACGGCAGATAGCGTGGCAGCGGAAAGCTTGAATCAGAAAACTTGATCAACGAATCACAGAACAGAAGGAAGAAAGGGAAAAAGATATAAGTGGGCTGTGGAGGAAGCTCCATGGTGCCATTGAAACAACTGCGAGAGAGATGGTAGGCACGATGTGTGGAAGACAGCGTAGCAGCTGGTTTGATGTCGAATACCAGGGAGAAAATGAGAAGATCCAGGCCAGGAGTGGCATGCTCACGGCGGCTACACATCACAACAGAGAAAGGTATAAAGAGACTAGAGCTACGGAAAAAAGAATCCACTGTCTGAAAAACGCGAGTACCAGGCGCACGTGCTCGCGGGCGCAGAGAGATTCGGCGGTAACGGCCTGTGGAGTTTCTACAAAACAGAGCAGTGCTGACAAACCTGTGATGTGCAACGACTGCCCATTTAGCTTCGAGGTTCGAAGCTGGTCTAACAAATCGTCGTATGTTCGAATCTAGGTTGCCACCAATAGGAGGAGGCTGAGAAGACAATCAGTGAACTGCCAATCAGACAATCTGACAATCAGACTGCTGGGAAAGACGGTGTCCCAGCAGAACTTAAAACGGGGAGCGATCGGATGCACGAAGCAATCACACAGCAATCTCTAACCTATTATTCAACATTGTCTTGGAAAATGCAATATGAAGAGCGCGGGTGCTGATGTTTACTGCCGTGAGCTGGAATTGGAGGAATCCTATTCGTTGGGTACTTACTGCACCGTTTTTCGAGCTGAAATCTTTGCAATTATGTGCGGAGCTTAGTTTGCGCTTCAGAAAGAACTGATAGGCAAGATTATCTACTTCTGTTCTGACAGTCAAGCCGCTATAAAAGCCCTTTGTGCGGCTAATTCTAAATCTAAAACAGTCATCGCCTGCCACACCCAATTAGAAGAACTAAGCATTCGAAATGCCGTTCACATGGTTTGGGTTCCTGGCCATTCTGGTATAACCGGAAATGAATGGGCTGATGAACTAGCAAGATCTGGAGCAGAAAAGTCGGTTTTCGGACCGGAACCTGCTTTACCAATTACGGCATGTTGGAAAAAACAAAAGATTCGATCTTGGTTTTCATCTGAACATGAACGTTATTGGGAAAATCTTGAAACTTGTCGTCAAACGAAAAGATTCATTGTTAAGCCTTGTGAGAAGGTTGCAAAATTTCTTTTGCAACACTCAAAGGTAAATTGCAGTATTCTTGTCAGATTACTGACTGGTCACTGCAGACTAAATCATTATATGGCTACGATTCAGCGAGCTGAATCGTTTCATTATAATTTATGTGAATCCGACTACGGTACACCATATTACGTAATTTGCAACTGTCCTGCAGTAGCACAATTGCGTCATAGGATCTTTGGATCCTACGTCTTAAATGAATCGGATTTTAGGAAACTAAAATTACGAGACATTTTGATGTTTCTTACCGAAAGTGGTATTGAGCTATAAGCTCCTATTTATCATGAGTATACCCCTCAGGGGATGTACTATTGATAAGTTAACTACCAAGGATTGCAGTATCCCCTCGGGGGTACAAAAATCTCTCGGTATGTATGTGCTTGTCCAAATTCCTCATCCACCCCTTCCTATTCCTCCTGTTTTCCTTCCCGTCCTCATCAGGTAAATGATGACACGGGCTAGATGGGCAAAGCACAAATCTTCCACATGATTGTGAGGAACGTGCTGCTCGAGCCAAAGATGCTGATACCTGATACCTGATGAAGAGCAAACGTAAAAATGGGACAATCATCACGAAATCTCGCATGCTTATTGGTTTTGCGGATGACATCGATATCATCGGAATCAACGACCGAAACGAAACAATTATTGGCGACCTCTACAGGAACTAAATCACCGACTTTTTTGTACCACTATTGAGTGTCCCAAATGTGGTTTCGACAAGACTGCGCACCATGCCAGACCACGCGTTGCAGAATTGAAGATCAGCAATTCAACAGGGCTGAACTCTAACAAGTAGACACTGATATACGGTGTCTATTGCTGCAAACAGTGTGCGAAAATGGGATTTTTTGCATGCCAGTCGAGGTAGGCAAATTAAATTTTGAAAATGACACAGAATAATCTTTTGAATGAAGGATTTATAACAACTAACATCATTTATCTGTTTTATTTTAGTTTTAAATTCTACACCCTTTAGAGACCCTTTAAAGAATAAACGATATTATATCTACGTCGGCATATTAAATAACTGATGGTAAATTTCTTCTCTAATTATCGAGCATTTAACGGAAAATTGTATTATCTTCAAATTAAAATTAAAAAAAAAACAAATGCAATTTACACCAAAGGTAATAGACACCAGACAGGATAGTTGTTTCCATTCCAACATTGCTCTGCTAATCAACAATTCTTCAATCTCGTGAAACAGGAAACCAAAGAAAATGCAAAAATTTAAGGCTCGTCACAATCAGCACGAAAAAGGTAAACCGAATGATGTTTCATCGGCCAACGTTCATCTATCTAAAACGTACCGTGCCGTGCGTCGTCATCACTCCTTCCACGAGACTAAGAATTGAAATACGTACCGCGAAGAGGACTGCAAGGAGGGAAGCAATTGCCAAATACAATCATCTACTAATCGCGTATTCTGTCGGTACTCGTAACCAAATCGGTATGTGTAGGAAATAGGACGCCTACCATCTGAACCTTTTCATCTCTCTCGCCGTACACATACGTTATAAACAACTTGAGCAGTTAATTTCAACAAGTCTCTATTCTGCTCAACAGAAAAACGTTCCTTCTGCCGGTCTAGCAGTAAGCAAACCCATATAATGACGGTATAGGCACAAGTTTGAAACTACATAGTCGAGAAACGAGCTCTGAAATCGCATGTCATCTCATCACACTGAATCTACAAAAGACTTTTTTCGTAGAATTGAACCTACCAATCCAGGTGTTGGTTTATCGCGACTTCAAATAAGTCGTCATATTGCAAAAGTATGTTTACTATTGGTGGAAGTCATTTTTACATGTTCATAAAATTCATTATGTTTGATAACGCCGGAAATTTAGTGTACAGAGAGTAAACAAGGACAAATAACTAAAGATACTGTTCAACAGTACCATCATTCATACTTGGTATGACGAATCAGATATTCGCTTTTCAAATGCAAGATATTTGTCGGCTAATACGGACTTATCGCAAACTAGTGTCGGGAAATAATCGAAGTAGCAGTTCAGAAAAATAGGCGCCATTATCAGCTTTTATCAGCAGTGGTACAAAATTTAAAAGTTATACTAGGACGATGCTTCGCGTGTCAATAAATATTAAGTCACGCACATCATACATCACCCTCTGTCGGACCAACACACAGTTCAGGTCACAAACTCATACAAGCAGAATGTGTTGCGCCGTACCACGAGGCGAAAAACACAAAACACGTTATATTTATAAATACAAAACAGAAGCAAAAAGAGCGAACCAACCCGCAAACAGAGAGACAGAAAGGAACACAAATCGCATCACAGAGCCAGCATGTATTACGCGACCGCCAGTATAACCATCTTGAAAACCGCATACTCTGAAACTCATTCCCATTTTCTTATCGCAAAAATCGAGAGGTTGGTATGCACCTAGAAATGATACATCAAACACAAACGAGCTTCTAAAACATACGATCGGTATTGACACGTCATTCATAATAAAATGAGATGAACTAGCCCCGCTGGCTTTTTCAGAGAATTTTTTTGAGAATACTTAAAGTAGAAATGGAACTTGTGAAAAAATATTACATGTCAAGTTTCTTCGAGAAAATGTGCTATGCAGCATATGAAAGCCTTTCTGAGAATTGGGAAATTTTTTTTGGCAAAACTCATTTTTCAACCAGGTGCCCACAGCCCACCTTGCCTCGTGGGTGTGCTCATCTTACCTTGGCATGATTTAGACCGCTGAAAAAACTTATTTTTTTAAAATTAACTTCAAATATTTCTTAACAAAAGGGAAAAGGAAAATAACAGCGATTAGGTGACAAGCTTCAAGCTTTGCATAGCAATCAAAAACATAAACTGAGTTTAGGGTGCTCATCTTGCCCCGATTCCCCCCATAGAACATAATATGAATAATTTATATCGTATCAGCCAGTACGAAATACTACAGATAAAATCACCTCACGGTAAAGTAATATATATACCTGCCAGTCTGTAACCGGTGATATTGAAAAACCGAAAAAACAACGGTTTCATATTACTACCTTGCGGATCTCCACAGGTGTTCATACATTGCAAGGAAATACAGAAACCAAGTTCTACTTGGAGTTCCCTACTGCGTTAGTACTAGGTTAGTCATTATATCGTGAGCCCCCGCCAATTTGAACGTTTCCTCATTAGTTTGCAGGGTAAGTTTTTAATTTGAACTGGTAAAATATGCTGAAACTTGTAATAAATGATCGCCTTACTCATTGTTATTGTTTCGGCGGTTTGATTTAGTTGGCAGTTGCAAGCAGCGAATATTTCATTCTCTGAACGAATTTGTATCAGAATCGTTGGGAAAACGGTACGTGAAACAGATTAAACACGCTAGATCAGTACCAACAAATCAGGTTTATGCGCATTATCTTTATAAGCAAATGATGTCATGTTGATTACGACATTTGAACCATTTCAAACTAAAAAGTGTTCAGATTAAAAATGATCAAACGAACGGGAGTCTATGGTATTAATAGTTGAGATTTTTGTTGAGTTTACGCAATAATATTGCATGGCCGAATCAAACAAAAGCTATAGAGTACAGTATATCCAGTTTTGTAACGAACGAGAATGGCTATCAGGGATACAGAGATATACCTTAATGTAAGACAATTTTTTATTTCAAAAAGTTGTTCTATGTTAAAAATGTTCTTATGAGTTCAGATTTTTTCGATTGTAATCGCGTCCTGGTTTAGTCGGTTTTATAATAAATTGTCAAGATTATTATTTAGATAATCTCATATCCAACACATGTAATGGAATTATACTGTAAATATAAGCTAGAATAATACTAGGTTGGAAGCAGCATAGGTACCTCAATAATTCTTATTAAAGTACGTTGTGGTTCATGCTGAAACAAAAATTTTGACTTCCTGCTAGAAGCGACTGCTTAGAGTATCATTGGGATCGTAGCGGTAGCTTCGTAATGGATCATTGAAAAAGCTAAAAAAATTCACAGATGGCTCCAGCATAGACATGTTCTGTCAAACACGTTCTACGAACGTCTATGAACGCCTGTCAAACTGCCTTGCAATCTGATTGGTCCACCTAAAAAGACCGGTTCAGATTAACCGTTATCAACAGTCAACAACAACGGAACAGCAAGAAATTATGACGTGTAATCTGTATCAGCCTTAAAGTTTACTCTAAAAATACCACGAGGGGCTTTAGTGTCCATCTAGCGGTAAGCATGAGCAAAAGCTACCTAAAATGATCCATTGCTCCATACACTAACATACTATAAAACTCAGGTTATTCTTTTTAGTTTGAAACAAACTAACACAGTCAACACTTGAAAAGTCAATCAAACTTTCGCCAGAGTGCAAAACCACCCCTCTTCTTCAACCGATGTTATCGTTTGAATATTTAACCTAGTCCAATTTGATGTCCTTGAAGTAAACGATTTGTTAAAGTATTAAAACACCCCTTTTCTTCAGTCGAGTTTATCTATTAACATTTAATCTAGTCCAAATTGATGTCCTGAAAGTGACACCTCATAAAAAAGTAAGCGGTAATCCTTTCCTTTTGCCGGATAGATATCCATATAGGTACTGCAAGAATTTGTTCGGAACTGTCTTACACGGAAGCAGTGCTGAAGGGATATTTGTGCCTGTGAGGAACGCAGCAATTCTCAAAGCGTGAAAAATCAGCGATTCTTTTATCAGAGAATAGTTTTTAGCACTTCATTTGCTGCTTTGCGTCAGTTAGTTGAATAAAACCCTGTAAAAAATTATCGACTGGCAAAAATTTGGATTGTTCAACCTGCAGCACAGTCAAGCCATTTTAACATAATAATTTTTGATGTCATCAAAATACATACAGGGTGTCAGGGTAGTTTAGTGCAGATGTTTCAGGGGGTGATAGAAAGTCACAATTAATGAAAAAAATACTTCTACACATATAGCCAAATCTCAATCGTTACAGAGTTATTAAACATTTTTAGTTTTTGATTGCTTTTACCTTAAATTAGTTCTGGTGCAAAAGCTATGCTAGCTAGCTCAATTTCGTTACTTTCATTCGAAAACTGAGAAAATTTTGTACTAAAAATTGCTTTTAAACCTCCTAATTCATAAGGTTTAGTAACTTTTTAGAAGCAAAAAGCATGGAATCCAGTGTTTCTTAAAACGTTTTTTTTTCAAATTTCTCCTAAAAATGTGTGATAAAACTGATAAAACCTATTTAAAATTTAAAGCTCTAGCACCGTTCTACAATTTGTTCTTTGATGTAAAACGTCTATCTCTTTTAGTTTCGTTGCAATTTCGTTTTAAACGTACCGCCATCCGGGGTGAGATTGTGCCACGGGGGTGAGATTGTGCCAAAAACCAAAAATGTTTATTTGTGAAAATTTATTATATCTATAGAAACTTGTGACCCAAATTCAAAATGATGATGAACATAACATATTTATTCATAACTTAGAATGGAACACAGATAATATTAGCAAACACAGATAATATTTCAAAGTTCGCGATCAAAAATACTCGGAAATAACGCTTGTAAAAAATGTCCCGCATAAACCAACCCAAACAAGAAATCACATCAATTTGCTATTTTGAAGGTATATAAACTAATCATTTACAATGTATTGAAAGGTTATGCGTTGGATAAGTTTTGATTACGAAAATAATATTTTTCGAATCTTTGTACTTTTCGAGCTTCACGGGGCTGAGATTGTGCCAAGCCATAATGATCGATCCAATTTGGGGATTTCACATACACATCAAAAATACGTCAGTATACACCAGTACACTCACATTCTTTACTATTGAGCACAATATTTTGACATATTAGATTGCATCATCCATTTTGGAGCAAACCGCATCATAGGTCTGTTAAATAATTTAAACTAATTTTTACTTTTTCTCTAGAAATTTCAGATACTTTGAATAAACACTCTAAAATAAGACGAATATATTATACCGTGTATAACCTGCCAGTTTTAAGGAGGGGGGAGGGGAGTGGGATAGGCCACATGTTCTTTTGTTGTTTTGTTTACTTTTGTTAAATGATCAAATAGGTATGCTCCCTTAGGATACACCCCTTCATATATCTCTCTCTTATTAACCCTAGAAACGCTACTGGCTATGAAAAGGCTCTCTATTGACTACGAACTCATTTTTAGTTATTTCATCCTCCCTCCCCGGGTTATTTTCGTTCATACTTTCTGTATGATGCGTTGTTTTTGGCCGACCCCCTGCCCCTAATAGTCCACTTAGTTCATGGACGGCCCCATATGAACTACTTTATACTGATATTTATGTGTATTGTTTATAAACATGCTAATGTTCACTGTTTAGGTTTTTTGCCTAACTTTATGTAAATGAGTTTTTTCGAAAATCTCAGAAAAATAGAGAAGCGGTACTGCAAGGGGGATTGATCAATCCGTACAAAACTTTGGGAAATTGAACGTGAGGTTGAAATGAGCAATTAGGCCAAATTTGGTTGAAATCGGAGGTAGTCGATTACAACGGGTAACATCACTTGAGAGGAAATGACCCCTATATAAACTTAAAAATTGAATTTTTCAAAAAACCCAAGATAGAATATTTTAAGACCTTTTTAAAATTCATTGTTTTGATCAATACTAACAGCCTGTGAAGAAAAATCTAAGGTGCATCAAAGTTAAATAATATGTGCTTTCGGACATAGCGTGAACCGAAAACTAAAAATGTTCAATAACTCTATAACAATTGAGATTTGAGATTGCACTAAGCTACCTTACACCCTGCATATATGTAAATGATGTTGAAGTATGATTTGAGGCGCTATTAACATTCATTTAAAAAAATCTAATTTTCTCTACCTGCAATTAGTCTCAACAAATGCTGCATATAGCATGTATACATACAGAATTGTATTATTGCATGCTTTCGTAGTTCTGCGTCCCCAATACGGTCGTGTCTTCTTCACAAACCCGCTGATTTATTTCTGGCACACTCCCCTAACACAGACATCAAATTGGTCTAGGTTAAATCGCGGTCGTAAGGAATCTTTTGGGATGGGGGGATTTTGCAATTTTTGGTGGCATACTTCCCTAACACAGACATCAAATTGGTCTAGGTTTTCTTCGCGGTATAATTAGGATTCAAAATCTTCCATATTTTCATGACGCTCGCATTTTTTGATTCGGACGTAAAAAAGAGGACGGTAATTGAATTTTCAGACGTAAAAAAGTGGACGTAAAACAAAATCATATAAAATAAATGGAAGCAAAAAGATATTCTTCTGTATGGCAAACAAAATGGGTTAATGAATTTTCAAACTGAAAAATACCTTCAACATTTCCTTTTGACAAATTATTTTACTTTTTACAGACCTCAATTGAATGTGTGTCATTGGAATATAGGCTGAACCTCATGTTTTTTATTTATTTTGTTATTTTATTATTTAGTACCTAAAAGCAAAGCCTAGGTGCAACATTCCGTTAACGAAACTTGACCTTCTGTTTTTATACGACAGACTTCGCAGCCAGCTGTTAGAGTACAGGACAACTGCAGGGCCAATTGCTACGATTCTATTGACACTAACAGCCTCTCCCAATCGAGATTCGAACATTACATACGACGACTGGCCTATTAGGCCAGCGTCATACCTCGCCAACTGGGAGACTGATTATTTAGTACCTACGGCCTTTATATTATTATCTCAGTAATCGTGAGAACTAACAACCAAGATGCTTTACGTGTCTCTGGAATCAGTGACCTTAGCACTGAAACAGGGTTCAATTTTCAAAGGTTAGTTTGGGTCAAAAATATTTTAGCCAATAATATTTTGGCATAATAATCAACCATTCAACCTTGGTTTTGTACAGATCTATACGAGATCTAAGTACACTAAAAGAAAATGCTATCATTTACTTTCGCAAATGATACTAAATTTTGTTCAATGCATACCACCCTTGAAGCAAAGATTTCCTCTGCTAACACTCAGCTTTAATTCCTATTTTTCTGCGCTCATATTTTTAGGTCGAAATAATCCCCACTGTGTGTAGCAGAGAACAAATATGTTTTAGCGATAATGTTCTGTTTTGATGTCGTTTTGAGAGCTTATAATTTTTAGTCATAACTCCAAAAAAATGCTCGAAAGGAAATAGTATTGCTCAGTTTATTTTCCCGAAACAGACAGCTACAGTAATGGGTTTGCTGAGCGCATGATATTTTGTACCGTTTTCACTCATCATACAGATATCCGGAGATTCGAATTGGCTCTGCTGCTATCTTACCTTGGACGTGACATCCGAAACTTCCCGCATGATTCTCTCAAATTCCGCTGTCTCCTCAGCCTGCTTTTGGTTGTGCAAGGCAATTTTCTCGCTGAATTTCCTCGGGTTCGCCATAGTTAAAACAATTAATCCTGTTTATTTTTTTATTCTTCCAGATGTGAATTTTGTTGCAAAACTTTCCTATCACCGGCCGGACGGGTATTCATCAAAGCACTTAGGATGGGTTCTTACAGAATCTTCCGATTTTTTGTCAGTATATAACACACACACTTTTTCGATATTTTTTTCTGGTAAATGCAATGGGAAGAAAATTTATTTTTGTATAAAATCAATGGTTAGCTTAGCAAAAAAGGATAGCCTCACTTTTACCAATACCCGTTTCGTGTTTTTCACGGATTGCCCTTTGAACACTACCTAATGCCAACTAGAAACACACTTCTGCAAACAAAAACGCATTTTCCTACGCATCCCGCAATTCGGAGATTGGCCCCTCAATCGAGAGAAAATGCAATAGCAGGCTGCAGCGTTTTCTTTCCCCAAGAATTTCCTAGAGCTGCAAAAAGTTCACCCTCCGACTCCGTTCGATGAAGGCCGCGACGAACGATAGAGGAACGGCGACGACGAACGGATAGGAAAAAAATAACTCCACAGAAAATTTTCTACTCAGCCATCGCCATCCGTCAGCCAGCACTTACTGCTTTTGCACTATTTTTCCGATACACTTCTGAATGAAATAACCCGAAGTTTCAAATGAAAAACCGTAAACTTCACCGGAAATCGGTTCACAGCACTGTAACCTGCAAAATCCGCTGCTCAAAACGCAAGGAAATATCTGCAAAATCCGAAAATTTTCGCTGTATAGCCCGTGAAAAAACTTCTTCGATCTCCTCTTCGCTATTTACGTATCTGTACAATATTTTTTCTTCTCTGGCTCTCTGCTGACTTGTGTGACTGAATTCGTTTTCATTTCGAGCAAACGAAATACTCACACGAATACGAATCCATCGCAGAATAATTGACAGCATGACAGCATTTGGCCAGCATACAGGCACCAATACTTTAAAATGCAATCCAAGAGCCTTGCGCAAAACTGATCTCAAAACTAAAATCAAGATCTGCACCGGGAACAAACCGAACAAACGGGACAATCGCTAGTTTGACATAGAACTGAAACAAACGTACCGTTTTTGTTTTTTAACCTGGTTTTGTTCCAACTTGACCACTGAATAAACAAGCATTTTCAGGTTGTCCGTGTATTGCTTACAACCGGGTTGAAACTGTGAAAAACGGAAAAACCCCAGAGCGAACCCGACGTCTAAGAAGTTCAACCCAGAGCGAAACTAATAGCGTTTTTGTCTTTGCTCAGGTCCAATCTAGGTTCGCCCTAGTTCCAATCGAACGGCAGTCAAAACGTTTGTTTTTTCACTCAGGTTGGACTTAGTTTCGCTCTAGGTTGAATTTTTTAGACGTCGGGTTCGCCCTGGGTCTTTCTACAGTTTCAACCCCGCTATTAGCAATAAACTGACAACCCGAAAACGTTAGTTTATTTTCCCGAAAATGTTTGTTTATTCAGTGGTCGGATTGGAACTAACCCAGGTTAAAAAACAAAAACGGTATAAGTTCAACCTGAGTGAAAAAACAAACGTTTTGACAGCCGTTCGATTGGAACTAGGGCGAACCTAGGTTGGATCTAAGCAAACGCTAGTATAGATACAGTTCGATAATGCTGGACATTTTTCAAATGTTCAACAGTTTGTTACGCAAATATATAACGTTTCTTAAATAAATAAGTTATAATATTTGTAGTTCCATAAAGCGGGGTGCGCTGCTGAAAAGAAAACAGCTCAAGAAAAAAATTCTTGCTATTTACTTGCTATTTATTAACTCCAATACAATACCAACGCGTATGCAGGAAAGAGAAGGAAAGTACGCATTGCATTCATTTGAGATGACATGTCACCACTCTAACAAGGGTATGTAATCATGCTATCTCTTTCTCATGTAGGAGTGAAGACAGCATCCTTCAACTAGTTCGCCGGCAATTACCCGCTTAGGCCAAGTAGCTGGCAGGCAGCCATGTTTTCGATGCCAACATGTTAGCGTTAGCGTAAACGAGAAATCATATATTCGCCACTCTTCACACAAGTTAGCTTGTCAGCTGTCAGTGGGGCCCATCACGACTCCTGAGCCCGCCTGATGTTAGCTCTCGTCAACGCAAAGTAAACGAGATAAAGGTGCTTTAGGCGCGTCCAGCAGAAATCGAACAAA
Source organism: Sabethes cyaneus (assembly GCF_943734655.1). Taxonomy (NCBI): domain Eukaryota; kingdom Metazoa; phylum Arthropoda; class Insecta; order Diptera; family Culicidae; genus Sabethes; species Sabethes cyaneus. Next base: position 185,988,475 of record NC_071355.1, read on the forward strand.
AATCTGGTAGCGAAAGTTGCCAGGCATTCTGCCGCATTTCTGGCCGCCGTCACCCGTGAAAACTACAGTATCCCCCCGCTAATCCGACACCCAATAATCCGACGACTCAATAGTCCGGATCTCGCTAATCTGGAAAATTCCGAATTAAAACGTATTGTACTTGACTTCTTTCAATCGAACACTACCTTCGTTTGGCTTCTCCGTTAAAGTCAGAATGGCACTCTTTCTAACTAAATGGAAATGGTACACGGTGCTGCTTCTAACTACGTTCACTTTTGCCATGGCTATTATATTTTCATTGCTATTTTCATTAGGCTAATATGCTTGCGCTTATTTCGACACTAACTAAGAATTTCAAAGTATTTTGTTGACGAAATTGAGTATTAGGGTAACCAACGTATTTTGGACCCCCTCAACAGCTGAACATAATTTGGACACTTACAGCAAAATCAAATGGAAGTGTCCAAATTATGTACAGCTGCTGAAGGGGTCCAAAATAGGTTGGTTACCCTACCGCGTATAAAACATAGTTATTGCGTACTTACGACAAATATTTTCAAAAATTTCCGGAGTTGTTTACGTATGGATGTAAACAAAACCACATTTCAAACTCACACTGACGTCAGTTTGACTGTCGGATTATCAAGTCAAAATTCGCTAATCCGGCTATAAATTTGTCGGATTAGCGGGGCGGTACTGTAGCAGAAATGCAACGCTTGGTCCGCAAAATCTTGACAATTTCACACCCCTGGTAGGGATAGGGTTGCCAGTCCCTTGGGTCCCTTGTAATCAGAGGAATCGTTGGGTTCCATAAAAACGATAAAAACTTTCAGCCTTAGGCCAAAACGGTAAAAACATCCCAAGAAAATGTGCAGCATATAAATAAACGAAATAAACAGTGTTATAGTTTATTTTACAATAATCTCGTGCCAATTTCACAATAATTGGCTTGTTACATGGTTCCTGAAAATTATTCAATTCACTGGTGAGATGTTTATTTGTCAAACATTAAATTCATAGCAATTGAACAAGGTTATCGATCGCCCAGTTTTCTTTAAGGCATTGGCAACATCATGATAGAGAATTTGTCACAAAGGCGTATGGTATTTGGGATTAGCTGCTTGATACTGTAAGAATATCTTACATTTTACATTGAGAATGAAATACTGAAGAGCAATAAGATTACAGATTAACCATTGTGGTGTTGATAATTGAATCCAAATGGATGAAGGCTGGTACCCGCCGTCAAGATTTCATCATTGAAAACAATTCCACCTGCTGGATTCGAGAGACGTATGAAGTGATCAAAGATTGCCACCCGTGTACAGCGTTCGAGATTGCCAGTAAGACGCAGGGAGTCTGCGTTCATACCCACAACAAAGAAGTGCTTAAGTGCCTCAGCGGAGAAATCGTCACTCGAAGGTTTGTTTTCTTCTACTCTAATGTGCAAAATCAGCCAGAGACAGTAGTTTTTTTTAACTTTAGCTGTGATCGAGTAGCTTGGTTGGACGAGAAGCATTACTGGTCTTTTCAAATAACGGTTACGATTCTGGGAAGCCTATCTGCCGCAGTTTCATTTCTGCGACAAAAATCGTTGAATCGGAAAGCTATGCTAAAAATTCAGAGTCAACTTGGAGGCTGTTAGAAAATAAACTTAAAATAATGATTCAATTGTATTTAGAATACTTTTCTGAGTTAAATTCCGTCGATGAAACACTTTTAAAGGTGCCAGTTGAAAGTTACATACTGCTAGCACTATGTAAATATTTGTATCCTGTTGAGATTGAACGACATGTTCAGATTAATTTTGCTCAATGCAAAACTAATCGTGAGAGTCATGGGGCGATTGTTGTGAATGTAGGACAGTTTGTAGCTATTTTCTATAAAAATGAAAACTGGCCAAGTCCTGCTACATATTGTCAGTTGCCAACATTAAAAACTAATGATTGGATTATCTCTGGTTTATGTGGAATTTGTCGACGAATTGCAAAAAGTCACACCGAGTACTCTGAAAATCCCAAGCAAATTCTAGGCTTCAAAGGAAATACACTTTTAGCTCCAGCCGAGATATCGATGTGGACACGATTTTGCGAAGTTGATATAATAAAGTGCGTTCGTGAAGTACTGCAGCTGGAAAAATGTTTTTCCCTCACTTTACCGGAGGATATAGGTAAATTGGAAAGCCACCTATCGCAGCCTCTCAAAGTTCATAACATTTACAAACTGATCAATAACTTGCAAAACGTAAAAATATCCTCCCAACAGGAGTACGACAAATTGAACGCCAACGCCGAGCGTTTTGATTTTTATGCTAATCACAAGTTCGCTGAGGGTTACGAAAAAACGCTTGCTGACATAATCCTATTTGTTTGTGTAAATTTAATACACCGTCGAATACCGTTGGAAAACCTGAACGAGAAGCTGCCAAAAATTATCACTTGGTATAGACTTGTGGCATCCGATGATAATGGAGAACTGAGTCAAATATGTGATGACTTAATTTCAAATTCGCAACAGCTACAGCCAAACCTTGCGCAACTGGAAGTTAAGCAAGTCGCCGTGAAGGTCCCCGACTGTTACAGTTTGTACAAGTCGGACACGAAAAAGCTGAATCTTCTGGGTGAACGTGTGCTCACGACTAATCAAGCGGAGGTATTAAGCATTTTGAACAAAATTGCTGTTTTGAAGATCGACATAGGCAGTCTACCAAATGACCGGAATGTTAACCTGTTTGACTGGGAGACAGTGCCGCTCATTGCGAAACCCGAAGGTAAGTTGACGGACATTGTTCCACTAGGTTCAACATGACCTAATGACCGACTTTCTTTCTTTGCCCACAGGTGGTAAACTTCCTTCGAAGCGCCTGGAACGAAAAAGACATCAGCTAGAATGTTTGGCAAATGAAGTGATAGCTTTGGCTCGTCCAGGCGACATCATCGTTGACTTTTGCTCCGGTACTGGTCATTTGGGTATTTTGTTAGCCTTTCTCTTACCCGATTGCACAATATATCTACTGGAAAACAAGGAAGAATCACAGCAGCTGGCAATGGAACGAATGCAACGTTTAGGTCTAAGCAATATCGTTTATTTCCAGTGTAACTTGAATTATTTTACTGCTCGCTTTGATATCGGCGTATCTCTGCACGCATGTGGAATCGCCAGTGACATCGTTTTGGAAAAGTGCCTGCAACAACGCGCGAAATTCGTGTGTTGTCCGTGTTGTTACGGGAAGTTGAGCGAATCGGAGGCGATGCAGTATCCGAGAAGCGAACTTTTCCAGCAGTCCAGTTTGTTACTCAAAGAGTATCTGTGCATTGCTCATTGCGCTGACCAGACACATGATTTAAGCAACAGCAAAACCAATTTGGAAAAGTCACATCAAGGTTTCTACTGCATGGACATAATCGATAAGGACAGAGCCCTGCGTGCCGAGCAGTTCGGCTACAAAGTTTTGCAGAAGCGACTTAAACCAGAAAATTGTACCATGAAAAATAGAATGCTGATTGGGATTTTATGATACTACTGATTGCTTTTTCGATAAATAAATATTAGTTTATTTTTTAGTTCGCAGTAACTTGATACATGTGTTTTTTTTGGAGACTACACTGGACAAAACACCTTGATATAAAATGGCCTAACACTATATTCCCGGCAAATAGTGGTTTTTCCTAATATAAGAGTTCACTTCTATAACTACAAAACAATCATACCTACCCTAATCTTCGCCCGTTTCTAGAATGGAGCGAATGTTTTCTATCACATCTTCTGGAACATCCAGCGGTGTCTCGCCTAGCTTTCCCGTCTGCGGATCTATCACGTAAATTTCGTAGATGGTCTTGTCCGGCCGTGTTGTATCTTGACTTTCGACCAGTACGAGCGAGTTGAGATCGATGTTCTCCAGTGGTCCCAATCCATGGCTTTCCTCTTCTTGTGTCTCATTCGGTGTCTCCAACGACATCTCCTGCCGAGTAGTGCCCGAATTTGTCTCAGCAACAGATCGCTTGTAGTCATGGGGCAGATCCTGCTCTTCGGTCACCTTCGGAGACACAGGCCTATGATGTTCCGAAGTCATTTCCTCCGGTAAAAGCTGTTCGGTTTTCTGAACTGGATTTTGATGTCGCTGTGGTGATTGTCTGTCAACATTTGGAGAATCATGACACTCTGACGGTGGAGTTGAATGACAGTCATCCTGCATGGAAGGTGTCGGCGCTGTAGTTAAGGATGAATAATCTCGAGCGCACGAATCACTGGGGACTGGGCGTGCTACGGGCGCATTCGCAGGCATTGGCATATAGATTGCATCACATCCTTCGAAATACTTTGTTTCGAAAGAATTGATTTCGGTCCCAGTTTCATTTGCCAACGGTTCTCTGTTTAGTGAAGGTTCCCGGTAAATAACGGTTGTTTGGCTTAAATCATCCAAATTTTGCAACGTTATGACGTTTGACGATTCAAGCCCGTCGCTATCGCATGCTTCTACGAGACAGGGTTTCACTTCTGCCTTAATTTCATATAAACTTTTGGATTCATCATCTACGATATCGATATCCATCGATTCAATGTCCAGTGGAGGAGTATTTTTTGGTGCTAACGAACTTTGTCTCTCATCATTGTTTTGTGCTGTAAAGTCTCCATTTGGAATATACGGCGAATTGCAATTTGTATCACTCTCATCCCAGTTTGCATTATTTTTAACTGGTTGGATATTGCATGCATTTCCAGTTGATATCACACCGTGCGTGTCGTTATTCGCTATCGAAATAGCATCTTTCTCTGGATTGGATGGTCGATTGTAGTTTTCAAGAGGGCAATCGTTGTTATTGGTCGTTTTCTGTTTTCTTCGTCTAGGCTTAGATTCCTTCATCACGGTTTCTGTTTTACTCAATTGGTCGGCATCTGACATTACTCGTGCCGCTTTACTCACCCGCTTTTTGGGGTTTCTGTTTTTACTTTGATTCAGATGCAATCTGTGCAAACAACACTAGGTATAAGTTAGTTTTTAATCAATATAAAGTTGAAAACTGACCTTTTTGCCGACCGTTGCTGTCGAAGCTTTTCCTCCACTTCCGCTTTATTTTGTCGTTCCTGTTCACGTACTCTTTCAATTTCTTCGTCTTCCTGTTTAAATTGCTGTTTCAATTCCTCGATGTTAAACTCTTTAGGGTACAGTAAAGCCTTGTTAACCAATATCAAATTGAGCCGCTCTTCTTTTTTAAACTAATTGAAATGCATGCTTTTTAATTCCAAAAATATATTAAATTTGTTTTTAAATTACCTTTAACTTTAAATCTCTCCTACTTCGATTAGGAAATAACTGAATCATCATGGAAAAGTCAGTCCCAATCGTATGCAGACAACGATAGAAGCGTATCGTTTCCTCCGGTGGCCAGTCCCTAGTTCGTTTATATCGACTATAGTAGCCAGAATCTACAGAAAAAAAGAACGATTAACGGAGAATAGGATTAAATTTGACAACTCAAAACTCACTGCCGCTGAATTCGTCATCATACACAATTTCCGTTCTAGCCATCGTGTCACGAATTTCCTTTTCCCGCTCGTTCTCGACGACCAAGCTAGTCTCGTCTAGAATCATCTCGCCGTTAGGTCCGAGCTTTAGCTGCGGTGTAAGTTGTATCGCAGGCTTTGGTGGTTCCGGCAGAGGGGGCGGAGCCATCGCTGGGGCAGGGGTCGGGGATCGAGATTTGCTAACACTTCGTTCCCTATCGATAGCTTGCGGAAGATTTTCCAGAGAACCCTTCTTAGTAATTACCGCATTTTTCATGGGATTCTTGGCTGGATTATAATAAATCATGTCGAACATTGTAAGCGATTGCTTATCTATATTCTGAATGTTATTCAATCGTTTTCGCAAATCTCGTTTTGCTTCAGATGCCTTCTGCGACTCTTCCTGTTTGATTGCTTTTCTAGATTTCAAACTCACATCCGAGTAAGATTTATTTGATGTCATCGATTCGGTACGAATTCGCTTACGAGGACTATTCAAAGCATTTATATAGACAAATTTAGAGTCAAATTTCTTTGGGGAGTGTTGTTCCTCGGTGTTGACGTCCACTGGCGAATGTGGCACTGGTGCAGCCGTTGTTATTCGCGGAAGCTCTTCAACAGGTTCTGAAATTATAAGTTTATTTATTTCATTACCTCTAACGAAAAGGTTTAAACATACTTGGAAACTTAAAGGTATGCTCCTCAGTGCTTGCCGAAACAGATGAAATTTCGGGTGAAGCCATCGCCGTACCAAAGTCCTGCGCCTCCCGTGCACTCACAGCTTCTTTGATCGCACTAGTTGACCGTACGTTTTGCAGCTCATCGTCGGATTCTGTTTTTACATTAGTAATCGTTTTCACATCCTTCTCCGAGGCGACCGATGGTACTTTTGAAGCCCGACGAATCGATAGATTCGCCGCAACCTTAACTCGAGGCCTCCGCGTTGCCATGTTCAATGACTTTCCGAAATATTCGTAACGGTTCAATGGTTTAGGAAAGTTTATTGCTAAAATTACCGACAAAATCAAGTCTAGTTAAGCATAGCTACCTAAAGCACACTAAAATACCTGCATGCTATTTTAATTCTCAGATTTTAATCATTCCAATTAGAACTGTTTCGTCACTTTTCACCTAAAGCCGCAATGGTCACAATAATACCTTTCTACAAAAATTTCAAAATTATGAAATAGGTCTGAATCTAAGCACGATTTACGATCCAGCATGTTTTTTTTATTGCAAATGCAGCAGCAATTCAAGAGCAACATTTCAATAGGGCCCAAGTGCAAAATGTAAAAAAACTGGTTTTTTGGTTATAACTATAGCATTTATAAATATCTATAATAATATAGAACATCATAATTATTAGAAAACTATAAATGCCTGAAAAAGCAAATTTAAAAAAAGCCTCATAAGAAAACTGGCAACCAAGTTTTCATTTTGTGATTCGGCCCTTTTGTTCGAAAAAGCCTTTATGCAGTTTGTAAATTGATTTGCGTTCGGCCGTCTTGTCCATTTTGTTTTTTTGTAATACGACGCTTCCACCAAGCACTAAACCTATAGGATTGTGTATTTAGCGTATTTAGGTCTCGAACTAAGATTATGTACAATCATTTGGTAAGTATTTCTTGTTAAATAAACGCAATAAACTGATTCATGCTTTTATAGTATATGAAAAGGCAATTGAATAATTTGGCGATTCATGTAAATTCCTTCCGGCGAAATGCTATGCTCGTATTCGAGAATCAAGTTTCGCTATGGCTATGGCTTAACAATGCCGATAAGCACAAGAACGTGTATAGAACGAATACGAAGCAATATCTGAAGATTTATGTTCGGCTGCTCACAGGAAGCGATCGCTGTTTGATGCCAGAAGCAATGTACTGATCTAGTTGACCGTCGAAAATAATGCTAGATTTATCAACCCAATGCGCTATTTATTTCTGAAGATTGATATCTATCGACTTCAGTGTATGAGAATATCGTTGCCAGGAGTAGTTGGCGGCGAACATCTTTTGTCGTACGCCGAACCCGGTGATCGGTATGAAGACAACGGGAGTGTTTGTTTTCATTTCTAGGAACAAAGGAGTTGAAATTCTCTAGGGACGTTAGGACGCTATTGATGATACCAACGGCTCTATTATATGACTGATTGACATGTTTCACGGAATACCACCACATACGTCTACCGGTGAGTACTGATTTACAGTCTGCGCTTTTTTTTAAATTGATATCAATGTGCTTTCACAGGGAAGCTGCACAAATATAAATATAGGATTTTTAGACCCAGGTTCACATTTTATCTTCACGCAAAGCATTGATGGACGGAACTTGTGGAATGCCGATACCATGTAAAAAATTTGCGTTATTGATGGTAACCAACTGAGCCCGATTCAATTCAATCAACTACGGTTAGAAAAAAAAACGTTTCTGAAAAGTCAACCGAATTATTGTTTGTTAGTCGTCTTATATGTATATATATATATATTACAGTTAATTACAACTTTAACTTTATTAACATAAAGATTGGTTTCAAATTCCAAACTTTATACGTTAGAAAAGCTTTTATTCGATGTCAAGCCGAACATAATTGATCTGAATATGAAATGATGAATAATTTTAAAAAGTTATCAACGGATGTTTCGAGCAAAATGATTACAATCGTAAATTACGGTACCGCCTTGGCTTTCTTATGGCTTGAAGATGGCAAACTGGCGACTTAAATGAAAAATTTCATATTGAGATTGAAATATTAAAATTGGCTCCCAAAGCCTGAGCCGACTGGAGCTTTACTAGGGGAAAATGCGCGATCTCCACCAGTTTGTCTTTAGATTTTTCTCTACCGTGGACTTGGGAATCGAAGCTGAGCAAAATATTTTCTAGGTGTCCAGGTCAACCCTTTTGCATGGATTATGCGACTGAAAACTAATACCAGAATTGTGTCCTGGAGAGCATTTAGTTCCTATGATCTTTTTCAATTCTTCTGGCCCGGTTAATAAAATTTTTCGAATCAGTTGGCAATAGTTATGACGAAATTCTCTGTGACCGACATATAGAGATGGGTTCTACCCCAAAACCCCGTTTAAGTTTCAGTGCCAGCAATACTTTCGGGATTTGCTTTCAGATCTTCAATCGCAACACCGAACGAATTGACACAGCTGGATCTGGATAATTTTTGTCAAACACTAACCGCCAGCCGTTAATGGTTTTTGCGATAGCTAGTTTAGATTGATTCTTTGACGTAAATCGGCACTACTTAACGGGTGAACTTCAGCCTAGGCTTCGAAAATCTGCATAATAGTCATAAGATTTATAGATCAAAGCACAACTTTTTCATTGAACTGCCATAATTGGAGTCCTGACCAAAAGCTTTTAATAATGAATGGATCAAACCGTGCACAGCCGGATAGTGTTCGACATCGGAACGAAAAATGAAGTTCGGGTTCCTGTCCGGTAAAAAATTCTTTAGTCCGATCTCATTCCAGCCTGATTTGGCTCTGTTCTGGAACCGTACAGGAAGGGAACAGAGCTAAATCGGACCGGAATGAGATCTGACTAAAAAGTTAGTGCCGAATTTTAACCGGCACTTTAATTTTCGTTCCGATGTCGAACACTACAGCCGGATGACTCTTAATCGGCAGCTGACGTCTAATTGTGTCCATGTGTCAAGTTACCGTCTCTGCCACCTCTTCAATGTGCAGAATGCAGCAACTTCCGCGACAGAAAACTCACGTATTTGTAATTAACGGATCTCAATCTCATTTACAAGACATGCTGCTTTTGTAAATACGTTATTGCGTTATTTAACATAAATTTCTATAATATTTGAACATAATAAACTGGAGATGTATCTTTTAGCTATTTCCCACTGTTTCTGGAGGTTCATGATCAAAACAAAAAATTGGCCGAATGCAAAACATTGAATAAAAACAGCCTCAACAACGAAGTCATATCACCAATGACAGTAAACAAAAGCCTCATCAGAAAAGCCCAAATAACAATCAATAATCAAATCGGCCTTATGAAAAGGACCCTTCGCCGAAAACGTTATAAATACGGCCTAATGCATATTTTTGCAAATTACAAAGTTAATCAATGTTTTTTCTGCTAGTTGTTGCATTACACATTAAACTATTATGTTTTTGCATCAAAATGCGACATTCAATTCTAAGCAACACTGTTTATATCAAATGAGGAGTTAAAAAATGATGCTCAAGTTTCATCATCGATTTTCTCGAAAGTGTCAGTTTTGACATCGGCCTATTTGAAATGTTGCTCTTGAATTTTTTTATAGTTTTTCTGATTTTGACGTTTTCGATCCGCGTTGCTTGCCGTGCGAGGTTTGTATGGGAAAAAAAGGGTAGGATATATTTTCACTTTTTTTTTCAATGTATTATTTTATAATACGTTTTCATGCAAGTGTGAACAGGCTTAAAATCTTTTTATTGCTGTCGCTACGCTGCTTTACCCAGGAGGCTGATATGACGTCACATTTTCGTTACTCACATGAAAAAGGCGGCAAACGCAAAGCGATTTCACAAAACGAATTTATCTAACCATTTTCACAGCTTCATGTATTTCGCATTAATTGTCTGCCTGAAATTGGCTATGTGATGCTAAAACCTTGACTAAAATCGAACTAAAACTAACAAAATTTAACAATTTATACATCCGACTCGGTTGTCAGCTTGAGCCCATCTATGAAGCTGTCAGCTTGGGCCCGCTCTATGTTGGCTACGTTTTTTTTGTATAGGTTGGTATTGGAAGTGTCATTCCCGTGGCTTTACCATATACGCACTATACACGCCAAAAAAAATTATATATAACTCAAAATCAGGGGTGTGAAATTGTCAAAATTTTGCTTATACCCAGGGATGCCAGATATACAGACAAATCTGTATTATACAGTCTAGGGTAGCTATATATATAGAGTGGCGACAATGTCAAAATTGGAATGATAATTATCTGTCAGTGTCATTCCAATCGAGCAAACGACCAATCCAACGCGTATGCAGGAAAGAGAAAGAAAATAAGCATTGCTAGTACATTGCATACTTTTGGGATGACATGTCGCCACCTTGTATATAGTCGCTCTAAAGGTGCGTTTAAACTGGGCAAATTTTCGGTAACATGTGGAATGTAACATTTGGTATGCGACATGCTGCTAGTTGTTACTCAATGCTGCTTCTGTTACCACCTGAACATTTGTTATACGTTGCTATGTTGCTTGGAAACATTTGGCAACAGATTGGAAAAAGTTGCATGCCACATGTTGCCAATCTAAACGCTCCTTAATACAGACTTTCCGTTTTCTGATACAGACTAGAAATACTCATAGTAAGAGATATGCGGAAACTAAAGCCAATGATTTGGCATCAGTGTATAAAAACTGCCAGCACTTGCTTCGGAGCAAAATGCTGTAGCAGTGTGACCTGATTGTTTTCAACATAATCCGCTTCAGTTTTATTTACATCAATTTTGCACAATAGAGCAATATATCTTTCAACTTAATCAGTGTAAAATGCATTGCAAAGCTTTATACACACTGTGTCCGAGTATAATATTCAAGGCGCGTGACAATAGCTTAAGTAGATTTCATAACTATTTCAATACTTGGTAATCAAACATTTGAGCAAACAATTCTCGCTGCTCGATTGGCTCCCAAGATGGCTGCTTCTGCGTATCTCTCGCCTCTGAGTATTTCTAGTTTACATTTGTGAGTTATGACACTCGCCCTTTTGTTAATTCTGTCTAGAAATACGGTATCCGTTCAGTCTTCACTTCAGTGTTTTGTGTTTATCTTATGTCTGATGAATAAAAATTGGTTATTCTTATTGTGCAAATTACTGTTATTTTAAATGGTAAGTTTACTTATTTTTGTTCGTAATTTAGTCAATATTCGGAATACTAGCGTATAAACTCAAATCTGGTATGTAATTGTCTAAATTTGAAGGTATTCACAATCAGTGTTTTTAAAAATCCTGAAATCAAGTGGCGAAAAAAATAAAAGCAAAATATTTTCAAGTTACAGAACAACTAAATTCTCGTATTTGTGATTAATGGTTAAACTTCTGGTACAATTCGAGTCAGGGGGTTCAGGTCATAACTTCTTGCACTGCTGCATAAATATTCAAATTTTTATATTTTCTTCTACTTCGCTGGTGGGTTTCTACGGTTTATACTAACACAAAAAAACTTCGTAAAAAGTTACGTGACTTGCGGTCTCAGTATACTTCGTATGCCTGGCAGAACGTACTGAGCAGTGGTAGTGCTAATCTCTACATGTCCACAACAACAAGAACAAACAAAACTTAGTACGTACATACATGAAAGTTGTTTTTTTTTCGGTTTTTTCTTCAGGCAATACTTCATTTCTGATTTGTGGTATCGTTTAACTCACTGGCAAGAGATAAGATTATTGTTGAACAAAATAATAAGCTCCAAAGTGCAGGATTCAGTTGCTTCAGAGGTCAGCTACGATCAGTAAAGAACAGAGGTAACGATGGTATCTGCTAACGCGAATCAACTGCGCTATGAGGGCCGTGTGGTGGTTGTAACGGGAGCTGGAGCAGGGTTGGGTCGTGAATATGCTCTGCTGTTTGGTGCTCGCGGCGCCAAGGTCGTGGTAAATGATTTGGGTGGCAATTTTCATGGTCAAGGTAAATCAAATGCTGCCGACAAAGTCGTTGACGAAATTCGAGCTACCGGCGGAACTGCCGTTGCCGACTACAATTCCGTGGTGGATGGCGATAAGATTATTCAAACGGCAATGGAAGCATTCGGCCGGGTTGACATTCTGATTAATAATGCTGGAATATTGCGCGACAAAAGCCTGGCACGTATATCCGATGAGGATTGGAACTTAATTCAGGATGTACACCTGAAGGGTAGTTTTCTTACGACCCGTGCTGTGTGGCCAATTATGAAGAAGCAGAACTACGGTCGGATAATTATGACCTCTAGTAATTCGGGAGTGTACGGCAACTTCGGGCAAGCTAATTATAGTGCTGCCAAACTGGGATTAGTTGGACTGGCAAATACTGTCGCAATAGAAGGTGCAAAGAATAATATTCATTGTAACGTGATAGTTCCGACTGCTGCCTCCAGAATGACTGAAGGTATTTTGCCGGAAATTTTGTTTAACGAATTAAGTAAGTATATATTGCACCAAAATGCAAAAATATCTCATTTAATTTCTAACTACGTTTTCGTATGTTCACAGAACCTAAACTGATCGCTCCGGTTGTTGCCTACTTGTGTCATGAATCTTGCGAAGATACTGGCGCTATCATCGAAAGTGCCGCAGGCTGGGCTACAAAGGTGCATTTTGTTCGTGGAAAAGGTTCCGTATTACGCACATCGATTGACGAGGATGTTACACCGGAATACGTTAAAGCGGTTTGGCATAAAGTAACAGATATGTCCAGTGCAAAGCACTTGAATGCTATTGGTGAGGCTAGTCTCTCCTTGGTAGACGTTTTGGAAAACCTTAAAGAAGGAAAATATTCCGAGAATTCTGTTACTGAAACGTACAAATTCAACTTTAAAGACGTCATTCTGTATGCCCTCGGTGTTGGAGCAACCGTTTCCAATGAAAGTGACTTGCGTTTTCTGTATGAGAATCATCCAGATTTTAGCACAATTCCAACATTCTTCATACTACCTGGATTGCTGTCAGTAATGGGATCAAATTTAACTGCAAACGCTATTCCTCATGCGAGTTTTGATTTAACTAATGTAAGAATGATTTAAAGCTCGTAGGAACGACTTTTATTTAACGGTTTTCGTTTATTCTAGATATTGCATGGCGAGCAGTACATCGAACTGTTTGATTCGGTGCCGACGGACGGCACTTTGACCACCACGACAAGCGTGATTGACGTTTTAGACAAAAAATCCGGTGCTCTTGTGATTACACAATCCGATTCGTACGACGAAAATGGCACACTAATCGCTCGGAGTCAGAGTAGTACATTCGTTGTCGGTGCTGGAAATTTTAATGGGAAAACAAAAGCTAGCCCGGAAGTTAAAGCACTGGTTGCAAATCCCAAACGTTCCCCAGATGCTTCAGTTCAGATCAAAACTACCCGAGATCAAGCTGCCTTATACCGTCTTTCCGGTGATTTGAATCCACTCCATATCGATCCGGGATTTTCGGCTATTGCCGGTTACAAAACACCGATTCTACACGGTTTATGTTCAATGGGAATTTCGGTGAAGGCTGTTTTGAAACAGTACGGTGCGGACGATTCAAGTCTTTTCAAAGCGGCCAAAGTGCGTTTCTCTAAACCCGTTCTACCGGGTCAAACCTTACGTGTGGATATGTGGAAGGAGTCGAACAATCGTGTCTGCTTCCGCACGGTTGTAGTCGAGACCAACACCGAGGTTCTTTCTGGTGAGTGCACTTGATTGCTTATATTTTTGTTTATTTGTTTATTTTTATATGTAAGGTAGGTATAATTGTGTATATTGCGTAAGTGCCATTCGACACTTTTACTATATATTCATCAGTTGTTTAAATTACTTGATTACTTTTTACTTCGGCAAAGCAGCATTGCCAGCTCAAACAGCAAAACGGTTTGACTGTTTGGGATGAAATATTGCTGATATGTTAGACACCATGCAAGGCATTATCATAATAAATGAAGATGAAATGAAAGTCATGATTATAAAACGTGATTTATCTTACCTCTATACCCTGCAATTTGTTTCATTTTTTAAAGGTAGCTTTAATTATACCCTTAAATCTGATGAAAAGCCACATTTTTTCAAATTTTTTAACTTAACAAATTTTCAAAAATATCCAAGGGTATGAAATGGGGAAGGCAACTAGGAAGAAGCGCCCAACATAGCTCTAGCCATCCCAAGCCCCTACCTAGCGCCTCCACGTGGCCATACCTGGAAATACTTCAATTTGTATAATTGAGTAGCCAAGCTAGGAGGTGCGGGGTCGTGCGGTTTTCAGTTCCTAACCTTACAATTGTAGTTTTAGGCAACCATTAAACCACACGACTTTATTTTCAAGTATTATATGATTTAAACTAATATTTTTGGCAAACTAATCTATTTTCAGAAAGCGAAATAAGGCGCTATATCCTTGGCCAATTGCAGCCTGGCTTCTGGTCTAAATACCATTAGTTCATCCCTGAGGGTCCGGAGTATCACTTAACCTTTATTAGCAAATATACTCCCAACGATTGTAAATAAATCATTATCTATGTATACGGGAAGCGTTTGGTACGGGAGGTCCACGCTTTCTTCCTTCCCCTTGATTTCAAGGAGTTTAATGGAATTAGATGTTTTTTCTGGTTCCACTTGATTCCTTGGAATTCTCTCTGCGGTACATGCTGCGCAGTTGGCCTGGCCGTTGACAAGAAAAATGATTGATTCAAGTAATCGTCATTTTCCAGGATGCCTTCAAGAATTGGCTGCGTTAGTGTGAGATTAGATTAGATTAGATTAACAAATTTTCAAAAATATCCAAATTTAAAATTTTTTTTAACATTTTAAAACATTTTAAAACTCAAACAAAGGAAAAGAAGCAAAAAAGGAAGTTCGGTTGGACAAGAAATCTATGATATATCTCCTAGAATCACAGATCACACTGAACAACTCCTACCGCAAAAGACGCGGAAAGGTCGAGGATGCATCCGCACGAGACTCTGTATTGGATACCCGGCGGACTAGTACTGCTGCACAGTCCCTGGGGAAAGAGCATTAATAGAAACGAGATAAAAAACTACTCATTGGTAAGTGTTTGATGCACGCTGAAGCATCGCAGCCCCACCGTACTGGAAGTTAGAAGAATATCGAAACTGACGGGATTTGTCGCCGACTGCACAAGAGTGTAAAAGAGAAAGCAATGAAGGAAAATGATCACAGAGCGGACAAGGACCATACGGCCCATCGCTTGGGAACGAACATTCAAATCACAGATCGTCACCAGCAAGACAACCCCTAAAATAATACCGCAAACACAGCGGGAGGAAGCCTGCACCCGGAACCACTCACCCGAGTTTCGATACACTAGTTCTCCCGCACATCGAAATCGCAAGTAATCCATCAAGAGATCCAATATCAGAACAGAGCCCAATGTGTGCCGGCGGACCATTCGGTATTTCCACAATCTAAATAGTCTGGAAATGTTAATCCGTGACAAAGCACCGCTAGTTCTCGTACTGCAGGAAATCTATCGTATTCCCCCAGATATCATGAAAAGAACGCTCGGAGCAACATATAACTGACTTCTGATTCAAGCCAGTAACGCGTACCATACAGTCGCTCTAAGCATTAAAATCGGTACTCCTCATAGACACCGAGTCGCTTGGATACTGACTTGCCGATTGTGATAACAAAGGTAATGACTCCTTTTCAGACAGTCATCGCTACCGTGTACCTGCCATGCCAAGAAATCCCGGGCCTCAAGACGAAACTGAGAGAGGCAATCCGGCAGATTCCGGAACTACGTCTACTTGGAGATTTCAACAGTCATTATCCAGTATGGGGAAGCGAAAAACCGACTAATCGAGGATCCGTCGTTGTTGACGTCATTGAAGAAGCCCAGCTGACGTTATTAAATGACAAATCTCCCGCTTTCTTCTGAGAAAACATTCACACTGTGATTGACGTATCGTTGGCCAGTCAGCAAGTATCACCATAATTGGGCTGAACTTCGACGTCGGTTTGATGGCCAATCGAAGGTAGTTCGGCCACTTCAGGCAACAAAGTTCGTCGTTTCATTGCACTTCGCTATACATCAGAAGAATCAGTCGGTAGTGTAGATTTTTTCATCAGGGATTTTGATAACTGCACAATGAGATTCTAATTTACACTAAGAGCAGCTTCTCCAGGTCGCATCGAAGTTCCGCCGTCAGGTGATCAGCGGAGATCAACGAGGATTTCCGATTACTGCAACCCAGTGCTATACGCCAATAGGTGCTGCCGAGCTTTTATTTTACTGCCAGCTGCCAGAAAATCCTTCAGATCCACTTGGGCGATATCAACGCAAGATTGGTTTAAACAATGCGAACGCGTCATGGGACGCCATGGCTTAGGAGAGATGAGCGAAAAGCGAAGAGCTTTTTACAGAGTTTTGTGGTCACATGGTCATTGGTGGATCGCTCTTACCCCATAAACCAACGCAAAAGGGCACCTGAGTTTCTCATGTTCCAAATTGACCACATCCGCATTAGTCGAAAGTGGAGTAGAAGCATTCTTGATGTATGTAAGTGCGGCACCGATATTCATCTGACCATCACTTTGTTAACGCTGAGACACGCGTGCACGTCACATGTGTTCCGCGACGAAAGGAGAAAGTTGGATGTTGTTACGACGTTCGCCAATTGGAAAATCCCGAGATAAAAAGTGTCTATGTCGATGGATGGATGGACCGACATCCAGAACGCCTTCAACACGACCAATGCCGGAACCATTGATAAAATCTCGGAACCATCGATCTCGGATAAAACTAGGAGGAAGATCAAAGAGTAGAGAGAGGCGGCTAAGACAGCTGTTCGTCAACGATACGCGGAACTGGAGAGGGTTGTTAAGCGAGCTTGTAGGCGGTACAAGAGAGCTTGGACTAACCCCTTACCGAAGATGGAGAAACCGCTGCCGCAAATGGTGACATCCGTTTATTGTACGATAATTCTCACCGGCTTAGTGGTGCCAGGATGAATACTAATGAGAATCCAGAAAATGATCGACGCTACTGTCCGGCGGCAGCAAGCTTGATTCCGTACTGACCGATCATGTATAATAGTAGTAATCATGTCTGGGGCGGACTTAGACGTAGGGGAGTTCCAGAGAAACTCCATCTTATTGAGGCTCAATACGAGGTGTTCTCGTGCAAAGTGTTGCACAATGGCGCCTTGTTGTCCTACCCTATAAGCCAGTGATGGCCAAACTGCGGCTCGCGGACCGTATGCGGCCCCTGAAGCTGTTCCGTGCTGCTCGCGGACTGCTATGGCTGAGGATGGAGGAGAACTATAGAATAAATATTTTAATGACTGAGAAGCATCCTGGTTAGTCGTGATGCCTCCTACATGTTGTGGAGCTGAATGCTTTCCGGTATGAATGCTATAGTGACGGCGAGTGTTAAATTTTGTTATGAGCAGTAATGGTCAGTTTCCGTTGCTCTAATGAAATGATTCGATTTGATCCGCAACATGCCTGCGGGATAGCGGGCCAACAGGTTAAGCAGGTGGATGCCATTCAATATCTAGGGAACATAGGTTCCCTATTGATGTTGTACTCTAGAAAACCAATGACCTGAGGTATTGCATCGATTAAAAATCACGAAACAAGCATTCCACATATAGCAATCTCAAACCCTAATTTTTCCTATTAAATTTGTTTAAAGTTCAATCTAAAGATGTGATGTTGGCGTGACAATTGTAAGATGTTTTTTTTTTATCAATAAGAAAGAGTGGAGCTTATCTGGAATTTTCGGTTGTGAGAGTGATAAGATTATTTTAATTGCCAGCTTCATTTTTCGAAAACAAGATAAACATTACCCCACAAGAACTCACTTTTGGCAAAGACACATTTTAGAACAAAATGTACAAATCTTTTTCTTTAAAATAAAAGATTCACTGTGAAATAAATTTTAAATAAAAAAATAGAAAAAAGGTAATAATAGCAGACCATTATAATAGCATCTTTGTCAATTTTGAAAAAAAAAACTTGCAATTCATTGAAGTTGCAGAGCGGCTCAGTTTTAATTTAAAACTCTAGCAGACAACAGATCATTGTATTAGTTGACCAGGTAATAGTTTGCTGCCGGCATTTACTACTTCGAAGTTCGAACAGATGGATACACGTACATTATGTCCGAAAACGTGTAGGGTAACTTTCCCGATTCAGGGCAAAAATAGTATCATAACAGAAAACACAGACAGGCAGTGCCTTTCTGCCATTCGTCGTGTCGATCCTGTATAAGTCCAAAACCAGTTTACGCACCTTAGAGAGCATGATTATAGTGCCAAAGAACACGCACACACTATTACGAATCGAATCAAATCTCCATCCTCTGCTGTCTGTCTGCTGAATTATTCATTCGTGATATCGGTTCATACATTTTCCGATGAACTTGCGGTGAAAGAAATTAAAGAACTTCCTTTTCTACTGTGCAAGTTCAAGGCAACATATTTGTGTAGTTTAGCACAGAGAAATTTGTGAATTCGGGTCAAATTATATGTGAGTATAATCTATTGGAACTTAGGAATATCAACCAACCTTCGTGAAATTTAATTTAATCTTATCTCGGTCAGGATTATACAACGATTCATGTTGTAATAATCATATCGTTGACTTTGATAAGAATGAAATCGCTCGCAAATCGTGGCTTTAGGTGCGTGACTGAGCGTTTATTCAAATAAAAATAACATTTTTGCATTATAGGTTGACTTTTAGACTCTGCCACTTATCGTTTTCTTCCTTACAGTGTTAGTATCAGTAGTGTGTCTGTCATTTAGAAGCAACGATTTTGTGAGCGAGTCAATCAGTTGATAGCAGCAATACACAGTGAGGGCCACACATTTCAAGCGAGAATAGTTTTATTTATCTGTACAGTGTCGATGCTAATCCATTCAGTTGGAGGTATTATTTATACATACTAAGTAGTTTCTTTTGTTTTCCAGGTGCATACGTTGATTTCAAGAAGATTATCGTAAAACTAAATATGACAGCCGGACAAAGTCTTCAAAGCGATGCACTGTTCACCGCGATTAAGGAACGCATCGCAGAAAATGAAGCCAAGGCTAAGTCTATCAATGCTGTTTTCCTTTACAAAATCACCGACGCCGGAAAAGTGGTCAAAGAGTGGGGTAAGTACCCACTGTTTTTTCTCTAATTCAAGTTGAAATAAATTTGGACTTTTTTTTATTAATTGCTTTCTGCAATTATAAAAAATTACTCTTAAAATTCTTGGTATGATTGGTTTGTCTGTTTGCTGATTGGAATGCATGCGTACGGTAGTTATTTCTGAATAACCTTCAGTATCTGTACTTTTCGGGACATAATCTTTCCAGTACTCGACTTAAAATCAGCCAAGGTATACGAAGGTCCAGTCCAAGGCAAGGCCGACACTACAATGACTATTTCCGATAGTGACTTTGTTGATCTGGCGATGGGTAAACTGCAGCCACAGGCAGCATTTATGAAGGGTAAGCTGAAGATCACCGGCAACATTATGCTGGCACAAAAGTTGGCACCTCTATTGAAGACGGAGGCTAAGCTTTAAGAAGGCATTATATCAGTGATATATCGCTACAAGCAAACATTCTGTACGTTAAGTTGGTGAAGTGAGTTATATGTTCAAAACTTTTATGTTAGATTTTTTGTAAAAGCATGCTATTGAATATTGAAAAGATGATTATTACTTCCAGCATGGAAGCCTGGGGCAATATATGGTACCGCTAGAATCAAGAGCTGTTCATTGGTACATGAAAGAAATAATCCTTTCCAATCCCTGAAAAAGTTCAGTGTGTCTAATACGGATAATAAAATTTTAATTCAATCCTTCGGAAGCTTTGTTAAACTAAAAATACAATGATTCTTATGCTAAATGCTTATCAGAGGTTTTCAATTTTGGATTATTCTATTCTATTGAATTGATTGTGCTTATATATTAGTTTGGTAAATGGTTGTACATGTGCAATTTGAGGTCGTTAACTTTTGTACCGTGAGGCGCCCTAATTTTCGGCGCTTAATTCCGTGCACCAGGTATTAAGTCAACATTTTCCCAGCAAATCATGCATGTTTCTGTCAACATCGTTCGAAAGCTTTCAAAAGTTTGAAAGTAGCATTCCTTTAAACATTTATCGATTTAAATTTAAATACTTATCGACATATTATGTATGTTTCGGTTCCAAAAATTTTGTCACATCTCGTTTAAATAGAAGGTTAGCTAGCATTCTGGTTGCCAATCCAGTACCTATATAAGTACACAGTGTTTCAGCTAAACATGGGAAATACGGAATGAATCCCGTACGAAAACCAAAGAATTATCGATGAGCGGCGCGTAGTGATAGCTGTCTTTCAAAGCTACACCGCAGTAGAATGATAGAGAATTGTTAAATAACCCTCCCGTACCGAGGAAGAATAAAATGCGGTTGCCAATGGTGATGTCCGCGTATTGTACAATATTTCTTAATGTTTAGTGGCATTAGTATGAAAATTACAATGCCGCTAAAAGAAAAAGCTGGCCAGCTACAAAATAACCATACAGACCCGTTTGAACGCTTTCGAGTTTCAAATATCACTGTAACCCAGAGTCGCTAATCCTCTAGTAGCATACAGCTGTGATCTGTGCTGTCTCAAGAACTTGTTTCCATTAACTCGGTCCTGAACTACTCGTAGGTAGCCAATTCATTGAGTGTCTTGACATCTGCAAGAAACCTTTACGGAACTGAAATTGAACAGCATTATATGCTGCAGCAGAGTGTTAGATATACACTACAGTTCAAAACCGGATTGCTTAAGACTGGTTCAGCCTTATCAGTTTTGATGATCCATCCACGGCTCATCGATATCTGGGAAACCGTAACTTTTCTTGCGGACTGGATACAGTGCATAAAGAGGTCAAAGCCACTAAAAAAGAGAATTATTAATATGTATTAATCTCAGAGTTCTATGCGAGATGATTCCTAATTGACGTTACACTCCAACGCCAGCAAGCCGGATTTCGTGTCACCGACATTTGTGGACCACCACCTCACAACGCGCTTCATCATTTTGGGCAGAGTAATTGAAAACGGTCACACGAACGAGGTTCCACGGTACTAGCTTGTCCTATCTTACTCGGGGCACGTTTGTCTCTCAGTCACTTGTGCATCCGTTATTGTAACGAAAATTCTTAAAATGCAAGCAATAAAATCCTTTTTCTTCATTTGAATGTGTTTACCCCCTTTTGTCAGATCTCCTGTTGTCACACAGACGCTTGTAAATCTGTATTCTTTCCGATAATCCCTATAAAGCAAGACAAAGCCTTTTTTACGTCAGCCCAAGCTCCTACCTAGCCCCCCCCCATTATTCCAAGAATGAAATATTTTTCTTTCAAACATCTTATCAGTACCTTTTTCTACCAGGGATAAATAATAACCAGCAAGTTATGAGTTTCTATTTCAAAATCATTGAAGTTTTTGGCACCGTCGCTTATGCGATACTTCAAAATGGAAAACTTGTTATCGTTTGACAATTCAATATCTTTAACCCTTATATATTCCACCAAAAATGGATTTCTGTCTGTCTGTCTGTCCGTATGTTCCTTATAGAATCGAAAACTACTGAACCGATCGGCGTGAAAATTTGCATGTAGCGGTTTTTGCGACCGAGGAAGGGTTTTATGATGGTTTCACCTAAAAAGATCTTTAAAAAAAGACATGTTTTGAGATAATTGACAATTTATGATTTTATCATGTATTTGGAAAGCTTTTTCTTAAAGTGTAATTGTTTACTGAAAATACACTTAATATACTACAACTTTTCCTTTGACGTCATTTTCATAAAATCAATAGTTTTCGAGAGTGTGGCTATAACTCACAGATTTTATCAAAATCACTGATCTTCCATCCCTGTTCGAGATAGAATTTTTTGAAAAAAATAATCTCATTTCTAAATATGCTCTTTCTAAAAGTTACTCTTGACGAAAAAATATATTTCATGGAAAATGATTCGGTGCGTGATTGTAATCTATTAGCAAAACTTCATTGCAATCAAAAATAGTCGAGACAAACCGTTTGCAAGCTGGAACAAACTGAAATTGCTCTGAAACAAAATTATAACAAACTTTGATATCAGAACAAAACTTGTAATAATTCTGTTAGCCACATTATTTTGTCTGATCAAAAATATAACAAATTATGTTATTTCTATCTAATTCAGATATTTTTTTGTTACATGTTTGTTATAATCATTTACTTGGGTTTTGACCCGCAAAACCAATTGTTCTAAAAATTTGGTGATATATTTGCAACATAAAAACCTCTAATTTGATGCCAAAATAATATAAACTAGATAAATTATCTTCGATGAAATCGTTATAAATTATTGTAAATTTTAATGTGTCGTATACGATTGCTCATAACTTTCAAATTAAATGGCCAATCAAA
The DNA here is from genome assembly GCF_943734655.1 of Sabethes cyaneus. Taxonomy (NCBI): domain Eukaryota; kingdom Metazoa; phylum Arthropoda; class Insecta; order Diptera; family Culicidae; genus Sabethes; species Sabethes cyaneus. The sequence continues at coordinate 186,011,088 of NC_071355.1, forward strand.
AACAAATCAATAGTGATTTATCCGGCTAAGTAATATAGCAAATGCAATATATATTCAAATGAGACTAATAGCGCATAAGTCGGTTTGGTCATCTCTGAGAAACAGACGGTAATTATTACCTTGTCAAAACAGGTTTTTAAGCATAACTTTTAAACTACTTGTTGGTTTTCAATAAAACTTCATGAAAAATTTAGTGTTAACAAGAGCTTTCATTTGGTATTTTGATATAAAGATCGTTGAAATCGGTCATGTGGTTCCGGAGAAAATCGTGTCAAGTAGTTTTCACAACTCAAAAGTGATATACTACCCAGATAACCAACAAGCACTAGTATAAGCAGTAAATCAATCGTTTATTAGCATTCCTGGCGTTATATACTGCTGGTTGCTGTTTATCAGCCTTTTGACTGCGTAACTGTTGTAAATTGGCATCCCCAATTCTATTTAAATTTTTCTTGTCGGCAACTAGCCGCAAATAAGCATTGTCAGCACTATAAGAGGGTTAGCAGTAAAGTAACCGCATATTATGCCAGAATATTATTTAAGTAGCATTTAAGGCAACTTAAATGCTTATTAGCTTGCATTTAAATTGCATTAGAAATGCTTATTGGTTACCTTGGTAGGCAATAGACCTTTCAAACAAAAGTAAAAGCAAACGAATCGATTAAGCCATCTCCGAGAAACAGGCAATAGAAAATGAAGCACACACACACACACACACACACACAGACACAAACATTGCTCAGTTCGTCGAACTCTGTCGATTGGTATATGTGGCTCGGTCCTCCGGGCCTCGGATCTATTTCGTGTTCTTCGACCAATTCCTAAACCTTTGTTATAGTACAACCAAATTAAAACGCGTAGGTACTATGATACAATTGGAACCAACAACTTATTTAGCACAGCGTCTATTTGTAGTCGTTTTTCCATTTTATCCACAAAAGTGAACTTCTATGAAACTATTTTGGTCTGGACAAATTATGGAAATTATATGTTAACGGAGTATATCGTCCACGGTACTTATTCAGAGATTATAGTTATCGATAGATTATAGACATCGTTAAGCAAATCAGAATTGTAAATTGGTATGATTGGGGCAGATTTCCAATATGTCAATGTCATGAATAATGCTCAGCCATGTTTCAGATACAAACATGGCGAGGTATTACTGGATACAAATTGGAAGAAATACAAGATCATATTCCCTGACTGCTGGCTTTAGTAAAACTTTAAGCCAAAAAGTCCTATAACATATTTGATTAGAACTGTGAAAAATCAGATTCAGATTTTTTGAATTGGTTGTGGTAATTCAATTTTGTGGAATTCGAATCATATGAAAGATTTTGTGTCTAATGTAATATTATATATTACGTTAAAATACAAACTACTAAATATTCTACTTAATTCTATAATCATCAGCTGTATTTTTTTTTCGAGAAATAACCTATTTGTATGGTATTGTTTTTAAAGAAGGGGTTGTGCAAAGCAACAATCGCAACTTTAATGAGTCATGACTATATGCAACATGCAACTAACGTTAATTCCTGTATGATGTACTTTCTTATGTGATGTTCTAAATCTTAAATGATCCTAATACAACTACTATGTTCAATTTATAATTTGGAAACGATACTGTCGTAATACATTTTATTCAACCACTTATAAGCGCAATCCAATTATTGAAGCAGCAATTGCCCAAGAGGTTCACAAACGAATAAAAATTAATGACCAATACTGGAATACACAACCCGCTAGTTTATTTTTACTGATTCTTTGGCCATTGACTGTTTTGTCAAAGACACCGGCATAGAGTACCGTGCTTTGCGATTATGTATTGCATAACTGGAAGCAAGCTGCAGCCACCTAGCCTATACAGAACAGGTAATATGTATCCATATCGACCACGAGCGTGTTGTGACTGCTGGATGCACTCGTGCAGTGTGCATCTCCTCCGCAAACGGAAATTGAGTAATAACGGTCGGTTTTATATTACACAATTTACGCTTTCGTGTTATGCCATTCATGATTCTAATGTTTATTTTAGTAAAAAAAGTGGGAATTGTCACCTCTCGATTCTATTGTACTATTTTGTTAATTTACTAGGTACATGCACGGAAATCTTGTTGTTTCGAATGTTACTTTTACATTCTATTATCACATTTGTTATTTCAAGTTGATACCACAGTGCAAAATATCCGTTTTAATTGTGGCTACTTATTAGTTAAAATGGAATACATAATTCGTTTACAATGTTCGTTGTTTGAACAGAATATCCCCTGTCACTCGTCAAAGGTTGACCCCATATGTCAAAGCCAAGCTTTTTGCTCGAAATGATAGCCAATCACATATACTTTCATAAAACAGGATCAACTCAACAACGTTGTTCTTAAAAACTTAAACATTTTGTCCAATTACTAGTAACGGGATAAAAAAAACATAAAATGGCTTTCTTGGATCGATGTTTTTTTTGCTATGGGACGGTCTTGCCACTATATGACGCGGTCAAAATTTTAAACACTAGAATGTTTTTGTCGTAAAATAAAACAAGTGACGCAACATAAATTGCTAGGAACAATTGACGATACTGCTTAGGTTGGCATCTTCTTTACATGGTGTGTTGTTTGATGATATGAGATTAGTGTGGTCTCTGTAGGCTGCCCGACGAGCTGCTGGTCTGGCTTTATTGAAATTGCGGCAATCGATGAGACACTAGAAAGAAAGTAGATTTGAGTACACAAAAATGTTTGTTTTTTTTTTGGAAAAATCTCACCGTAATTCCAGCTGCTACAAATCCGATTATCGCTCCCGCCAGCACATCCCACCAATGATGACGATTGTCCAATATCCTAGATAAAGGACAGAACATTCCCCACAAGGCAATGGTGAACTGGGCCAGAGGTAGGGCCATGAGTGATCGCAGCTTTGGGACACGTCTGTGCAAGTACCAGACCATGAAGACTGCTTCGTATACACTTATTGAGGAGTGGCCTGATGGAAAGGATTTGCTTGCATCCCGAATAAAATACAGTGAGTCATCGGTGTTGGTGCACGTATATGTTGAGATGAATCTAAAATTTATGCAATATTTTGGTCAATCACATTCCGGGAAATGAGATTTTTTAATGCTTACTCATTTCCTGTGCAAACAGCGTCAGGTCTACAAGTGTCGATGAAGTGGGGTCTATGTTCTCCGGCAAAAATCTGTAAACATGAAGTAAGCTTTTAACGTCTAATCTCATATTAATTGTTTTCTAACAGTAGTAATACCTTCAAAAAATCAACAATCAGAAGTTTGATAATTAAACCTCTAAAGTATTTGCAAAACCAGTAAACTGCTTGGTAAAATGAACCCTTATACTTTGTATTTGGAGCATCCGCAGTGGAGGTTTCGGTCATGGTGGGAAAGTAAAACAGTAGCTCCGCCAACCAGATCTGGAAATATCGTTGCGGAAGTTTCATCGTTAGTAAGGTAATTCTTAGAGACTATCGTAGTTTTTTAATGATTTTTTTATGAATTTATTTACTGATATAGTGCTCATAGTAAATTAATTTTTCACAAAATAACTAAAAGTTACACGTTATTCGTTGATAATGTTTTGAGTTTACCATGGTTCTGGTTCTGGTGATTATTAAAAACTGTCGTACATTTTGTTCCAAAGTGTCCTTGAATTTTAAGAAAAAACTTCATAATTTTATAGCTTTTGAACCGAACATAGTAGAACAGCCAATTTGCTTAACAAAGTAGGAAAAATATAAAAAAAGCTGTTCTCAAAATTTATCACGGTTGCCGAAAATTCCAAGAAAAGTCGGAACAGGTATAGGTAATGTTCGAAGTATTGCATTAAAGATTGTGTTTGATCACTAAACTGTGTTGAGTAAAGGAGAAAATAATTTTCATTTTTTTTTAATTTTTTTTTCAGAAATAATAATTTCTAATTATCAAAATTGTCAAAATATTTTTTTTTCATTGTTCATGCAAAGTGCGATTCACACACAACTATGACTTTTAGATAACAACTCCCTGATCATTTCGTTGCGGCGTGATTCATGGTAAGATTTTAAGGAATCCAATAGGTATTGTTGATTATGAAATGAGCTTGCAAATGTTTGGGGTTTTTTATCAGCAATGTCACTCGGGAGGCATGAACTCCCCAGAAACGTTTCTCATGGTGATTCATTGAACATCTGCGGAGAACCGCATTATTTTTTGTTATCTAAAATGGTTTTGTTATTTTTTCTTCTGTTTAGGGAAGTAATTTATGAAATAGCAATGTCAGGTACAATAAGTATCAATGCTTATAAGCCCTATAATTCAAAGCTTAACATGTTCATGGTTCGATCCGAAAAACTTCCGTTGGTTACAGTTACTTTGACTACACTGACTAGTGTAAGCTTCTTAACAGAACTGTAAATATTTGAAATCTCACATTTCCGAATACTTAGTTTCCACATGTACTAGTATTCCCCAAAACAGACTCAACATCATATTTTTTCTTGACTTACGGTAACGGTTACTTTGAGTAACGGGAATTTTGAGCCCCTATAGGGGCATCTATAGCAAAATCATATGAAAGTGTCCATACTATGTATAGCTATATGGAATCTAAAATAGGTTGGAAACGCTTCACTGGAGTCAGGAAATTATTCAATAATCAGTTTCAGAAATCAGTTTCAATAACAGTAGCATTTTAATAGACGAAAAATCGTAGAAAAAAATATTGTAGCAAAGGTGTTGTATGGTACTTTTGGGGTGGGACAAGACGTGAAGTGAAAATAGCAAAATATTAGACAAAGAGAGAATCATTACAGCATTTACTAGGTTCGTAATTCGTTGCTTTTTGCCAAACTAGGAACACCGTACCAGGTTATAATGGGAACCTATTATTTCCAGATTCGAACGCAACTTTTCTTCTAAACCCAAAAACCTACATCGGTTCTGATAAAGAAAACCATTTATTTTTAAGTGTGCGTTATTAAAAAGTTGCGTTCGTGGACTATTTTATGAAAACCTTTTTCCAAATATTTTTTATTTGGATAGCGAGGAAAGGAGACCTACCGGAGCATTGGATGGAAAGTGGTTTTTCAATCTATAGATAGGGCGGTCGGCTCAATTTCTGTAATTACCGCGGCATCACGCTGATGAACGTATCCTACAAGGTGCTCTCTTAGATGTTGTTACATCGTCTTTTCCCAAAAGAAACAGAATTCGTTGGTCAGAATTTTCACTCTCTGACAAATCCTCCACAAATGTCGGGAGTACAACGCGCCCATTTTCGCATTTTCGTGTATTTCAGCGCAGCAGATAATGTACGAGAACAGTTTGCCAGACGAACTGAAGAGACTGATCAAAGCTGCCCCGAAGCGAATGATGTGCTCATGCGTGTTTCGGAGGCACTCTTAAGTTCCTTGGAATCACGCAGAGGGTGATGGACTGTTCTGTAAGTTATTCAACATCGCTATTGAAGATGTGATTCATCGAAATGAGAGGAACAATGTTCAGCAAAAGTAACCAACTCCTAGTCTTCGCAGACGACCTCGACATCATTACTAGAACTACAAATCAATGCGTCGAAAACCAGATGAAAGTGAACTTAGCATGGGTTTATTCTCAGGCCCCTCAACTACCTTTCTTCATGCTGAACTCTATATTATCCCGATAAAGCCTATTAACAGTATAGAAATGACTCTTATAGTGAAATGCATTGGTTAGTTGCGCCAGGAATGGCTGAGGACAGCACTGTGATGTGGAACGCGGTTGGTAAAGTAGAGTAAGCATTAGAGGAAGGGTAAGCCCAATACCACAAACACGTATAAAAAAATTATAAGCTTATTGTTCACTCAATAACGATAATAGCAAAAAAGATATACAGTGCAGGTTACAGCAAAATATCCGGGTGGATATCACAAAAGATCTACAGTTTCCAGACACCAGAGAAAGCAACGTTCGCTTTCCACGGACTGTGACTATTGATGGAGAATTGGAATTTGTGGTTGGAAGTCATGATTACGTATAGAGCTACACACAAGCGAGAAAGAAAAAAGAAACACTGGTGGTGGTACATCACAAAACTTGCCGTGAGCGATGACGGCAACAGGCTGCCGTTTCTAAAGCACCAATCGAGTAGATACCTATCTTCTGTGCGGCAGAAAAAAGAGCAGCCACACATTAAACACTATTGTCGCTAAATAAGTGTGTGGAGGATAAAAAAAAGGAAGAGCGCAAAAAATCCTTCGATCTAACGATAACTTTGAAAAATGCAAAGCAAAATCTTGGTAGGGTTTATTTCTAATTCCCGTCGTAGTAAATAAAGCCATTCTAATTTTCATCATTTGTTGGATGGATTTAATGAATTCTCCAAAAGTTCTTGTGCTGATTTGACTAAAACACACTTACCATCCGATCCGTGAGCTTTGAAATAACTGAAAAGCGATTATTAAAGCATATTATTGAAATACGCAACTTACTTTATTTCTAAAATTCGTCGTACCGTTTTAAAATCCGTCCATCAACATTTTTCATCGTCCGAACTAAAAATCACAACCATTTTACGAAGCTAACGCGCATGTATTTGTGTAGGACGGCATGACAAATATTATTCTGCAAAATTTCTGCAGGTCTGGCAAGTTTTTTTGGCTGTAGAATAATGACAATGCCTTGCGTGAGTTATTTTCATTTATGAATGACGGAAATTAAAACGATTAGTCGACATTTTCTTCTTCGTCGCACGAAAAAACGTAAGAAATTTGGCTGGTAGGACTTCTTTAATGATAAAAAGCATTTTAATAGATCTCAGCTTACTTTGATTGATCGCGTATGATAGACAACAAACTAAAATATTAGGGAATAACTAGTTTTGTATTGTGTGTCATAAAAATGCTGATATTTTTAATAATTTGTGTTGGATAGGACGGAAATAGGCAATTACGACGAAGCAGCAACATACCCTACTACATTTCGTTCTTGAAATTTTACTTTCGGTTCTTATTCGACAGACTTCGCACATTACGGGGCTAGTAGGCTATTGACTTTAACAGCCAGTCGAGATTCGAACATACGACAAATTGCTTGTGAGACCAGCGTCGTACCTCGAGGCTGGTTTAAAAAATGTACCTACAAAGCAAAGCCTTGGTGCTACATTCTGTTTTCGAAACTTTCCATGGGTGTCTCAAGAATTAAAATGGAGTTGAAATGACACGCTTACAGGTTGAAACAATGCGGTTGCTAACAGCAAACAATGAATGGTTTGAATTTTAAGTCGAATCGAAGATGGTTCCTTCGAATCGATTTGCGAATACACGTGAAACGCTGCAGTAGGCGAAAAGAACATCCCTTATAATTCCACTGCCAATAAATAATTTAGCTAATCCCTTTAAGCAGCCCGCATAAGCACGAATAAAAGTTACAACTAGTAATCTAAACACGTGTGTCGGTTGAATAACAACGAAGGCACCTGTTTATTTGAATTAGAATTTTTACATTTTGTCAAGAGAGTAAACCAACTAAATAGAAGACAATCTTTGTACAATTATTTCAACTTGTAGCGTTTGCACGCTCTATTCTATTTGTTTATTGCAAAATAAATGTTTTAGAAGGATTTATCTTAAATTTGTACGTTTTACAAAATACTTGAGACATGAATATAAAAATGGATCATTTTCCATCATTTGCTATGGAATATTTCTAAAATTATGTTCACTAACACAACAATTTCCGGATGTTTGACCAGAGCAGATGTCAATATTGATCGATGGTATATATGGTATACATAGAGTTGAGGATACTCACCAGGAAAAATGGCACAAATCCACTTATGACGATCATCCATGCTGTTATGGTATCGCCAGTGTATGGTCTCTGGATCGATCGATCATCACAGTAGTAGCCTCTTTTCACGAGCTGAGGTAGCCAGCCAAGCTCACTGATTGTAACGAAAACGGCAACTAAATAAAATAGAGAGATAAGAGTTCAATGTTGTACCTTTTCTAATCAGGGTTTATTTTTGTTCTCAGACCAGAAAAATAGGCAAGGACAGTTTACAAAAAAAAATGCAACACTCCCTTGTGTTGCACAGTTTCAAGTTAACGTTCATTTAAAACTACAATTTGCATCAGCCAACGATAAAAAAACTATTTTAGTTCACGTCAAAGGGAGATCGCCATTTGAAAAAATTAAATACTAAATCTGGTTTTAATGCTTTCCCATTTTTTGTAAGATTTAACTCGGGAAATCGTAATGATCAGTGCAGCCATTGAAGAACCGAAATTTTACTAAAATACTGTGTGGCTAAATAAGGCAGCGGCGTGGGAAAGTAAAGTAGTGTTGGAACTTTTCTTCTCGAAAAATGGTTAAAATGCTTCGGATTTGAAGACATATCTTATGGTTTTCCAAAGTAAATTGTAGGGGTAACACAAATGAAGTTATGGTATTTATTTCCACTTGGAAAAAAATCGATACGAATACGAAAATTTGAAGCACACATTTGAAAAAAAGTTTATTATTGTCATTTAATGTTTGGCAATAAAACTTCGTAAACCACATCGTCGAACAGAAGGAAGTTTGGTTTGCCTGCTTGCAGCAAAATTGTCAAATAATAGGGAAAAGATAAGAGGTACGTTCGAATGATAAGCAACGTTCAAGAACATCGTCAATTACCTATTATAGCGGCAACAACATCAAATAGATTTATCCACGTTAGTTTCGGCCTCATGTTACCGAATCTACCGAATGTATCTGCCATATTAAAATGTACACAACCACCTCACTTTTTTATTCTACGACACCTACGAAAGGATACCGCGTTCAATTTGAGTAACTTCAGACGACAGTTAGTCGTCGTCAAAAACTCTACGCCTAAGGAAGCGAACGTAAAAAAGCAACCGCCCAACACAAAACCAGAACGTGTACTGAAGTGCTCCTGCCGACGTTTTAAAGCATTTCATTCAGCCGGTTGGCACAGCGATCTCGTGTTTGTCCTTTCAGCGCGCAAAAGAGTGTGCAGATGGAATGAATGAATCCTATCCGATTAGATAACTATCGTGTGTTCATCTCGTAAACGAATGGAATGATTCATAAACTGTTTACTTTTGATCAAGTTACGGAGCAAGGATTTATGAGCGACTGTCTTTAAATTTGTATTTTTGTAGAAAAGTAACGTATATAACTGTGCTGGATGTCTCATTGTTATCCAGCCTGGAGACGCTCGTGATGTTCAACGCATACCAACTCGTATATCATCCTAGGTAAATCTAAAGTCATTCCGCATCACGCATTATATCTCTGAACAAATAGAAAAGGTTTATTTATGGAGTGGGAATGCAGGAATTGTTATACTGAAAAGAAGAATGCTTGTCAATTGAATCCGATTTGCAGTTTGAAATTGTTCATTAATTAAATGAACAATATAATTTGCAAGTAAGAAATTAATAAAATTATTTTAAAAACTTCAGTTAGTTTTGTTTTAATTTTTTTTCTCCGTCAGTCTTTCTCACTTGTGATCATGTTGCAATTGCAATTTACAGTTAAGGAAGGATAGCTGGTCCGTGTTATGATTTCTATTTGCAACTATCTCTTGTGATTTCGTTTGACAAAATACTATACACATTCCATTCATTGCATTCCTACGAAGCTACACAGATTAACCTAGGACCTGCATCAGAAATGTACCTGCCAACATAATCTCTTTGAATTTGGTTTTTCTTTCTTGGGATTCCCACGATATGTATCTTCAGACGTTGAAAATAAACAAAAAAAAAAGACAAGCGTAATGCAACTAGAGCGGGAGGATTGATTTTTACGGATAATGGCTGTTGATGGGTAACGTAGAAAATCCATCATCTCACTAAGAATGTGGTAAAAGGATCTGTCAATGCCGCCGTTCGATTTCATGTAAAGAGACAAATCAGATTGGCTGAAAGGTACGGACACTTTTTAAAATTATCATATAGAATGGATTGAAGGGTCCCAGAATTTCATGAAATTTTGCCTATAAGAGTAAATACTAGATATATGAACAAAAAATAATTGAAAAATTGGAGGTCTCCTATTTTGTTTAGAAAATTTCAATAGAAATTTTTCGATTTTCTTGAATATCGCTGGTATTACAATTTCATAACTGTTTGTCCAAGCAGAACAACATTTTTTATGAAAATGTACGAATATATTCCTAGAATTCCTGGAATAATACCAGGAAAGTACGGCACGGAAGCAAGAAAAAGTGAAAAGTTTTCCATAAAACTTTCTACGACTTCTATGGTATGCAAAATTTTCAAAATAATTTTTTCTTATTTGTCAATTCATAGTCTTTTAGTGATATAAATTTCACGATATTGTTATAAGTTGTTGCTGAGCTATGGTCGAAAATTTTGATTTTTCACGACATTTTGTACGATAATTTGAAAAAAAAGCACCAATTCCATAAAAAAGTAGGTACCTACAATCTCAATTGAAAAGTGCTTTGATTTTGTTTAAATCTAAATCCGTTCTTTTTCGCAACATTTTAGTTCGGTATTTTGTTACTTGACGCCTAACGTGCCACCTTCTGATAATATCGCGTGCTTAGTTATCGGAGGTCGGCCACCTCAAGTGACAACGCTAGTAATAAGAAAAATTCAATAACGCATCCGTACCGTAATGCTCTCTGAACAGTGAGTAATCTTTTTTGGATATAATACTAATGATGATGATTCATTTACATCTCTAAGGTTTGAGTCACACGGGTAACGTGCTTGGATACTCGTTTAATCACTAACATGCTTCTTTCGAGAAAATATTTTTTATGATTTTCGTTTTCTATTGCTTCTAAAGTTCTATTTGTAAACAATCGACGCAAGTGATGATCGTTTGACTTGCGTTTTACCGTTTCATCTTATATCGGTGCACGCAGAGATGTAAAGTCTGCTCCATTTAGAAGTTGGTCACACAACATTTTCAATTTCTGCATGAGAAAATAAAGTACAAAATTTGTAAAAATATATCTTTGCAGATTTTATATTAAGCTTTAAGAAAAAAAAACCCTAAAAATTACTTTTTGTTTTTTCTGAGAAGCTCTCGAACTTTTCGTTAAATACCTGCCATCACCATACCATCTCAGTGACAGTGTCAATCATTTTGATTGTATTTTATATGATTATATACTTTTTCAATTTACGCTTGATAATTGCTCAATATTTTTAGATGGGACGAAGATCTGCACAATTTGGTGGATACATACTTTTTTCCTTAAACATACTTTTGCCCTTAGGAGCCGAGAGCCGCAGTGGCTCTTGCCGTATCAAGAATTCCTCTCTATTTTACTTGGTCCTGGGCTACTCGTCTCCAATTCGTTGCGTGTCTCGAAACACGCAAGTCGGCTTCAGCCATCTAGCACGTTGGGTTCCTCTATTCCTGGTGCCGGTGGGATTCTTGAAGAGAACGGATTTCTTTGCACAATCATCCGGCATCCTTGCGACGTGACCGGTCCACCGTAATCTCCCAACATTCGTCAGGTGTACGATAGGAATCTCTCCAAGCAGTACCTGTAGCTCGTATTTCATACGCCTCCGCCACTCTCCGCTGTCCGTTTGTACTCCGCTAAAAATAGTCCGCAACACCTGTCGTTCAAATACGGTTAGTGCACGTATGTCCTCCGTAAGCAAAGTTACTGTCTGAACTACCGGTCTGATTAGCGTTTTGTATATCGTCAGCTTTGTGCGGCGGCGTATGTTCCCAGATCGAAGCATCTTGCGAAGGGAAAACCCAGCTAGCATTTTCATATGTATAAAAAAGGTAAAAATCAGCATTACGTACAGATATACATGCTAAATAAATCGTATTTCATGCGCAAAATTGGCATATCCATACTATTTTGGAGGCGATATACGTGATTACGAATAATTTTGAGCTTTACGACTATATAAGTATTTATATACGATAATATCCGATTAAGCGCGAGTCGCTCCGTACTACTCTACGATTTTGTGCTGAAAATCGTATGTATGTCAGTCATTATCATTATATACGACAGAAAATCAACTTGATCCCACTTTATCCAGCTTTAGTTACGATTTCGAGTTTGTTAGGAGATATTTACGATAGTTTTTGTACATTGATATACGAGTTGGTGCTAGCTGGGAAGTAGGCTCGAATGTGTCGTTGAATCTCCTTAAGGCCCAGACACAATGCATACAGATTTTACTGCGTTGCGGCAATTTGACAGTTTTTCCATGGATTTTCTGTCTTTCCGCAGCGTAGTTACTTGTATTATTCTCGGCGGTGACCAGCGATTCCAAATATACGAACTCAGCAACCACTTCCAGTTCATCACCATCAATAGTCACTGTCCGTGGGAGGTAAACGTTGCTTTCTCTGGAGCCTCTTCCTACCATATATTTGGTTTTCGACGCATTGATTTGTAACCCTATCCTCAAAGCTTCCGTTTTTAGTCTGGCGTAGATTGCCTCCGCCGTCCCAAGGTTTCTTGTAATGAAATCCACGAAAATATGATGCGTGGGCACGTTGTACTCTCGACATTCCTGGAGGATTTGTCGGAGAAAAAAAATTTGATCCGTTGTAGTATGGGCCCCCATAAAGCCCGTCTGATACTGCCCTACGAATTCTCTTGCTATTGCAGTTACAGATGCCTTACCAAATCATCAACTTGCGAGTAAATTTATCCGCGAAGACAAATTTGAACTTATCCGGAAAATCCCACTTACGCTGAGTAAGGCAACAGTTTTGATCCGGGATTTGTCCAAATTCCAGTTTTGCGAATGTTTCATCGTCGACCAAAATACTTCCATTGTACTTAGTCAGAACTGGGTCGTACAGTTCCCTTGCACGGTTTTGACAGCCAGGTTCTGTTTCAGCGTCCTGTTGGAATGTTTTCTGGCATGGTATGACCGAAGTGCTTCTCGCATACAGATACGCCGGATTGTACTGAACCTTTTCGTAAAATCTCAGGATTAGCTTACACTGCTCTGATGATCTTCGCTCGTAGTTTCCGGTTATAAAAAGACCAACAATTAACAAACCGGCTGCGAGCTATTCCTTGCTGTACTGGCATAGAAAAACGAACTCTTTCTCCGTTTGTTTACATTTTAGAATTGTGTCCTTTTCAATTGTTGGTCTTTATATGTTTTACTACCCCATTTTGTTTGTTTTGCGCGATCCACCGTTAATTTTTCCCGGTTACATTTATGCACGGTGTTTACAATCGATTTTAGAAATTAAAGAGCCTTGACAATCATACCCAAGCGCATTTCGATTGACTTTTTCGGAAGTCTACTGTACCGAAAACGTAAAAGCCCCAGTCTAAAACACGATTATTAACCCTGCTGTGGTATGACACCTGCTCATGCTAGTTTTCTCTCTTGATATTGATGCTATGACATCATTAGAAAGCCAACATGAAAGAACTCAGTTCGTTCTAGATGCTAGATATCTCCATTCTTCCCATCCTAATCCGGAAGAATACCCCTTTTCTTTCAGGTAAATGATAGAAAGCCTGGAAAACCATTAAATACAGCCGTTGAATACCAGCCATTGAGAGTCTTGAAAGCTATTGAATACTAATGTAAGAATTTGCTACCTGAGCTTTATTACTGTTACCTGATAGGTATTGGAATGTTTTTTTTATATAATGGATATTTTTTGAGGATCGTCCTTGCCCAGAATTTCATCTCTTACCCCAACACCCAGAAGTTTTTTTTTTGTTTTGAGTTTCAATTTTTATTGAACATAGTTTTTCGCATAGTCTATCGGATTTCCTGCCTATCCTTTTGATGTACACTTCCTTCCTACATTGCTTCTTAATATCACACTTGCGTTGTTCAAGTTATGTGTTTCCTTTTCAATCAATGCAACCAGTACCGATATGACGTGATAGTAATCTTTACTGTTTAAGTAAATGAAAATGTTATGATTGTTAACATCTAACGTAACAGCACAGACAAACAGACATAACACTCGTTTTCCATTCATCGTACCGATTAAACCGTCATTTCAAATTTGGGCTTAGCTGGGAATGTCTCCGTTTTGGTCAAAGTGGCGCTTTTTGACGAAAGAAGGGGAATTCCCCATAAAAAATACTTACTACTTCGAGGGATACCCATGTTGCTGTTTGATATTTGGGAATGTCGATCATAGATGGTGCTAGTGTTCAGGCTAAATGTGAGGTACGATAATTTTTGTTGATTTTTCTTCCAAGAGTTACGTCTGTTTGTCTGTGGTAACAGTAAGGCAGATGACGAGCAGATGATTGAAAATTGCACAACCTGTAAAGATGAATTGATAGGGAATATTTTTCTTGCGTTGCAATCTTTAGTTTCTGAACAAAATATGACAGAAATTAAATTAATCTGTTAATTAAATTCGATGATAATTTGAATGGATAAAAATTTTGGTAAGCATAATTTTGTTTCTATTTTTGACCATTTCGATAAGCTCTCCAGACGACTTGGGTTAGGTTGATGAATATTGAGTAGTGGTTGGATAATTCGCGAAAAAGTGATTATTTAAATCGATGAACATCCCTTATGAACATATACTATTCGCCTGCCTCGCCGATAATGCACGCATCAACTTTGAATTTTATCACGAACAGAACCCTATTGAGAACATCAGAATTCGTTCAAAAATTGAATATTGAACATTGAGTGTGTTCGATTTAGCGGTTATAGGATGCCCGGGAACGTTGGAAAGTATTCTAAATAATATTACCACGAAAAGGAAATAGTTTAAAGTAGTGTTAGTAGCTTTACAAGCAGCAGAAGGTGTTAATTCGCATTTTTGCGTTGCACATGATATTCGTATATTCACCGATGCTATGAAGCGTAAATGTATGTGACTCATTGTTATATTGCCCCTATTATGACTATTAAAGACTACTGTGATAATCATTTAATGCAACGTACCGCATTTTGCACTGTTAATCTGACACTAGAGTGGCTTCTAGTTTGATCTACTAATGAGTTTGACTTCTTTTTCCTTCTTCCCCTTCTTTTTCACTTCATTTTCTTTGAGCGAAATCGTGTGCGAGATTCGACTGTGATAATCGTGTAAATCGGGGTAGTCTAAATAGGGGCAAATGTCGCAATAGGCGAATTGAACCACTCGCGTCGATGTTTTCTCATGATAAAACCGTTTGCCGATGCTCGGCGTATATATTCATTTTGCGAGTTTTCCAACCTCTGATATTGAGGCTCACATCGAACTTCACATTTTCTCTAAACTAGATATATGGATTCCTCTCTCTAATTAGATGCTTAACAACAACTTATTGTAAATTGAGTGAATAAATTTTCAAAAAAGTTCTAAAGATGATGCAAACCTGATCAGGAGGCCATAACAAGATTATATCTGTTTTATAACACATTTTGATATTTTTAACATATTATGTTACAAATCGAAAATAAACTAATTAGGAAGCAAATTTAAGTTTGTAACAGATTCAGATTCAAGAAACACATTGAGTTATGAATGAGCTATATAGATTCCACCACTAAGAATGACACATTTCGCTTTAATACAAAATATGTTACTTGCAAATTACTTTTATAACAAAATATGTTACTTGCAAAATTTATTTTAATACTTACTTACTTATTCAGCCGAGAGCCGGGGTAGCTCTTGCCGTATCAAGAATTCCTCTCCATTGTACTCGCTCCTGGGCTACTCGTCGCCAATTCGTTGCGCGTCTCGACACACGCAAGTCGGTTTCAACCTGGTCGAGCCATCTAGCACGTTGAGCCCCTCTATTCCTGGTGCCGGTGGGGTTCTTGAAGAGAACGGATTTCACTACACAGTCGTCCGGCATGCTTGCGACGTGGCCGGCCCACCGTAATCTCCTAACTTTCGCCAGGTGTACGATGGGAATCTCTCCAAGCAGTGCCTGTAGCTCGTTATTCATACGCCTCCGCCACTCTCCGCTTTCTGTGTGTACTCCGCCAAAAATAGTCCGCAACACCTTTCGTTCAAAAACGGCAAGTGCACGTATGTCTTCCGTAAGTAAAGTTACTGTCTCAAGTCCGTAGAGGACTACCGGCCTGATTAGCGTTTTGTACATCGTCAGCTTTGTGCGGCGGCGTATGCTCCTTGATCGAAACGTCTTGTGAAGGGAAAAGCAGGCTCGATTTCCAGCTTGAATGCGTCGTTGGATCTCCTTACTCGTATTATTGTCGGCGGTGACCAGAGATCCCAAATATACGAACTCATACACCACTGCCAGTTCATCACCGTCAATAGTCACTGTCCGTGGGAGGCAAACGTTACTTTCTCGGGAGCCTCTTCCTACCATATATTTGGTTTTCAACGCATTAATTTGTAATCCTATCCTCCTAGCCTCCGTTTTTAGTCTGGCGTAGATTATCTCCGCCGTCCCACGGTTTCTAGTAATGATGTCGAGGTCGTCTGCAAATGCTAGGAGTCGGCTACTCTTACTGAAGATCGTTCCTCTCGTTTCGATGCCCGCTCGCCGGATCACACCTTCAATAGCGATATTGAATAACATACAGGACAGTCCATCTTCTTGCCGTAACCCTCTGCGCGATTCGAAAGGGCTTGAAAGTGTCCCCGAAACGCGCACGTAGCACATCACTCGTTCCAGAGTAGCTTTGATCAGCCGCGTCAGTTTGCCCGGAAACCCGTACTCGTGCATTATCTGCCATAGCTGTTCGCGTTCAACGGTATCGTATGCTGCTCTGAAATCCACGAAAATATGATGCGTGGGCACGTTGTACTCTCGACATTTCTGAAGGATTTGTCGGAGAGTAAAAATTTGATTCGTAGAAGCACGGGCCCCCATAAAGCCCGCCTAGTACTGCCCTACGAATTCTCTTGCTATTGGGGATAGACGACGCAACAAAATCTGGGAAAGCACCTTGTAGGCGGCGTTGACCAGCGTAATGCCGCGGTAGTTACAGCAGTCTAGCCGGTCGCTCTTTTTGTAGATGGAACAGACTACGCCTTCCATCCACTCCTCCGGTAGTTTTTCTTCTTCCCAAATCCTTGAAATCAGCCAGTGAAGTGCCGTTACTAGCGGTTCTTGGCCATTTTTGAAGAGTTCTGCCGGGAGTCGGTCCTTTCCGGCGGCTCTATTATTCTTCAGCAGACCGATTTCTCGTCGGATCTCTTCGAGATCGGGAGCCGCTACGCTGTTGTCGTTTGTAGGTACTCCGAGGTTAACTTCCATTGCGTCTCCTGCTGCTATATCGCCGTTGAGGTGTTCATCGAAGAACTGCTTCCACCTGTCGACCACCTCGCGCTCGTTTGTGATTAGATCCCCTCCCTCGTCCGTGTCGCGTGTGGGCCTTACGAGTTTGGTTCACCTTCTCGTAAAACTCGCATTAGCCCGGAATATTTGTTCAAGCTCCTCACGATCTCTGTCCTCCTTCTGGCGCTTTTTCCTCCTCAGGATCGTGGTCAACTCATTCCTCGCTCGTCGATACTTGGCCAAATTCTCTCTCATGGATATGCTCAGATAGTTTTCCCAAGCTCTTTTTTTCCTCTCAATCGCTTCTCGGCATTCCCCGTCAAACCAATCATTTCGTGCACTCGAGGTTTCCACACCTAGCACCGCGGTTGCGGCCTCGTTGACGGCCGAGCGTATCCTACTCCATCCGTTTTCGAGGGTCGAAGCATCTAGCTCCACAGAGGAAGGCAGAGCTTCATCCAGTTCGCGCGCGTAGTTTTCGGCAGTTCGCGGGTTATCTAGTTGCCGAATGTTTAGCCGAGGAGGGCGACTTTGTCGCGAGGTATAAACCGTCGATAGTTTTGAGCGCACATGTACTGCTACAAGATAGTGGTCCGAGTCAATATCCGCACTCCGTAGGGAGCGTACGTTGGTGATATTCGAGAAAAACCGGCCCTCGATGAGAATATCGATTTGGTTCGAGGTTCGTTGGTCAGGTGATCTCCAGGTGGCCTTGTGGATATCTTTGTGAGGAAAGAAGGTGCTTTTGATCACCAAGCCTCGGGAAGCCGCAAAATTGATGCATCGCTGGCCGTTATCGTTTGTGTCGGTGTGCAGGCTATGGGGCCCGATCACCGGTCTATACATTGCTTCCCTGCCGATTTGGGCGTTCATATCCCCGATCACGATCTTGATGTCCCATGGTGAGCAGCTGTCGTACGTTGCCTCCAGCTGCGCATAAAACCCTTCCTTCTCGTCGTCGGGTCTACTTTCGTGTGGGCAATGCACGTTTATGATAGTGTAGTTGAAGAAACGGCCTTTTATCCTCAACACGCACATCCTCTCGTTGATCGCTTTCCAGTCCATTACGTGATCCTGCATTTTGCCCAACACTACGAAGCCCGTTCCCAGCTCGTTGGTCCCTCCACCACTCTGGAAAAATCGGGCTCTGCCGCCACGGATCCTCCACACCTTCTCGCCTTTGCGACAGATCTCCTGCAGTGCCACGATGCCAAACTTTCGGGGTTCTATCTGATCGAGCAGCACCCTGTCGCCACCAACGAAATTTAGTCTCCATTCCATGTCCTTATTTCGTCGCCTTGGTCCATGCCGAATATTCCGAGAAGATATTTCTTGACTCTTGTTAGTGTTTTTTTTGGATAGGTAGCCGTACTAGGGCTTACGCTATCGAGTCTCGTGATGGGGCTGCCATCTTGCAGTGTCCGGAGAAAAATTCAAATCTTTTCATATCATTAGGTATACATAATATTAATACATATTTCTTCGATTTTCGGTGGTGCTAAACGGGTACAACATGGCCCGGCTTTGACATTTTTGCTCTTTTCGTAAATGGGCATTTACGTAAAGAGTAAAAATGTCATAGTTTATTCTCGAAGCAAATAATCTGAGGCTTTCAAAAATATAGCGTGTTCTTAGACCAAAGCAACGATGTATAAATTCTGTTTGAAATAGAAGTTATGGTAAAATATCCAAAGGTGGCCAAGCCATGCCGATATTTCCTTACTTTCCTTACTATTTCCTTAGCTTGCCTTCGTACTCAGTAAAGGTTGAAATCAACCTGATTAGAACAAGTGCCCGCAGTGTTAAACCTTAATTTACTTTCATTAATTTCGGGTTAATGTTAACGCAAACCCAGGAATTATTCTGTACCTGTTAGATAATAGATAACATCAAATCTCCCCAGAACTTACGTATGTCCACTCTCCCCTATATACTGATTCATACACTCACACTCACAGAAGAAACACACTTTTTCGGACATCGTCACATATGACTACTACCGTTTGTTTTGGCTTATCAATCGGTCTAGATTATAATAAAACGTAAGTAATTATTAAGCATTACAATGCTAAAATAGACACTAGGCACATCTTCAATATTTCGAGTCACACATTCTATAGTAATAATTCGGTACTCACGCGGTATCATTACTTGTCGACTAGTTACCATTATGGAAACTGAACGTCGTTGCATTTTTGCGGCACGTTATCCCAATAATATTCTGAGGCAGTTTAGGACACAAATAGATACGAATTGATTATGTAAATCACCATGAGAATCGTGTTGTTACTTTGTTATTTCTCAAGCATGCAAATTGTCCTATAACAAGTGATACACCGCTTTACTGACTTTCCAAATAAATAATTTTCACTGTTATTCGCTATACACAACGCATGAACGTATGAATGAATTTTTTGACAGAAACTACCGTAATGTAGTACGGTGGATCTGTCCAAGCAGCAGATTCGTAAATCAGCTGTAAACTGTGTATAGCTGAGTAAAATGAGAGAGTGGAGGGAGTGCAATGATATGTTGCGCACACTTTTTGCATCTATCGGACGGTATAGTGTGCGTGCCATGTTACAAGCATGCTCAACAGTTGTCATTTGTCAATGAAGAAAACTGACAGTGACATTATGCTAATAAGTTCAAGCCGAGCAGTAGTACGTACGTAAACGGTACGTGCAACGCTTAATTTTATTTACGTTTTTGTTAGTGTTTGCTCTGATCCGAGCATGGCTTGCAAAAGTCCAACTTCAAACGACAACATAGTGATTTTAGATCATAAGTCGATCGTGGATATTATATATTCTTCTAAGTTTTTCGATCCGGGCATAGAAAAGGCGCTGATGAAAACTGATTTGTTTTGCATCGACGTTCCGTACGACCGGAAAGAACGGAACAGCGATGAAACCACCGGCGAACCAAAATCGAAAAAAAGAAAAAAGACGGATCAATTTAACGAAACAACACTCAAGGTATATTTTAGATCCAATTTATACGAATACAGTTTGACCCATTTTAAAAGATTGGAGGCAATTTATTTGCATTTTGAAAAAAGCGGGTATTCCTCAGTGGTTAAAACAGGACGTAACAGTGCATTGCAAAGTTCAGGTTCAGATATTTTTTACGATTTACGCAATATGAAAAAAAGAACATAAAACAACAATAATTAACATATCAGTAGCTCCACTTCATTCGTAGAGGACACTAAGGACTCGGTGTGCGAGCATCAAAAGTTTGTTTGTTTGGGGTGGAAACAGGTCGGTGACCACGATGATAAGTTTAGCACATTCGTGATGTTTAGTGGTCTCGATGTCTGAAGGATAATTTGGAAAGAGAATGAAGTTAAAAAGGTGATTGACAACCGATGTCGAGTAGCAATGAATCTGATAGTGGAATATTTTGTTTCGAATTTCCAAGACGTTGCCTAAGACAGTCTAAAAGTTCCGTTAGATGGTGTCATGAGCCTCTGAGAAACTCGATACATTTGTTTTAAAACCGACGATCCTTAAAACGCATTTTCGTGACCAGACGGAAAACGTGATGGTTGTATATCAAATTGTAAGTTCAACGAAAAACGCGAAACTTAACAGAACAGGTTAGTGGTGTAATTGGTTAAACAACACACTTGACTAGAGATTGAGAGCTGTGAGTTCGACTCTCACCTTCGAAAAGTCTATATTTTAGGCCTAATATCAAGAATTTTTCAGTTTGCCTGAATCTACATCTTTCGCATTAAGCATTCATTCTTCCCTAACACTTAACAGAAATATCAAGTGAGAGATAGAGTAAGAGTCTAGTGACAGCATTTTTAAAATATGGAAACTAGAATAATATCTAACCGAGATCATAATCGCGTGAAGCGTATTGTCTTCTGTACTTGATGATTCTATATCAGAAAAAACAGAAGAGAATTTACAACAAATCGCAATAGATCTAAGCAATGATCGCAGTAGTTTAAGGCTCCTACAAAAAAGAAGAAGAATTCACAACAATGTTAAAAATCATGAAGACTTTCATTCGAATCAGAAACGAACGCGCGTCTAGTAGTTCTTTACTTTTACCACAGCAAGTTGCGAGAACTGTTCCTAATTACCGCTCATTATTTTATTTTCGCGAATATTTTTTCGATATGAATTTCAAACTGATGTTTTCCAAACTAAACAGGTGCAGAGGAATTATACCGAATTTTATCAATTAGAGAAACGCCGTAAACCAGACACAGTACTTAAAAATACAAAGGCACTCGAATTGGTAGACAGCTTCACCGCAAATGACAATTATAGTTCGGATACAGTATTTAAAGGTTCCAATAACTCTCCTTTCACGGTAATATGCGAATTTTTCAATGAATCGTTTATCATTCCTCCGAAATGCCGATTTTTCAACTCAAATGTTAGTGATATGTGTAATTTACTCAATCCTGACGATGAAAAGTTCGATTTTATTGTAATGGATCCTCCCTGGTGGAATAAATACATTCGACGAACGAAAGCTGCCAATCGTAAAGTTGGCTACCAGATGATGGATAATGAAAGTATTAAAAGTATACCATTGGAGGATTACATTCACGACGACACAATCGTTGTAATTTGGTGTACGAACTCACCGACCCACGAAACTGCAATCAAGGAAACATTTCTCTGCAAGTGGAAACTTAAATTGCTAACCACTTGGTTTTGGGTAAAAGTCACAAACAACGGTGAAACGATCTGCGAGTTTAAAGAAAGCACTAAGAAGCAGCCTTTTGAAAAAATTTTGATTGCTACCTCGGCGCGTAACAGCAGATGGAACTTTTCTAGCGAAAAATTTATCTACAGTGTTCCATGTGCTCTTCATTCCAACAAACCACCGTTATTAGGTAATCAAATACATAGTTGAGTTCAATATTGCAAATGACATTATATCTTTATTCTCATTACTTTTTTTAGATTTATTTACCGATTTGCTTCCGAAGCAGCCTAAATGCCTGGAACTATTCGCACGAAATGTGTATCCGAACTTTACATCAATTGGAATAGAAGTATTAAAATTACAAAACGCAAGACTGTTCGAAATAATAAAAGTTCCACGGTGAAACGAATAAATAGTTCTCTAAAAAGTTCCTTAATTCTAAACTGATAGAAACTACTACTGACGCATTAGTGGAAACCATTCATTTGTTCGCTTTTATAGCCGTTTGGATTCATTTGCTGCCATCGCCAGAAATCTTCGCCTGTAATTATTAAAAATTTATTTTGATTGAGGAATAAGTTGTTGAAAACAAAATACGAACACATCTCTTCGACGCTGTGAACAGCTTTCCATCCCAGTTCCGATTCAGCCAAAGTTGCGTTGGCATACATAGCAGAAATGTCGCCAGCCCGCCGTTCTTGAATAACATACGGTATGGTTACATTATTTACCGTTTCGAAAGTTTTGATCAACTCCATCACCGAAATGCCTTTACCGGTTCCCAAGTTGTACATCTGAAATGAGAGCTTATAGTAAATATTCTTTTTTTTTTGCTTAAACTGACTGACCTTCAATCCCAAATGCATTCTATCCAGCTTGTCCAATGCGGCCACGTGCCCACTGGCAAGGTCCATAACATGCACGTAGTCTCTCACGCCTGAAAATATATCGATTCCAATGTTGCACTAACATTTAGTTACAAATTCACCTACCTGTTCCATCAGGAGTGTTGTAATCGTTACCGAATATGGTAAGTACATCCTTTTTACCGTTGGCAACTTGGCTAATATAAGGCATCAGATTGGTGAATTGTTTGGTCGGATCCTCCCCAATTCGTCCCGATTTGTGTGCGCCAACCGGATTGAAGTATCGCAATGCAATTATGTTCCACTTCGCATCTGCACGGACAGCATCTTTCAACATTTCCTCGATGAAATATTTGGTTCGACCATACACGTTAGTGACGTTGCCGGTTGGATTTTCCTCCGTGATAGGAAGCGTCTCCGGCTCTCCGTAAACCGTACACGAGCTGGAGAAAACCATTTTATAAATGCGATGGCTGTCCATCACTTCCAATAAGTTGATCATGCCAATCATGTTATTTTTGTAGTACAGCAACGGGTTGGTCATCGATTCACCGACCGCTTTCAGGGCAGCAAAGTGTATTACAGAGTCTATTTTGTGTGCTTTAAAGATTGCATTCACAGCATCCTTATCCAGCAGATCACAACGGTAGAACGTAATCTGCTTACCGGTGATTTCCTCTACACGTTGAAGTGCAACCGATTCGTTTTTTGCTGAATTCACGGAATTGGTGAAATTATCCAGAGCAACGACGCTGTAACCGGCCTCCAGCAGCGATACGACAGTATGGGAGCCAATGTATCCGGCGCCTCCGGTAACAAGCACGGTACCTTTTTGTTCGCCAGTCATTTTGGTGCTGGTGGAAAATGATACTCTCATTAGATAATTTCTTTTGTATTTTAGTTTTAATTTTATATTCAAAATCCTGCTGACATATCTTGATATTTTTGTTATTATTGTAGTAAATGTATTACAATTCTATTTATGCTAAAAGTTAAACAATTTTTCACTCAACTTCACTTTTTCTCGTGAATTGAAGAAAATCTTGAAATCCTAAAATTCTGTACTGCGAACAATATAAATGCTGAGCGCCAAGGCCATTTGTTTCACACTTTAGTAGTTTGATGTTCAATAGCAGACATCTGGTTTCATGATCATGGTTACGATTTTATTGCGCATCAAATAATTGTACAATCTCGATTCCAAGCAACTAAAAGCAGTATACATACCAGCTTCAGACTATAGAAATTGTCTCTACTCCATGAAAGAACGTGTCAAAGCGAACTATAAAACACATGAGCAGTACGGTGCACCAATGCATTTAACCAAACGAACAATGAAACCAAAGTTCTTGTTCATTTCGAAATAATATTAATTGTTAAGATAATAGTTAAAGTAATTAAGAAAAGATTGCTTCGAATCCCAATTGACCTCGAGGTGCGATATGCTAGTCTAATAAGCCAGTCGTCGTATGTTCTAATCTTGGCTGGGAGAGGCTAACAGCTGGCTGCGAAGTCTGTCGTATAAAAACAGAAAGTCTAGTTTCGATAACGGAATGTAGCACCTAGCCGTTGCTTTGCTTTGCTTTAGGTTGTTTATATTTCATATAAGGAACGGAACTATCATTCATCTGAACTGCAAGAAATTGATGAAATACCCATCAAACGATTGAATCATACACCCTTTATATTTTCCTCTCAATAAACTTTATTTACCTTCCATGTTGAGAAATAATTTTCTCACCATTATCGGATTTCCATTTTAAACTCCCATTATCAACTCAATTTTTACTGCATTGATAGAATTTAAAGACGTCTGCCTTAAAGGAAACACATATGTTCTACTATCAGCAGACGAATATTCTGCGGAATTTCTGACAGAGTGCTATAGAGAGAGCTGTAACAATGTGTAAGCCGAGAAGTTATGTTCAATCACAATTGCTTAATTAAGAAATATACAAAGTCGAGTATTTAATTTATTCAAAAGTTGTATTTGTAATGCCGTGAGTAAAATCTCGAAACTTGTGCTCTTAATTGTGGAGCGCTTATCCCAAGTAATAATTTGGGTTTTATTACACTCTTTTGATGGCTTTTATGACCAAAATTGATTACGAAAATCGCAATAAGAGTACAATAAAACTCACATTATTACATAGGATAGAACGCAGACTTCAAAATCGTTGAAGATGTCGTTTGCGTCGCTGTTGAGCGTAACTTGCTTGGTAATTAGTTTAGTAAACCAAGTTATTCCTGATTGACACCGTTTTAGACTGGGCTACGCTACCAGTACAAAGATTGCCTTTAGAGATGGACATATTCATTTGTCTCAGAATGACAGTACTGTCAGTATCTCTTGGTAACATTCTAATAACGAACACAGCTTGAACGTTGGCACGAGTTTTTGCCGCATTTCCCGACTGTGACCACCCTTAATTTCAGATTGTCCGCATATAGTGTCCTGTATCTAGAAGTAATCGTGAAGAAAATACAGAAGAGAATAGTGGTCCTAAATTACTTCCATGAAGTACTCTGCGATTATGTATTGGTTAACGTAACATAAAGTTAGCTTTTAAAGCTGAAAAATATTTATCACTCCTGAAAAGTGCTTTGCGATCCTTACAAAAAGCTTAAAGTGTAGGTACTACGTATCAGAACTCCTAATCTATTTTACGATAAATATTTGTTCTGTTGAGGCATGCAGTTTGATCAGAATACAGAATAGATATTTTGTTCACAATGTAGAATCAGGACAATTTTTTCTTAAATATTTTCATTTATAATAATTGATGGGGCTTACTTAAAACTTGACCAAAGCTACTCAGAATTCGTTTGAAGTGTACAAATTAAGATTCAGTAGAAAATTCTTCCTATTTCAGCTATTTGGTCCCGAAAAGAATTAAACAGTTTAGCATGAAGGAAGAGTAATTATCGGCCTGGAAATAAACCCATGTTAAAGCCTGGGGTGACATTGCGATTCTCGTTTCGAGTGATTTTGGTTCGTTTCGCCCATTCGTTTAAATTGGTCGAAACGAACCAAAATCACTCGAAACGAGAATCGCAATGTGACCCCTGATTCTACTAAGATTCGAACCCACAACCCACTCATTTGTCAAAGCAGAATCGGTAAGCTTACGACTACGGAGGCTCCCAGCGCCTCTAGTTGTGCCAAGAAATATTAACGTTGGATCGCGCAAAGCAAACCAAACGTAGAAGTGGAAAATATAACCGGAAACTACGAGCGAAGATCATCAAGGCAATAACCCAGCACAGTACAGTTCAGTGCAGGAGAACAGAATTTTTGTTTCAACCAAAAAAACTGTTTTAGAAATTTGCAGAATCAATGACGACTCATTTCCCCTTAATGGAAAGTTCTGGAAACCGTGGCATTGTTGCACAGTTCGTTGAACCTCGAAGCACAGTGAATTGATTTACAAGATAGGTGAGACTAGTGGCTACAGAAACAACTGTATTTCAACATACTACATCTCCCAATTGAATTGTAAAATATCATTGCGGATTTTATAGAAAGACAAACAATTTAGCCTAAAATCAATAGGTAAATTATTCTGACCACCTTGGTGAAATCCTTTAATTCACAAAAAATATTTTATTTGTGTAAAATTTTTGTTAAATAGAGCAACGTCGATTACTGCTGACTAAGACTAGACGTTTTTCTACCGTTACAGTAGAAATAAATAGAACATTTTTTTTCATTTCCTCGTGAAAATATCTAGTCTAGGCCAGCAGTAATCAGCGTTGCTCTATTTAACAAATCATACACAAAATAAACGGTTTTATATCCACATGTACGCATTGAAAATAATTTTGTTGCTTTACGCTGCACTGGCAAAAGTATGTACCAAACACGTTATTATGGGGCACGCACGGTTGTAATTCATCAAAGGCCTGGAACCGTTCATAGTTGTAAATGTAGAAGTACGTTTATTCGATAAGCTACTTTTACATACAAGTTATTTTCATTTGAAAAAATTTTACTGTGGTTTTAGGAAATGTTATGAAATTGTTAACTAAATTGTTTGCAAAAGGATTAATTGAAATTAATCAAATCAAACATGTTCGGTTGCAATCCTGACAACAATTAAGATCTCAAATATGGAGTTTGAAAATTGACGTATCAACGCGCTACTTTACGGTACATACTAGAGTGTGCATTTATGCAACTAACCTACTAAAACTAATTACGACAATCTGAAGGGCATTTAGCAAGGCTTTCGAACATCGCAGGCGGGAAATAGAGGTTCTACGAGCATCAGGCCAGCGCAAATAGTCGATAGCACGGTTCGAGAAATGCCAGCAAAATTTTAATTTGTTAACCAGTTTTGGCGAAAAAAAAATCAACTCTGCTCTATGTGTTTTAATTGCTAGCTTGACATGACTTTATCACTGTTTAATCACATTCTAAGAGGTTGATGGCTAAAAATAGAGTATACCTGCAGGTTTTTAAACCAACCATGAAGCGAGAGTAGGTCTAATATTCATCGTGTTTTTTGTAAGGTAACGTGCATTGGGAATAGAGAAATTGAACCTGAATGAAGGAACCGGTTTTTATATTCTCTCCATTTTATCCACGTTAGAATGGTGCTAAACGCGTGACTTCTTCCCTGAAGTCAAGGTCATTTCTGCCACGTCGCCGCGTGGCTAAAATTGCAATGCACACCACTAACTTAATGCTATACGTTCAGTTCCAGATGCATTTGCTTTGATCATTGTACGAACTCCAAGATCGAGGTTCATCGCTTTTGTGTGCGAATGTGAAGGCAGAGACGTTGTGTTGTGTTGATATGCCTACAACATTTCTTTTGCAGATGCGCATCAACAACGAAAATACCGTTATCAACCTCTTTTCACCGATCGACTTGAAAAGATTATTTTGACATCATTCCACTGCCGGAGTTTTAATTAAATTTTATCTATTGACAAAGAACCATTCCCCACGCTTAGGGGATGATATCATCGGATGACTATTTCCTGTACATACACTTGAGCTCCAAAATTGAAATCCGAGTTCTAACGTACTTACATTTATCTTAATTGATATCGCAGTCCAAATAGTATACTGGAACAGGATATTGGACACTGTTTTAATGTTTATTCACTTCGTAAGTCACATTAATATGCTTCCACTTAACACCTATGACGACCGTGATTAGCGTCACGACATTTTATTCATTACTGTGTAGTATAACGGCACAACCTGCTCGCAGGGCAACACAATGTGAAATAATAAGCACCTTGCCACGGAAGTCGCTTGCCCCTGCTTGTTGAAGCACTGCGATCGAAGAAGTCCACTTCGGATGTCGACAAGTCGAGAAATGAATGGAAGAAGATTCAATCAGTTCCCATGAGCTGCCACTTCTGGAAGCTTGAGGAAACGGCCTTTCTTCTCGTTTTCCAGTGATATGGTGATGCTATACGGTGCTGCGGTGCTATGCGTTGGTCTCTCGCGTTTTTTTCTCTCTCGCATGTTCTTGCAGAAATTCTCAGACACGTAAAACTTATTCGCATGTTTATATCCACCTACTTGCGTTAGAGTTCATAGTTATCATACTGTAGGAATGATAACTGCCACACTTTCTCTTTCTTTATTTCATTTTAAATAATGTTTCAAGAAACATCTTCGCAAATGTTTGCAAAAGTTGATTAACATTTTTCAAAACATTGTTTGTCTTCTAGTGTTAATAGTTCTAGTAAAATAGTTTTTTTAACTTTAATTCTAAATTTAGCTATAAATTAAATTTCAAGCTTAACTAGTTTCAGAACTAATCTAAGCTTACTTGAAGTCCAAATTCGATTTATTTCGACGTATTTGACAATGAGAGATTCTCTTTGTGTCTCCTGTATTCCGTTTTTTACGGTGATACTAATGCATTGAAAATTTTTTTTAAAACATTTGGCTAGCTAGTGACTCCGGCAACCGATTCATGCAAAGCTGATGTGTCAAAATGCATTAGAATCGCCGTAAACAGCGGAAGATAGGAGACACGAAGAGAATCTCTTATTGTCAAATATGTCGAAAAATGGTGGTAGGTAAAATGAGTCAAAAAAGAAAAGACTGGACAGAAAAAGAGGGAGAACGGAAGAGAAAAGAAGAAAAATGAGGACAAACTGAACAGAAAAGTAGAAAAACAGATCAAAAGAGAAAGAAAGACGGGAGAAAAAATGCAAACGGAACACAAACGGGATAAAACGAAAAACAGAACGTATCAGAAAAGGAGGAAAAGCAGGAAATAATAAGAGGAAGAACGAAACAGTTGAAAACAAAAAAAATAGAAAAAGAGTTAACGAACGAGCCTGGTACAGAGGAAAAACGGGCCTGACAATGAGGTAAAATGGAAAAATCAAGACAAAAAATGGGACTGAAAAGAGTAAACAAGACTGAAAAAGGTGAAAACCCGAACAGAAAAAGAAAAAAAAATGACAAAAGATAGGAAAACGGGAAAGAAGAGAGAAGAAAGACTCAAAACACGAGAAAAGAAAGGGAAAACGAAATAAAAAACAAAAGAAACCTAAAAGGAAAAAAAGAACAGTGAATGAGAAAAAAGAAAATTTATAAAAAAAATACAAGGAAAACGGGAATAAGAGGTCAAATGGGACAAAATGAAAATGGATGATGGGAAAACGGAACAGAAAAAGAAAAGCAATATAATATAAACGAACCAAGAAAAAAGTAGAACTAGAGTAAAAAAGACGAAAAACGAGGAATACCCAAAAGGAAAACTGGGGAGCAACAGAAAAAAGGGAGCCAAAATAGATTAAACGTGACATAAAAGAAGAAAAAACAGGGCATCTAAAAGAGGGAAAGCGGAATAGACGAAGAAGAAAAACGAGAAGAGAAGGAGATAAAGATTTAGCAAAAGATGACAAATGGGGAAGAAAATTATTAAAAAATGTGTAAAAAATTAGATGGAAAACAGAATCGAAAATAAGAAAAGTGGGACAACAAACGAAGAAATACGGAACAATGCAACAGCAAACACGGGATAGAAAAAAAAGTAAAAAGAGGAAAAATAAGAAAACGGTAAAGAAAATAAGAAAAAATGGGACTAGAAAAAATAAAGGAACAGAAAAAAGGTAAACCGTATGAAAGTATGTATACCGTATACCGTATGTCAATCCAAATTTTAAGTAAAACTTCGTATCTAATTTAATGTCCATGTCCAAATTCAAGGCCATGTCCTTGGTTCAATTTGAAATCTTACTGCCTGTACGATTTTAGGCCTAATTTGAAAACTAATTTTAATTCCTATTTTAAGTTTAATTTTAAGTCTGTTTCAAGTACAATTTTTAATTGTATAAGTACAAGTTCTGATTTCAAGTATAATACAATTCAAATTCCAATTTTAAGTCTAATTTCAAAAAAAAAATCAAATTCCCTGGAAAATTTTCAAAATATTTTTTTTTGTTCACCGATTTTCAATCTTTAAATGGTAAAAATTTCACCATAACATAACATTTTCTCTTGAATTCTGGCCGAAAATAAATATATGATCGGTCGCTAGTTTTTAAGCCGTAACTCAAGAACGAAAAATAATGCCATTGTGAAATTTTCACCGTTAATTTCAGTCGCTCTCATCACTTACTCTAAGAAGGGTTCCGATACACTACATATTGAGGAAAGCAGTCTTAAAGTTTAAGTTCTTAAATAATTTCTTAGAATTTACATTTACAGATGAGAATTATCGCTCGTAAAGTATAATCAGATATTAACCGGGCGTCTTATTAAAAATGTTAATGTACTAGATAGAATACTTACAGAAGTTGAATGGAATAGATATTTCATTAAGAATGGGTATCATCCAATATTCATCTTATAATGCTGGCTTTATCAAAGGTAACCTTTCGTATACCATTTGCTTTTGAACATTTTGTTGACAAGTCAGATGCAATCCCGCCTTGGAGTGTCACTTATATTGCCAACCAAGAACCTTTCAAATCAGGAAACAGGTTTAACACAAAAAGGAAAAGAAAGCATATATTTCGAGTTTTAACCTGTGTGACCCATTTCTTGATCGTATTTCCCCAAAATAACCCGTAGCACAATATTGGTGCTATACATTCTCATTTGGAAGATAGCTTTCTGTTCAGGCATAAATAATGCCGATTCTGAGAACTCTGTCAAATACTCAAACATACTAAGGTTAGCTTGCGCTACCATAGTATTATAGTCCTCAACCAGGTTCAGATAGAGACTTTTAAACTCAAATAATTCCTCTCTATATACATATATGGTACAATCTTCTGAACAGCTGCTTTTAGTAGCCTCTTGCAACTGTTGGGTGAAGCTCCCCTTTCTCTTCCATGAAAAATTTTACTTAAATGTTCTTAATTAAATCGAGGCCCGTTATTCGCCAAGCTTATCGTCGATTTGGTGGAGTTCAAACAACTTTCGAAACGAGTTTTTTGCACCACACTGAAAATGCATATATCCTGTGATCCCAAACCATATAACGTGTGTTGTTCTGGCCATAATTCCTGAACCCCTTCAGGGGCAGTGATTCTCGTAGAAAAACACGTGACAAGACTAAAAATCACTGAAAACGTGACTTTATCCCGAAAATTCTAAATTTATAATAAAATTTACAATAAAAAATTACAAATAGGAATCTACTGGCAGACTTTTGAACTTAGTGAAAAATTACATTTTTTGGCACGAATCATGTTCTCAGATTATAATTATGAAGTTTAGCTGGATAATATAATATCCACTCGAAAAAACTAATAATGTTGAAAACGTGAAACGTCAGTTCGAATAATTATTGGCCACTGTCTTACAAAGGGTTAAACATATCAGCATTCCTATTTCCTAGTGACCGAAATATGTATACCTACTATAATCTGGAAGAAAATAATTTACATAGTTTAATATTCATATTTGCATACATAATTTGAAACTCACACAAATCGGAACGCCAGGAAATAGTGCCTTAATATTTGATATCATTCTATAATAACGGTGAATTTCGCAATCATAAAATAAAAGTTTGTTGGCTTAATTAAAGAAAAAGGCTTAACCTAGATATCTTTATGATAGAAGTTGCATAATTATCAGCGCCAGTTCATCTCACATTGGACAGGCACAGTGTGGTATCCAGCGTTTTGAATGCATATATGTACCTAACTACCCGCCCAGATAATTCCGGGGTACGATGCTGGCCAGTCTTCGTATGTTCGAGTCTCGACTGGACGGTCCTGCTCATAGAGTTAATACGATCTTTGCACTAGCCCCGTAATTTTCCTGTACTTTAATAACCGGCTGCGAAGTCTGTTGATAACGAAGAGTCAAGTTCTTAAGGACGTTTATACCCATGCCTTTGCTCTACATGTATCTAACTAACCTTTAAAATACATAATGTGGGGGAAGACTGTTCAGAACGCAGCGGGGGGGGGGGGGGGGGGGGGTAGAATGGCCCATGCTATTAATTGTTTAAAAACGCGGAAACTATTTGGTGAAATTATGAATGCGCATATTATTTTGGTGTAAAACAAGCTAATTCATAATTGTGTAGCATGTAAAAGGATCAAACATAGCCACATCCAATAAAATCAAGCGATCTCATTCCACATGTAAGAAATCACGGTGTTCTTTTAAGGTTTTACCACCAGTCGTTATGCAAATGTCATAATAAATACCGTCTATCTAATTGATATACTGTCATACTCGATGATTCATCACAAAAACGGCATTAACTAGTTGCGTTGCGGGGACGTGATTGGACCACCGTTTTGTCGACATCTACTGTCTCAAAGCTCTCTAATGCGCTCTTGTCCGGTCCAATCTTAAGTACTGCACTTCAGTGTGGAGTCCTTATTACCAAAATGGAATTAACCGAATCTAGTCTGTGCAGCGCAGATTCATACGTTTCGCTCTTCGGAGATTGCCCTGGAACAACCCCTTTCAGCTGCATTGCTATGAACAACGCTGCAGACTCATCGATCTCGACCTTTTGAAAACTCGTCGCGATGTGATCAGAGCATTAACTGTTGCCGATATGCTGACCTCGAGCGTGGATTGCCCGTGTCTACTCGCAAATCTTAACATATATGCTCAAAGTCGTGTCTTACTGAATGGTCCATTTTTAGGTGTTCCGCGTCGGCGAACCAACTACAGCACCTTCAGCACAATCACCGGTCTGTAATGCCATTTTAATCGCTTTATACTTAGTTTTGACTTAAACGTTAGACGCGAGGTACTGAAAACTCGATCCTGGCACTAGCTCGTAGATTCGAGGTTAAGTGTATCAGTAAGGTCAAAAGGCCTGTTGATTTTTTATACAAATAAACATTAAACTGTATATATAACCTGTCGTTCTCGAAGGGTGTCTTTCCGGAAGCATAGAAGTTATCTGCTGTTACACCTATTCTCAAAGTCGATAACGCCCAATATGTTGAAAATTTTCGACCGATTTCGATTCTTTGTTGTCTAGCAAAAACGTTCGTACTTCTGATTCACCATGACCAT
Organism: Sabethes cyaneus; assembly: GCF_943734655.1. Lineage (NCBI taxonomy): Eukaryota > Metazoa > Arthropoda > Insecta > Diptera > Culicidae > Sabethes > Sabethes cyaneus. The sequence goes on from NC_071355.1 coordinate 186,044,291, forward strand.
AGAATGTACTCTGCGGCGAAACCCATAACATGTGAATATCAGCACGGCTTTATGAAAAATCACTCGACTACCATAAATATTATGGAATACACTACTGTTTTACCTGACTCACTGCGAATATGCGTATTATTGAAATGAAACGTAACCATACGTTTTATTCGTTTATAACGCATATGCAGTTAATATCGATAACAAACGATTTTTTATAAGTTGTGCTTTTGTTATTGCATTTAATTTGTAAAAAGTTGCATAAATAAAAATTCAGTTTCACAATACAATTATTGCGTACTACTGTCACATGAAATATTACGTTTAAGTACGTTATTTTTAGTGATCAAAATTAACGATATTTTCGACTAATCTCAAGATTTTAGTCTTGACCTTGGAATGAGGTCATACATATATTAATATTTTTTTGAAACGATGGTTCTACAATTGATGAAGGGACGGTAGGGGAAAGAAATGAAAATTTTTTTGATGAAGGAGGGGGAAGAGCGGAAAGGAAGGGGGGGGGGTATTGGTAGCTATGCTTGACAAGTAGTCATTTTGACTCCTACCTTTTGTCCAATGCTGGAAGGTGCATGAGTCGAACCAAGCTGTAATCTGAGATTATAACCGGATTCGAACCCACAACACCCTCCAGGGCATGTGGTTCGCTGGTACTTGTACCTTTGAACCATAGAGGCGCTGGACAAAAGGAGACCGCAAAATCCACTTCTCAAGGATAGCTACGCGTGTTGGTTGTGTTATCGACACATATTGTGCCGCTTCCTGCATCAATTGCAGATTACCACCGAGCGAGAAGTTTTAATCTAACTACTATTTACTTTCAGGACGACGACACTGTGCCGGCCCTTACGACTTGCAAGGTACTGCACGTGACGCTGTTCGTCCGTCAGCGTTTGTTAGCCGCGTTTCTCGGCGCGGGTTTTCGAGGGAAGGCCCCGTTCCTATGTAATAGACTAATCTCAAGATTTTAGTCTTGACCTTGGAATGAGGTCATACATATATTAATATTTTTTTGAAACGATGGTTCTACAATTGATGAAGGGACGGTAGGGGAAAGAAATGAAAATTTTTTTGATGAAGGAGGGGGAAGAGCGGAAAGGAAGGGGGGGGGGTATTGGTAGCTATGCTTGACAAGTAGTCATTTTGACTCCTACCTTTTGTCCAATGCTGGAAGGTGCATGAGTCGAACCAAGCTGTAATCTGAGATTATAACCGGATTCGAACCCACAACACCCTCCAGGGCATGTGGTTAGCTGGTACTTGTACCTTTGAACCATAGAGGCGCTGGACAAAAGGAGACCGCAAAATCCACTTCTCAAGGATAGCTACGCGTGTTGGTTGTGTTATCGACACATATTGTGCCGCTTCCTGCATCAATTGCAGATTACCACCGAGCGAGAAGTTTTAATCTAACTACTATTTACTTTCAGGACGACGACACTGTGCCGGCCCTTACGACTTGCAAGGTACTGCACGTGACGCTGTTCGTCCGTCAGCGTTTGTTAGCCGCGTTTCTCGGCGCGGGTTTTCGAGGGAAGGCCCCGTTCCTATGTAATAGACTAATCTCAAGATTTTAGTCTTGACCTTGGAATGAGGTCATACATATATTAATATTTTTTTGAAACGATGGTTCTACAATTGATGAAGGGACGGTAGGGGAAAGAAATGAAAATTTTTTTGATGAAGGAGGGGGAAGAGCGGAAAGGAAGGGGGGGGGGTATTGGTAGCTATGCTTGACAAGTAGTCATTTTGACTCCTACCTTTTGTCCAATGCTGGAAGGTGCATGAGTCGAACCAAGCTGTAATCTGAGATTATAACCGGATTCGAACCCACAACACCCTCCAGGGCATGTGGTTCGCTGGTACTTGTACCTTTGAACCATAGAGGCGCTGGACAAAAGGAGACCGCAAAATCCACTTCTCAAGGATAGCTACGCGTGTTGGTTGTGTTATCGACACATATTGTGCCGCTTCCTGCATCAATTGCAGATTACCACCGAGCGAGAAGTTTTAATCTAACTACTATTTACTTTCAGGACGACGACACTGTGCCGGCCCTTACGACTTGCAAGGTACTGCACGTGACGCTGTTCGTCCGTCAGCGTTTGTTAGCCGCGTTTCTCGGCGCGGGTTTTCGAGGGAAGGCCCCGTTCCTATGTAATAGACTAATCTCAAGATTTTAGTCTTGACCTTGGAATGAGGTCATACATATATTAATATTTTTTTGAAACGATGGTTCTACAATTGATGAAGGGACGGTAGGGGAAAGAAATGAAAATTTTTTTGATGAAGGAGGGGGAAGAGCGGAAAGGAAGGGGGGCCAACACCAACACCCCTTATAATTCCCCTTATAAAGAGGGGAGGGGTCTCAAATTACCCTAGAATAAATTCTTGTCACCGAAAACACCCACATGCCAAGTTTGGTTCTATTTGCTTGATTAGTTCTCGAGTTATGCAGAAATTTGTGTTTCATTTGTATGGGAGCCCCCCCTCTTAGTGGGGGGAGGGGTCTCTAACCATCACTAAAACCTTTCCTGGCCCCAAAAACCTCTACATGCAAATTTTCACGCCGATTGGTTCAGTAGTTTTTGATTCTATAAGGAACACAGTACAGACAGACAGACAGACAGACAGACAGACAGAAATCCTTCTTTATAGGTATAGATTATAATTCTATCTTGTATTTTAATATACAGCGGTTTTTATAACACGCAACTTAATACTCCTGAATATATGATTAAGTAAAAAATAAAGCCCAGGTGCTACATTCCGTTATCGAAACTTGACCTTCTGTGTTTATACGACAGACTTCGCAGCCAGCTGTTAGAGTGCAGGGCAATTGCAGAGTCAGTTGCTACGATCCTATTGACTCTAACAGCCTTTCCCAGTCGAGATTCGAACATACGACGACTGGATTATTAGGCCAGCGTCATACCTCGAAGCCAACTGGGAGGCGTTATGATTAAGTAATAACTTAATATTGCAATCATCTGTACTGCTTTATAATTTACAGTCATGAGTTGTATATGAGGACACGTACGGCTGCAAAGCAATTTATTGTTCACTTTGTTTTGACCGTTTTGAAATACTCTAATCATTATGCAATTCCAATGTATTCCAATGTAAGTTAAGGTGAACTTTCTATTACGATCTAGTGTTGGGTATGAAATGGGGAAGGCAAACGAGAAAGCGACCAACATAGCTTTTGCCAGCCCAAGCTCCTACCTAGCGCCTCCACGTGGCCATACCCGGTAATACTCGATTGAGTAGCTAAGCTAGGAGATGCGATGCCGCGTGGTTCCCTGATGCAGACGGCTGAGCCACACGGCCTTGGTAGCAGGTAAGTATAATATGCTATTTTAATTATTTGTTTCGTTTTAGCTCATCAAGCACCTCCTATTGTACAATTAACTAACCATAACAAGCCTAAATAATGCATATGGATATCGTAAGGAATTAAAATAAAATAATTATTGGATATTAGAAGGATGGAAATTGATGGTGAGATTGATCTATTTTTCCCATATATGCTCCATTTCATTTTATTTTTAATATTTTATTCATATCGTATATTACTGGGTACAAGAACACCTACCTTCAAACACCCGGGCGATATCATAATAGATCAACGATACTGGTCGCAGTGATGAGTCCATACAGGAAAAAAACTAATATTCTGTTGTGTTTGTTTTGCTTTTTCTTTGAACATTATTAAACTTTCGTAGGTGAGATGTCAGCTGATAAACGGTTCGACAATGCGTATCGTTTATCGGTGCCTTGTGCCGGCACACGAGTAAATTTAGTGGCAATCGGATGACCAATTCCGATGGAGAGCAAAGTTATGTGCTAACAGGGAAGGAGGGCTCATTCGACCTTTGTTGGTCCTCAAATGAGACAGGGGGTTGATGTCGCAGGTCCTGCGCCGCCACCGCTATGAAAACAGACTGGATTGGAAACTCAGGACGAGGAACTACCGATCTCTCGACTTCCAAAGGAGCACTCGAGAGCTCTCCGAAGTATTGAAGATTTGCAGGTTCGATGTCCTGGCGTTGCGGAAGTATGCTGGAAGGTCTGTGGCAACATACGAGTTGGGTACAGTTTTTGGAGTAATGAGTGATATGGTGGTGACCTCAACTATGATATGGTGTGATATGGTGGTGACCAACACGCGTAGCTATCCTTGAGAAGTGGATTTTGCGGTCTCCTTTTGTCCAGCGCCTCTATGGTTCAAAGGTACAAGTACCAGCGAACCACATGCCCTGGAGGGTGTTGTGGGTTCGAATCCGGTTATAATCTCAGATTACAGCTTGGTTCGACTCATGCACCTTCCAGCATTGGACAAAAGGTAGGAGTCAAAATGACTACTTGTCAAGCATAGCTACCAATACCCCCCCCCCTTCCTTTCCGCTCTTCCCCCTCCTTCATCAAAAAAATTTTCATTTCTTTCCCCTACCGTCCCTTCATCAATTGTAGAACCATCGTTTCAAAAAAATATTAATATATGTATGACCTCATTCCAAGGTCAAGACTAAAATCTTGAGATTAGTCTATTACATAGGAACGGGGCCTTCCCTCGAAAACCCGCGCCGAGAAACGCGGCTAACAAACGCTGACGGACGAACAGCGTCACGTGCAGTACCTTGCAAGTCGTAAGGGCCGGCACAGTGTCGTCGTCCTGAAAGTAAATAGTAGTTAGATTAAAACTTCTCGCTCGGTGGTAATCTGCAATTGATGCAGGAAGCGGCACAATATGTGTCGATAACACAACCAACACGCGTAGCTATCCTTGAGAAGTGGATTTTGCGGTCTCCTTTTGTCCAGCGCCTCTATGGTTCAAAGGTACAAGTACCAGCGAACCACATGCCCTGGAGGGTGTTGTGGGTTCGAATCCGGTTATAATCTCAGATTACAGCTTGGTTCGACTCATGCACCTTCCAGCATTGGACAAAAGGTAGGAGTCAAAATGACTACTTGTCAAGCATAGCTACCAATACCCCCCCCCCTTCCTTTCCGCTCTTCCCCCTCCTTCATCAAAAAAATTTTCATTTCTTTCCCCTACCGTCCCTTCATCAATTGTAGAACCATCGTTTCAAAAAAATATGATATTTTCGATACAAGGGCGATATTTTTCGAAACCTTTCGAACCAATACGATCCCGCGAATACAACGCATTTCGCAGTGAGTCAGGTAACACAGTAGTATCCTCTGCTCTAACTTGGAGAAGTGGGGCCCTATTCTCACAGCCACTTCACCTCACCTCACTTCTTTCACTCTCCTGTCACCTCACCAAAAGTCACCTCACCTTACAGGCCCCATTTGATTTGTACAGTCACCCAGGTGAACGGAGTCACCCATCAGGTGACCTCACCTGAAAAATTTCGGTGAGGTGACTGTGAGAATAGGGGCCATGATGTCAAGTGAAAAGTGCCTACGTGGATTTGGCCAAGACTTCGACAGTGTCTCACGAATTAACACGCACGAAGCTTGAAACGGTAGGTTTTCCTCATCATCTCATCGCATGGTTGAAATCATATCTATTGGACAGATCAACTGTCGTTAAATTAGGATCGGTCGAGTCAGGTAGTTTTTCAACACTATCTGGCGTGCTACTAGGCAGTCATCTTGGTCCCTTGATTTTCATCCTATTCGCGAATGACTTGAGCCACCGAATTAACTCTCATCACCTTGCCTACGCGGACGACTTGAAGATATGTCGTACCATTAGCTCGTTTGACAATGTAGCCAGTCGGTATGCCTTAAATGGCATCGCGATGAACGAAACAAAGAGCAAAATAATTAGTTCTACTAAAGTGCGAACGCAGCTGACTTATGACTATGAACGGTGTAAACGGTTGCAGTTTGGATCGTGTTATTTCGATAAAAAACTTGGGATTGACAACTTTGAGCACTATTTGTTTCAACGAGCAGATCAGTGCGATTACTTCCAAGGCAATACTTAAATTCACCTGTCGTAATGCTCGTGAATTCCGTGGTGTCTACGCTCTAAAGACGCTGTATTGCTCACTCGTTCGAAGTGTCCTCGAATATGCTGCTCAAATATGGGCACCTTACCATGGAACTCACATCACTCGCATTGAAAGCGTGCCACTTTATTTCGTTCGTTTCGTATTGATATTGACTGCCATGGAGCGAACCGTAAAGGTTACCACCGTATGAACAAAGATGCTTATTGATAAGGCTGGAGCTTTTGCATCAACAACGGCGCATATACCTTCAAAGAATGTTTGCTTTTGACGTGCTGTGCAACCAGCTTGATTGCCCCGACCTTTTAGGAGCAAACTTTTTCGTCCCAGCCCTACGATCCCGTCAACTTTTGTTAATTCATATCTCAAGTAACCATTTGGGTTTTATTACATTCTTATGATGGCATTTAAAACCAAAATTGGTCATGAAAACTGCCATAAATGTATAATGAAACTCACATTGTTGCTTGGAATTGAAAGGCACAGAATTGTTTTTGGACAAAACCATCCGATGTCTAAAAAGTCGAAGTGTTCGATTTTCGCGTAAGCTGACATCACCCAGCTAGCATTTTCATATGTATACTAGTTGACCCGACAAACTTCGTATTGCCACAAATTAAACTGTGTTGTACATAAATCCTGAATCTCGGATGACCTTTATCACAATCCCGAATTTTGCAAGTTTCTGAGGAGTTCATGGATGTTTTAATACACAAATTTTCCTCACAGTAAAATAGAAAACAACTCCCCCCATTGCTTAGCCTGATAAAATAAAGCGGATAGCATTTAAATATTCGCCAACATAACAAACCATTTCGCCGGATACCATTTTGCGGAACACCAATTCTCGGTTGACCATAACGCGGAATATAAAGTTTCGCAGAATACCATTTCGCGAAAAACCTTACGCGGGATGTACCATTTCACGAAAAATCTTTTCGTAGAAAGTACCATTTCGCAGGGGTGACCCAACTGAAGGAAAGTAATAGAGGTCAGCAGATCTAGAAAAATAAATAAACCTAGGTAGAGGTGATCTCTACGGGGGGCTGCCCCCGCATCCGCAGTGGCCGGTGCTTCCGACAGCAGGTCGCCGGCAACACTCGCGGCCTGTGTCCGTCTCGCCCTGAATCATCTAATGTTACTGTTGATAGTGTCTGGTGGTCTAGTTATTGACTAATATTTTATGAAAGAGTCTAAAATTTCTCGAGTTCGATTAGTTTTTGAGTTACGCAAAAATTTCTGTTTTATTTGTATGAGAGTCTTTATCCCCCTACCACAGGGGTGAGGGGTATCAAACCAACATAAAAAAAATCCTGCCTCCAAAACCCCCCATATGCCAAATTTGGTTATATTTGCTTGATTAGTTCTCTAGTTATGAGGATATTTGTATTTCATTTGTATAGGAGCCCCACACACTATTGAAGGGGGAGGGGTCTCAATTCACCATAGAAAATTTGCCTGCAAAAACACCCACATGCTGAATTTGGTTCCATTTGCTTGATTAGTTCTGGAGTTATGAGGAAATTTGTATTTCATTTGTCTGAGAGCCCCCCTCCTAAAAAGGTAAGGGGTTCTAATTCATCATAGAAAAAATTCTTGCCACCAAAAACACCCACATGCCAAATATGGTTCCATTTGATTGATTATTTCTCGAGTTATGAGGAAATTTATATTTCATTTGTATAGGAGCCCCCTCCCCTCCTAAAGTGTGGAGGCGTTCTAATTCACCATAGAAAAAATTCTTGCCTCCAAAAACCTTCACATGCCAAATTTGGTTCCATTTGCTTGATTAGTTTTCGAGTTATGAGGAAATTTGTATTTCATTTGTATGGAAGCCCCCCTCTTAAAGGGGAGAGGAGTCATAATTCCCCTTCTAAGGAGGGGAGGGGTCTCAATTCACCATAAAAAAAATTCTTGTTTCGAAAAACACCCACATGCCAAATTTTGTTTCATTTGCTTGATTAGTTCTCGAGTTATGCAGAAATTTGTGTTTCATTTGTATGGGAGCCCCCCCTCTTAGTGTGGGGAGGGGTCTCTAACCATCATAAGAACCTTCCCTGGTCCCAAAACCCTCTACATGCAAATTTTTAAGCCGATTGGTTCAGTAGTTTTCGATTCTATATGGAACATCCCGACAGCCAGACAGACAGACAGAAATCCATTTTTATAGGTTTAGATATATATTAATGTTACAAATGAGAATTACGTACCGATATGCATCCCACAAATTCGTATCCGATGCGCAAGACCAGCCTTGACGTACCATTTTGGAGATGATATACGCACTGAGGAATAATTTTAAACGATTCGCTTATATAGATATTTCTATACGATACGATCCGATTAAGCGCGACCAGCTTCATACAGCTATACAACTATGTGTTGAAAATCGTATGTTTGTTGCTGCTATCATTAAAAACGATGGAATATCAACCTGTGCATGCTTTATTACGCTTTACTTACGATTCTGAATTTGTTAAGAGATATTTCCGATAATTTTTGTATATCGATATACGAGTTGTTACTGGCTGGGCATTTTAAAACTAACATAAAATACTTAATATAGAATTCAGTCTGTACAGTATCAACTGAAGACGCCGTAAATAAATAAAATAAATAACAAATTTCGTTTTCGTCGCATTGATTTGCAACCCAATCCGCTCAGCCTCCGTTTTTAATCTTGCGTAGATCGCCTCCACCGTCCCATGGTTTCTAGTAATGATATCAAGGTCGTCTGCGAAAGCTAGGAGTTGGCTACTTTTCGATGCTCGCTCACCGGCTCACTCCTTCAATAGCGACGTTGAATAACATACAAGACAGTCCATCCCCTTGTCCGATTCGAAAGTGTCGCCGAAATAAGCACGTAGCACATCATTCGCTACTGAGTAGCTTTGATCAGCCGCGTCAGTTTGTCAGGCAAACGGTTCTCGTGCATTATCTGTTATAGCTGTTCCCGGTCGACGGTATCGTATGCTGCCTTGAAATTAACGAAAAAAATGCGAGGGCACGTTGTACTTTTGACATTTCTGAAGGATTCGTCGTAGTAAAAATTTGATCCGTAGACGCCGTCACAAAATATGGGAGAACACCTTATAGGCTGACCAGCGTAATGCCTCCGTAATTACAACAATCTAACCGATCGCCCTATTTGTAGATGGAACAAACCATACCTTCCATCAACTTCTCCGGTATTTTTTTCTGCTCTTAAATCTTTGAAATCATCCAGTGAAGTGCCGTTGTTAGGTGTTCTTGGCCATTTTTGTGAAGTTTTCCCGTCCCGTCCCGGCGGTTCTATCATTCGTCAACTAACCGATTTCTCACCGGAACTCTTCGAGATCGGAAAGCGGTACGCTGTAATCGTTTGTAGGCATTCCTAGGTTGACTTCCCTCATTGAAAAACTGTTTCCACCTGTCGACCCTTCTCACGCTCGTTTGTGATCAGATTTGGCTCCTCGTCCCTACACATACATGCTTTGGTGTGTATATCCTTTACGTTTACTCACAGAACTTGCGCATGTTATAAGCCCGGAATAGTTATTTTAGCTCTTCACGACTTCTGTCGTTCTCGTCGTCGAGTCGATCTTCATGTGGACAGTGCACGTTTATGATGGTGTAGTTGAAGAAACGCCCTTTTATCCTGCACATTCTCTCGTTGATCCCCTTCCAGTCTCCATCGCTCCATCGCTACAAGCCCCGTTCCCAGCTCGTTGATTGCTCCACCATTTTAGCGAAATTGGTGGTCCTCCACACCTCCTTGTCTTTGCGGCAGATCTGCTGCATTGTCACGATACCGTACTTTCGAGGTTCTGACGGATCGAGAAGCACGTGGTTCGCACCCATGAAATTTAGCGTTCTCTCCTCGTTTTCTTCTCGTTCAGCGTCATCTGCAGTTCTAGGTGCTAAGCATCCATTCTATGTTTTTATTTCATCATCTTTGTCCATGCCGAATGTTCCGAGTCGAATTTCCTTGAATGTTCGTGGTAGTTTAAGGTATAGGTAGGTGGCCTTAAGGCCCAAACAGAATGCTACGTCAACACGTCCGTCAGCGTCAATTTGACAGTAAACCCATGGGAAAACTGTCAGAATAACGCTGACGGACGCGTGGACGCAGCATTCTGTTTGGGCCTTTACACGCTACCGAGTTTCGGGATAGGGCTACCAGCTTATAGTACCAAGACAGCTCAGTGCTTCCTTCCTTGTCGGTATACGACCTTAATTTCCACCGGGGTTCACACTAAAAAAAGCACCGATTTCGGTAACATTTAGCCGACCGTTCGGTAAAGTTTTTTATGTTACCAAACGTTACTAAAGATTCGTAAACGTCGATATGCACCATCGACATTTTTACCGCAAAATTTTACCGAATTCGCTGCCCTTTATTAACTGTGTTGGTTACCCGATCTCCGCTAAGGTTGCTCGTAATCTGGCTCATATCACCCGACGGAAGTTATTGGATAAGAGGTTTATTTACAGGTGTGCAAGACGCCGACGTGCACTATCCAGTAGTTAACCTGCGTGCTACGAATGATTCTGGTGACTTTAAACAGCCTCTCTCAACCGAGATTCGAACATACAATGACTAGCTTGTTAGACCCGAGCTGTATCTTGAAGCCAACTGGAAGAGTGATATGCATAATACAGTGCATGCCTTAAGGCATTTGAAATTTTTTGAATGACCCGCTTTTTACCAGTCACAAATATTACATCTCGTCTGTTTCTGTCCTAAACGTTTGACAATTTGCTTGGGAATGGTTGCTGAACATATGCGCTAGTGTTCACATAGATGCCCCACACCGATCTGAAGGAGCTTTTAAATGGATTGATCATAAAATTCTTCTTGACAAAACCTGTTCTTGTGAAATGGTTCTAATCCTACTTAGGGAATGGTTGTTGTTGTGTAAAAATAGGATTGTAGATTTCAACGCAGTTTTTGAATAATTCTGGAGGAATACCGCAAAGTTATAATTTAGGACAGCTACTTTTTTATGATGGATCGCGCAGTTAGTTTCGAAGTACAATGCTCATCTAATAAGCCAGTCGTCGTATGTTTTTAATCTCGGCTGGGCGGTGCTGATAGAGTCCGTTGCACTAGCTCTGTAATTATTCTGTATTCCAACAATCGGTTGCGAAGTCTGTCGATAATGAAGGGTCAAGTCTTAAAGACGTTTTCGGTTTAACTTTTAATACTGCTCTTTGGTAGCGTATCATGTTACAATTGCATGCCACTGGTTTGAATTCAAGGTTGTTTAGCTATGACAATTGTCTATGTTCTCTAACACGGTACTATTCGATTCCTGATCAGATAGAGAATTTCTACGCGTTGGAAATTTTCTTCACCAGCTGATGAGACACGGGTGTTTCGTATCGCTCTGATCATATACGGGTTTATGTTTCGTTCGGAAAAACAGTGTGTCGAACGAAAGATCTTCATATGAAAGAACAACTCGAACGAAATATTTGCCAAGTCGATCGAAATATTTCAACTCATTCGAAATACAGAATATGGGTGACAATATGGAAAAGTATCAGAAGCTCGCTACGAAAATTCACTTTCTTGAAGGACATTATAGGACAGAAATAAGACTATAGTTTGACAAATAAGTTTGATTCGGAATTGATATTTATTTTCATGTATTTTACAAAATCTACTATATTATTTACGTTGGTAATATAATCCTACCTTGATTTCCGTGTATATAAAAAATAAAAACCGATCCGTATTATCTTTTTTTTTTGATATTATTCAATAGTTTGTTAATGTTGGTTGCTTAGCCTAACTTAGCCCTAGAAAAATACAATGTTCGATTCCTGCCTGGCATTCAACAACAGTGTGATCTATCTCGTAGTGGGCTTAGTTCCGTTTCAATCTCGGGCTCGTTAATCACTGCTCTCAATTACTGGAATTCAGTTTAACAGTGGGCAACGGTTAAGTCGCCTCGTTCCTTCCGCTATTGTGTTCCCTAGTTTAGCTTGGCTCCTCAATTTCATTTAGCAACCAATGTGTAAATATACATATATAGCAGATATAGACACACAAATATCACATGGTTTGCTTTTAGTATTTAACAAGAAAAAATTATAAGCTTATCTATTGCCTTGCATTTCTCTCTGTGTGTTAACAATGAAAAATACGGTCACATCTTCTTTTGATGTTTGTTTTTTTTTTTTGTTAATTTTTCATTTTCTCAGACTATACATCTCTTACTGATAAAGTATAAAAATTGTTGGAGAAACCAAAAACAAAAACCTTCGTTAAATATTGATCACACTCGTTCGCTGTTGGACATTTTGCTTACTGCTAGGTGATGCCGCCGATGAGGTGAGGATGATAGCCGTATCATCCATGGCCGCTGCCGACGACGACGAGCACCCATTGGCCATTTGCAGCAGATGCGACGAAGAAATGGCGCTGCTGGATGCTCTAAAATTTAATATTTCTTCATCGCCTGATAAAAGAGTATCAGATTCTGAGTCATTAGGTTTGGTTTTTTGTATCATTTTGTATTTTACCTGAAAAGGGTTAATCGCAATTTCAGTTTAAATATCAATTATTGACAGGCTGCAGGTTGCCTATTTTCTACTACTGGTGGGGGAGTGTTTTTTTGGAATAGTCTCTTAGATTGGTTCAAAAATACTTGGTTACTAAACTTAATTGCGAAATTAAACTTCTTATCAAGGCCATCTACTATACAGTAACGAAACAACAATTAAACAGTAAATATTGTCATGTACAAAGTCTAAAGTGGCAAGCTGTAGAGAGACTCGGTATTCATAACTCATTAGTTTTTGGCTGAAAATGTCCCCTTACTTTTTGCAGCAAACTGTGCTCCCTTCCGTGGTTATGCGTCGTTCCGGCAGTGCGCTTCTTTCGCGTATGCCGCATCAGGAAATTATCGGTAACCCAAAAGATTAGGATCTGCAAGAAGAGAGAAGAAACATTAACCGTGTCTTTGTTTGATAGACAAAATGGTCAGCCAAACTTACATTGACAAAGAAGGGAATGACCAGCATTACTACCGCTAGTTCAATTCGTGGATCTTTGAAAGGAGACAGAACAAAGTTTTTCACGTTATCCCAGATATCGAGCTGGATGAACAGAGTCGTTATCAGTTTAACAACCGCCATCAGTCCTACGTAGATCCAGGTTTGATAGAGCCAAGATTTCGGTGCTCCTATAGAAAATAAAATACAAATTGAAATATGGTAGAAACGGCGAACAAAAGACGCTGAATAACTACGTAGGATGAGTACATTTGTGAAGGATTGTCCTTTACATTTGCGATTTTTCCTTTTATAAAATGTGTGTATGCACATGGATTAAATAACTATTTTATCGCTTATGGAATAATGGGATAATGAAATGCTATAGATAGGCTGTCGTTATCTCATAAAATACCAGAGATAAAGTTCCCGAATGTTATGATTGCATATCCGATTGATTATTCTGCGATCTGTAAACAAAGCAACAAAAACACAAAAAAGGGAAAAAACGATACTTACCATATTCGCCAAAGTTTATCGCATCCCATTTTTTCTTGCGTGCTAAATACTGACAGGTCTTAATTCCAATGTAGATTATGAATAAACCAATGGTGGAATCCAACAAAAAGTTGATGATATACCTGCGCGAATTGAAAAGGAAAATATTACTTTTTGGTACAAATTATGTGCTTGGGCGTTTAGTTTTCTTACCAGGTACAGGGGTCCCCCTGGAATAATGGGGCTAAATACACGTTGGTCATATGGATAACTAAAGCGCCAATTCCTTGCTTCGATGTGTCGTACCACCATGTTTCCCAGGAACGTCTGTTGTAAAGTGGCTCGCAGAACCTTTTTCCTGAAATGGGAATACAAAAAAATCAATTAATGATTTTGAGCCTGATTTCAGCTCAGCCTACGACATAAGAAATCAATATTTACTGTCCTTATAATGCACCATTACCAATTCTTGACATTCGATTCAATTCAAAAATGTGTTGCTTTTGAAGGCAATAATTCAAACTGATAGTTTCTAACAGTAACCAAAATTAGAAATTTACAGCCCCATGCTACTATGAAATGCATAGAATATTTTATATGATTAGAAAGAGCAGAAGCAAAGCGATACATAGTAAGGGTTTATTTTTGTATTCAGCCGAATAAGCAGAAGTGGGTGGAAAATGAGCTGATTTTCGCTGAGGTTTTATACGTAGGTACTCACCGATTAAGCATGTAAACGCAAGGGTCGCCAAGATGCCCTGCAGGAACCAGCCGAAAAAATCGGTCAATGCATCCTTGCTGCAGTGCAGGGTGGACCATTCGGTGCTATCCTCGCCAGAAGCAGCGAACGTCGAAGTATTCATTTGGGTTTACGTTGTTTCTCTGTTCGTTCGGTCGAGCGGTGGTAGATTTGGTTATTACGGTCGATTTTTTATGCATGCGTTGCAGGTAAATGGTTAGATAATTTAGCCTCTGCCGACTGCCTCAATCGCGACGCACTATTTTGGTATGCTCTTTTTCTTTACTTGTGGGTAGACCTAGGTATGCGAAGTCATCAAAACTCTAGGCATCACAACAAAAAGTAGGTCGGTTTTTTCCAAAAAGATGGCAAGTAGTTAGAAAGGCATAAAACTTACAAAAATGCTCGATATGGCAAACGAGGAAACACCTAAATTTCTTTTACACTACACACTCGATCGCTCTATGATCTATCAGTTTCTTGTAGACAAACCGCAGACGTCACACCAGACGTCGTTCATCAAATTCTCCCAGCTCTTCTTTCTTTTGACACCATTTAATGAGCACAATTTTGTAACTTATTTTCATTTTCATCGCACCAAAAACTTCCTAGTTAAATTCGATATTTACTGCACTATATTGTGAAGATTCACTTTCTGCCTACAATCGAACTTATTTTTGAACAAGAATTCCACCGAAACAGGCTCATTTTGACCGAAAATCTGGGCGAAAAAATTGTCCTGTGTTCTATTTGTGTGTGACGAAACTCTTTTACTTCATCGACTCGTTTCGACAGCGACAAGTGTCAAAGCCAAGGGGCTACTAAGGTTGAACAAAGAAGTATTTTGTTATTTTTGATATTGACAGTCAACTTGACCACATGGAAAATTTTTTCGGCATGAGGTTTTCTGTAAGTGCGAGCAGCCTACAAAATCTTTTTCCATGCCGTCGTCGCGAATAGCTGTCGTATTGAAAAACAGGAAGTGAGAAAATGGTTAGGTTTATTATTTAGGTTTATTGTTAATACAAAGAAATTTGCCAGGATGTCAGCCCCTTGATTAGAATTTTGTCGAATTTTTCAACTATACTTCTTCTAAATGACTTAGTTTCATTTGAGCGTGTATAAATCATTTATTTTGCTGCATGGGGAAAACATAGCTGCTATGGAAACCATTGAAATAGGGTTAATTTTAGTTACGGATAGCAACTGTTTATATCCTTAACAAAAATTCAATTCAGAAGTAAAACTTGCTTGCGTTTGCAATAGAATGAATATTTTCTGTCCAGATATTAATATTAAATATGAAGTCAAAAAACTGGTATAGCTGTTAGTACAACAAGACTGATTAAAGTTTAAATATTTCAAAATTATTTTAGGTGGATAAGGCTGATCAAGCTTATGAGCAACATATGGCAGAAAAAAGGACAAGGTATTTATCTACTTTGCGCTATATCTATCTGGTTTAGGTTCAAATCAAAGCTTTTGTCCGTGTAGTTGAATTGATTATGTATAAATATTGAATGCCACATGCCAGTGTTACTAATGTTTACTCAACCAACATATTTGTTTAGAAGTAGCTTATTCAACTTTTGTTTAGCTAAAACCAGGGGGCTGGCAGGCGGCCATGTTTTCTAAGCCAGCATATCCATCACAACATAGCAACATAACATCTCGCAAGTATTTTTAAATACCGTTCCTGCCACTTTCTGTCCTTCCGATCTGATGCTTCTGCCAATACAGTTTCTAAAAAACTGCTCGAATGAACCACGACGATCAAAACAAAACAAAAAGCAACAATGTAGAATGTTTGTTTAGGGCCGTATTCAATACGGCCCACGATATGTGCGTTGCTGACAGTTGCTGTTGAAAGGGATAGGGTTGATAGTCCCCTGGCTAAAACCAATGTAAAAAGCGCTTGATAAGCTGGTAAACAACAAACATGTTTCTTGGGTAAGAGAGATTTTTGTGGCAAACATGTAGTTGGTTCGCGTCTTGGATACGAGAACATCACTGTCATATTTACCTTTGCAGTTTGACAGTTAAGCTCCCGTTTCAAATCTTGAGGACTCATTACAACGTATTGTGGAAAATCCACCTTCTTAGAGTAAATAAATACATCATTTTTTGTGTTTATTAGAGAGGTTTTAAACCAGAGTTCATTGGCCTCTAAATAACTCCATCATGTATTTACGTTGTATGCGGAGTTTGAAGTACGTCGCACGCTTAATAAGGGGGCAGTGAAGTCTTCCTTTTATCTAGTCCGCTGTGATTCAAAGGTTCATCACTACTGGCTATTCACAGGGCTCTCTCTCCACCTGGTCTAACCATCTTGCTCGCTGCGCTCCTGGTCGTCTTGTTCCTATCGAATTTGAGACGAACACCATCTTTGCAGGGTCGTTGTCCGGCATTCTTGCAACACGCCCTGCCCATCGTATCCGTCCAGCTTTAGCCACCTTCTGGGTACTGGGGTCGCCATAGAGCTATGCGAGTTACTGGTTCATTCTCCGCCTCCATACTCCGTTCTCCTGTACGCCGCCGAAGATCGTTCTTAGCACTCGTCGCTCGAAAACTCCGAGCACTTGCAGGTCCTCCTCGAGCATTGTCCAAGTTTGATGCCCGTAGAGAACAACCGGTCTAATAAGCGTCTTGTACAGGGTGCACTTTGTACGGGGACTTTTTTTTATATGCCAGAAGGGCACTGGGTTCAAAAATGCCACTGCGACAGTCACGAAGATTGTCTTTTGTAGCTGGCCCCGATTGCTGTACACAGTTTACGAATTGCTCATACCCATTGATGGACTTAGGACTTAGTCTGCTCGACCGCAATTGCTTGTGAAGCCCATAGTGCCATAGTAAGCACGACTTCCGCTGATAATACGCCTCAGAATCTAACGGCTGGTATCATTGTTCGCCGTTACCAGTGAGCCAAGGTAGACAAATTCGTCGACTACCTAAAACTCATCGCCGTCGATCAATATACTACTGCGCAAGCGGATAACCCCATCTTTCTACTCCTCCGGTAGCTGTTCCGTATCCCTAATTCTAGCAATTAGCCGGTGCATACAAACGGCCAGCTCTTCTGGTCCAATTTTAATAAGCTCCGCTCCGATGCTATCTTTCCCAGCTGATTTGTTCTTTAGCTGCATGATGGCCTCCTTAACTTCGCCTACCGTTGGGGCTGGCACCTCTTACCCGTTTGTTGCACCGCCAAAATCGCTTTCCCCGCCGGCATGGTTCTCCGCCTGGGCGCTATTCAGGTGTTTGTCGAAGTGCTGCTTCCACCTATCGGTCACCTCACGATCGTCCGTCAGAATACTGCCAGTCTTATCCCGACACATTTCGGCTCGCGGCACAAAGCCGTTCAGTTTCTGGTAGAACTTTCGCGTTTCCTGAGAACGATGCAGCCGCTCCAACGCTGCACATTCCTGCTCTGCCAGGTAGCGCTCTTTCTCCTAAAAGATTTGGTTTCGCTACATCTTCTTCTGTTTGAATCTTTCCACGTTCTGACGTGTGGCACTGCGTATCTTGGCCGCCCGCGCAGCATTCTCCTCATCCATCACTCTCCTACGTTCATCGTCAAACCAATCGTTTCGCTGATTCCGGGCCACATGCCCGATGAAGCTCTCCGCTACACTGCTGATGGCTGTTTTGATAGTGTTCCAACAGTCTTCGAGAAAGGCTTCGTTCAGTTCGTCCTCTTCTGGCAGCGCAGCTTCGAGTGAATACGCGTAGTTTGCGGCGACGTCTGGCTGCTGCAGCCGCGCGAGATCTAACCGAGGCTGGCGTCAGTACCGATTGTTGTTCACAACGGAGAGTCTTGTGCGCATCTTAGCCATTACTATAGGGCAGTGGTCTGAGTCAACATTAGCGCTTCGATAGGATCTGATGTCGATAATGTCTGTGAAGTGCCGACTGTCGATCAAAACGTGGTCGATCTGTGATTCTGTCTGATTTGGTGACCTCCTGGTGTACTTGTGATGGATTCTGTGATGGGAAAATGTACTACGTACGGTCATGTTCTTGGAGGCGGCAAAGTCGATAAATCTTAGGCTCATTTCATTGGTCCGCTGGTGGGCGCTGAACCTTCCAATCACCGGTTTGTATTCCTCCTCCTGGCCGACCTGAACATTGAAATCCCCGATGACGATCTTGATATCATGTTTTGAGCAGCTGTCGTATTCACTCTCCAACAGCGCGTAGAATTCATCCTTGTCATCATCGGTACTTCTGAGGTGAGGGCTGTGCACGTTGATGGTGCTTATATTGAAGAATCGGCCCTTGATTCTCAAACTGCACATTCGAGGATGGCCAGCACCCAATCACCCGTTTCCGCATCTCGCCCATCACTATGAAAGCTGTACCCAGCTCGTGTGTGTTGCCGAAGCTCTGGTAAATGGTATGTCCATCTCTGAACGTACGTACCGTTGAGCTCTTCCAGCAAACCTGCAGCGCTATGACGTCGAACTTGCGGCTCTTCAATACGTCGGAGAGCACTCGAGTGCTCCCTTGGAAGTTGAGAAATCGGCAGTTCCACGTCCCTAGTTTCCAATCCATAGTCCTTTTTCGTCGCGTGGGTCTACTCTGATTGTTCCATTAAGAATTTCCTTATTCTTCGTTCCGTGCTTTAGTATTTTTCGTGGTGACGGCTTGCAAAGACTGCTACACCACAGACAAACAGACGAGACACTCGCGTTAATTCCATCGTCCAATCATAAACCACTCATTTTTCAAAAAAGCATGTTTCGCAACATGACCACACCGCGGCGCGCGAGTGTTGCTTCGAGTTTTCAGTATAAAACCATACAAATGTAAAAACCCTACAGCATAAAACCCTGCAAATGCAAGCTACTCCGCAACATGCATGACAGAGGGTGTTAGTGTGCAAGCAAAATGTGTAGGACGATGTTTTTTAAAGGATTTTCTTCTATGTGTCATGTCAGTTCGTCAGTGGCTACACCAAACCCCTGTTTCGCCGGAGGGCCAATGAAGCTGAAAAGAGCCCTCCTTTCCGGTCGGCATACGTCCTTGGCTTCCACCGGGGTTGGTTACCCGATCTCCACCAAAGTTGCTCGTAGGAATAGCAGTTGCTGAATAAGAGGCTATGAACCACTGTAGGGTCTATTTTATGCCTACACGTGCACAAGGCACCGACGGTACGAATTATTCAGCCGTTTACCAGCCTTTTCTTCGTGTTATGGTTCTTTTTTCCAGGCTGCTAGCTTGGGTAAAAAGAAGCGGTACAGAACTTCTTAAGCGACTGCTTCAATGACCCTCCCTTGAATTTTCCCCTTCACGCCGTGTTCCCGTTTTGTATGGAGTTCTATCAATATTTTTGTGCTATATTACTTTTGTCTGCCGTCCCCTACGTCACAGATAAATATAAGTGTTACAAATTTAAATTTTTTTCATATTTTTTTTCTTATTTCATTGAATGCAATTGGTCATGTTCCATTACAAATTTACTGCATTTTTTAATTATATTTTGCCTTTTCGTTTCAAAAAATTACCATAACAGGATAACATTTACTGGTAAATGAAAATCTTTGCTCGCAAAAAACCGACTTTTTATTATTAAGATACTTGTCATTTTATGGTAGAATCTCAAAATTTTGAAAGTTATGGCGGAGTGCAATAAGTTTGACGGTATAGCTATCTTTTCTGACAATAAATACTTGTTTTTACAGCATTTTGTGTTCTACTGCTAAAATATTTTTTATCTTCGTGTTAGGGTTATTTTTTCCGAGAGGTTTGTATGCAAAAAAAAATATTGAAAATCTTCGGAAAAGCTGAAAAATCGCCAAAAAAGAATACTTTATTTGTTTATGTTATCTTGTATTCAGTTCTAAAATGATCAAACTTGAATAAATGTATATTCTACTTCTACTTATTGCTAATGCAAAATTGCAAATTAAATTCACTCATGATAGGTCTTAAGGATGTTTTCTTGTATAATAGAAAAAAGTAACTACTAGCTCTAAATATTTCCAGACTGAAAGCATTATTAGAAACTGAGGGAGAACAGCAGCAAAAGGAAGTATTCGAAACACTTAGAAGGCAACAAGATGAATCCCTAAAGAAAAAAGAAAATGCGCTGATCGTGGCCAAAAAAGAGAAAGAACGAGAAAAAGCAGAATTTATAAAAAATAAAATGATTCAGCTTAAAGTGTAAGTAAAAAAGTATGCACCACATAATTTAATTGTTGAAACATGAGATTGAAATAAGGTTTGTGCCAACTAAATGAAATTTAAAATTTTGCTTATCACTACTAACATACTCGTTATAGAACAGTTGAGCTGACTGCGACATGACTAATTTGAGTTATTAATAAGTTGATGTAACTAAAAGCACTGACGAACTGACATGACACACGGAAGAAAATTCTTCAAAAACCATCGCCCTACACATTTTGCTTGCACACTAGCGCCTTCTGTCATGCATGTTGTGGAGTAGCTTGCATTTGCAGGGTTTTATACTGTAGGTTTTTCACATTTGCAGGGTTTTATACTGTAGGTTTCTTGCATTTGTATGGTTTTATACTGGAAACTCGAAGTAACACTCGAGCGCCGCGGTGTGGCCATGTTGCGAAACATGCTTTTTTGAAAAATAAGTGGTTTTTGAATGGACGGTGGAATTAACGCGAGTGTCTCGTCTGTTTGTCTGTGGTACAAGTTTACCAATTACCAATTAGATATGGAAGTTTATTTTTTCCAAGTTTGATATAAAAATCTTTTTTATTTGTAATTACGATTCAAAAAATATCTTCCAATGGGTCCCAAATATCTTTTTCTCTAATTGCATCACATTCTCACGATTATAGCAATAACTGCGATGAAATTCGTACCTATATTCGGCAGAAGTACCACGAAGAATCGAAACGTTGTCAGTTAGCACAAATAGAGGATAAACGAAAACTGGAAGAGTCAAAGCGGGAAGAAGATCAATTGTGGCAAGAAGTTCACCTAAGAACTTATAATGCAAAGGTTTTATACTAAATACAAATTAGTTTCTTCAGTTATTTTTATTGATATTTTAGCTTGATCATGAAATGGAATTAAAACAAAAACGAAAGCTTATGGAAACGAAGACTTTTCTTGATATACAGCAGCAAATTAAAGATCAATCGTTAATAAAGGTTCAAGAAAAAATTAAAGAACAGGAAGGGTTCTGTACATCCCTGCCATTGCCTGATCATGATGAAAAGCTGAAACAAATCAAGAAAAAGGATCTCGCTGAAATTCTTCGAGATCAAATGGCGTGCTCGAAAAGTCTTCGACTGGAGCAGGACGCGAAGGAACGAGAAGTGATAAAAGCATTAAATGAAGGTATGCAGCGAGAGTTGGAC
Source organism: Sabethes cyaneus (assembly GCF_943734655.1). NCBI lineage: Eukaryota > Metazoa > Arthropoda > Insecta > Diptera > Culicidae > Sabethes > Sabethes cyaneus. The sequence continues at coordinate 186,065,845 of NC_071355.1, forward strand.
CGGGAAAAAATAGCACAAGAGGAGAAAAAGCAAGTTTTTAAAAAGCAAATCGAACAGTATTACAAGTATTCTAAAGACATTGAAAAGCAACGGCAAATCGAGGAGGATAAAATGAATAAGGTTGGTTATTTTTTGTATTATCGAGTAATCTAGAAGTAAATAGCAAGGAGTAAGGAAAAATTTCTACATATTATGTCACTCATTCCAGTTAATCCAAGATGCTCGCCAATATCACGACAAAATTGCACTGGACGCATGTCGGACGACGATGAAACAACGATGGGGTCTCGCCGATGTCAGTTTTGTTGTGGAAATCATCTAGCATTATTTTATTTAATTTTTAATGATTTTAGTATGTATATGAAACTCAACGGAAACAAATAGCAGCAATGGAGGATCAACGACGCCTTCAGCGCGAAGAAGAACTGCAAGAAGGCATCCGAGAACGTGAAATATACAAACAGCATCAGCAAGCAACGATTGAAGCAGAAAAGAAGGCTAAACTAGCTGCTAAAGAGTATCGAGAAATTTTAAAAGAGCAGATCAAGTCAGGCGTGATAGACCGTAATCGTCAAAAATATCATGACCAAATGCAAACAAACAAACTTGTTGATGCTAAAAGTCAAGACTTGAAATTCGTAGAAACTTTTGTCAAAGGTTCTTTCGACAAGCATTTCAAAAAGCATCCCAATCTTTCGTTAATGAAAAGCAAATTTTAATGAAAATACAATTTAAACGATTCTGCTAAATAATCGAAATATATTGAATTTATCCTATTTTGTCTATTTGGAGCTGTACCACTAATCGATTTTCAAAACTTGACCGAAATTGTTGACTGAAAAAATCATGTTTGGATAACAGGTTATTCTTCATTGTGCCACCCATCAGATCCCTGCATGTTGATCAATACCGACGCCGGACACGTACGAATGAATGCAGCTCTATAGATTTTACAGGCAGTAGCAGTCATCATGTGCTCATCTTCGAAGATACAACCGAACCAGCTGACAGCATATGACAATGCACCAGAGTGTTCAAATATATCGAAAACAGCTTGATGTGAAGACATGCCAATAAATCTGTTCTATGGGTTTTTGGCCGCGTAATCGAATGACGTTATCAGTTTTTATCTAATTTGCCATCATACATTTACATTCATACGACATCATACATATTTTTTTGCAATTTAAAACGAAAAATGCATAGGTTTAATCGCGTTCGAGAGAAATTTGTTGGCACGAGGGGGCATTGCCACTCTTTCTGGCGTAACTACCAAGCAAGGAAATCAAAATTGTCTAGGTTCAATCGCGGTGTTAAGAAATCTTGTTAAGGAAACTTTGTCACTTGTTTTGCCTTACTTCCCAGGCACAGATATCAAACTGGAAGAGGTTTAGATCATCGTAAAGGATCTTCCAACCAATCACGAAGCAGGCTTCTACCGTGCTCTGCAAAAATCTCAATTCTCGGCGTTTTACTGGCAAAGCGCAGAAGGCGAGTCGATTTGCTTTCTCTCAGTCGGATGTTACCTTCTCCGACGCTACGAGTTTTGTTTTGCGTTTGCAGTGCTTTGCTGCTTTGCTCTGCCGGCGAGTGAGCATCAGATTGGTTTCATCCTATATTTTTCTGCCGGACCGCTACCGAATGCATGCTCTCAAGGTCACGGAGCAAATCGTTCCAGTCCATATAGTTGCCTATCGCATATTCTCTTTGGAACACGGAGCGAATAGTCTCGTGTCGCCAGTGTGCGAAAAAAATATTAGCTCTGCTTGTCGTTGTACTCCCAGATTCCAACTCGACCACTGAATAAACAAACATTTTCGTGATAATAAATAAACGTTTTCGGGTTGTCAGTGTACTACTAATAGAGCTTTCCAGTTATGTGTGTGTTGGTGCTTGAAAATGAGACAAACAACAACAGTAAACAAAAGAGATGCATTCCTTTGTCACCAAGGTACAGAATGGATTTCGTCATCTGCTGGCTTAAATGCCAGCAAATTTTAAAAATATTTGCTTGAATTTGAAACAGGATGAAAAATTTGACCAAAATATGAGCTCTTCAGTGTGGCGCACGGAGGAACACAACTAATAATCGCTATTTTTCGGTTTGTTCCTCCAGCATCAGCTGTTGCCCAACATGAGACATACATCATGTATATACACGCGTATTTCGTGTTAGCTAGTGTGGGTGCTTGAGCTGTCAGAAAGCTCTATGGCGCGATTGAAACTGTGAAAAAACCCAGAGCGAACCCGTCGTCTAAAAAGTGCAAGTGCGAAACTAATAGCGAATTCATAAATTAACCCAGTAAACCATTTGGTTTGTATATCTCTATTGCAACTGAGGTATACGAAATCATATCTGAACGAAAAAGTTATATTTCACGCCATATAAGAACATATATATACCAAAGTGGAGGCGATATACGTGCGAAAATTTTAACAACTATTTGTAATTCTATTTTGCGCAGTTTTTATAACACGCAACTAAATACTCCTGAATATATGATTAAGATATAATCAAATATTGCAATTGTTTATCCTGCTTTATAATTCACAATCATGAATTGTATATGAAGACACTCACGACTGCAAGACAACTTATTGTTCACTTCGATTTGACATACTCTAATCATTATACAATTCCAATGTGAAATTGACATGAAAATGATTTAATGTGAACTTTCTATTATGATTTTGTGTTATCTGGGAACTTGCCTCAAGTCGATTAGCACTCAGTTTTAATCGAAGTACTGTAAAAGCGTTCATAAATTAACCGAGATTGCATCTCGGTTAAACTGACAGCATTCAGTTTGAAGCGCAGGTTAAAACTGTCTAGCATTACGGTTTACGGATCGATCAGTCAAACTGCCCGTATCGTTCATAAATTTCAGGTTCGAGTTAGCACGAACCCAGGTTAATTTATGAATTCGCTATAAGTCCAACCTGAGAGAAAAAACAGACGTTTTGTCAGTCATTCGATTGGAACTAGAGCGAACCTACACTGAGGCAAATTTCCGTATCCACCTTTTCACGTGCGTAATGGCGGCTGGTGGGTACAACTTTAGGAAAATAATAGCATGCCTTTTGTGTGGTATCAGACAGATAAACCAATAACACTGCCGTAGCTGTGTGACAATATATGCACCAACAAAGGGGTGCATACTGTATGCGCGCAGTTACTGCATTAAAGTAACTCCGACACGAAAATCCGCGGATCACAGCATGCGCTGCAAAGCATGCTGGGAAGTACACCCGTTCAATCGGCCTCTTTTCCCAACGGGCAGTCAGCGAGGTAAGACCTAATCCTATATAGCTCTACGCGTTGGGTGATTCCTCAGTTCCGGAACACTCACATTGGCGACCGTGACAGGACGCTGGTTTTTTTTTTACCAGCAGAAAATCTAATTTTATTACGAAGTTTTGAACATTGCTGCGGAATCACCCAATGCGCAATTTTTTTTACACAGAAAACCGTTAGTGCAAAAAAAAAAATGATGGCCGACGAGCCTCGTTTCAATTTGGAACTGGAATGCCGGTTGAACTCGGGTAAAGTGGGTTTGAACAGTTGCGGTTCATATTGTAAAATTTCATTGAATATGTACCAGGTCGACCACTTTGGACGAACGTCTGTTTGATGAGATAGTGAACAAAAAAAAAAAAAGTTGACAGTCATGAGCGGCTCAAATGACCGCGTGCTTTGTTAAGCATTGGAAGCGGTTCGGGATGACTGCAACTCGATATCGGGAGCGGCTCGGGATGACCGCAGTTCGTATTTGTTGGTATTTTGGTCTTAGAACGGTTCGGGATGACCGCATACTTATTTAGTAATCAGAAGCGGTTCGGGATGACCGCCTGCTGGGATTGAAATCAGTAGCGGATCGGGATGACCGCATGCTTATTTGACAATTGGAAACAAAGCGGGTGCGCTTTGTTTGGTATTTGAAGTGGTTCGGGGTGGCCGCAATTCGATATCGGGAGCGGCTCGGGATGACCGCAGTTCGTATTTGTTGGTATTTTGGTCTTAGAGCGGTTCGGGATGACCGCATACTTATTTAGTAATCGGAAGCGGTTCGGGATGACCGCCTGCTGGGACTGAAGTCAATAGATGCTCTTGAATCTAGAGTTTGGCCAACACACCTGAAGAAATTTAAAGCTCTAAGCAACGAGTTGAGCTCACGTAACGGACTACTGGTAAAATCAGGATGTGCTGTTATCCCAGAGAACTTACAACGGAAAACACTGTCTATTGCACACAAGGGCCATCCCTCAATAGCTAAATTTAAAAGTATTTTGAGACGGCGAGTATGGTGACCTGGTATGGCAAAAGACGCGGAAGCATGGGTAAACTCGTGTGCGCTATGTGCGACAACCGGTAAACCAGAAAAAACCCACCCATGCAACGCTTGTTCGCCCCAAGTTCAGTATGGGAGACGATTGCCGTAGACTTTAATGGACCATATATGCGGTTTGGGGGAATCTCCATTCTGGTTCTTGTAGACTATCGGTCCAGGTACATTGTTGCAAAACCAGTAAAATCGACAAGCTTCGAGAACACGAGAAAGATTTTAGATGCTGTATTTGATAAAGAGGGTTTTCCAGAATGCATTAAATCAGATAATGGTCCTCCATTTAACGGCGAGGAGTACAAAAGATACTGCCTTGAACGTGGAATCAATTTAGTCTTTTCTACTCCCCTACATCCCCAGCAAAATGGACTAGCTGAAAGCTGTATGAAGCCGGTTAACAAAGCAATGACAGCCGCAGCATCCAGTGGAACAAACTACAGGGACGAATTGAACGCGGCAATTCACGCGCATGACGCAGCCGCCCACTCTATTACAAGAATACCACCCGAGGAAGTGATGATGGGACGAAAAATAAAGCGGGGTCTCCCTCTGCTATGCCCCGGCAAAGCTACTTTTGAAAACGATCAGTTGAGTGCTAGAGACCGCGATGCAAAGAATCTAGGTAAGAGACGAGAAGACACTAGACGCAGCTCTCGCGTATGCAGAATTAAACCTGGAGACCAAGTTGTGATAGAGCGACAAACCCGAGGCAAAGCGGAGTCCCGATTTGATCCTCATAAATATACCGTTATAGAAGAAAACAGCGGAATGCTTGTCTTGAGTGATGAATCTGGTCAAATAGTTAAAAGGCATGTCTCACAGACCAAGAGGGTTTACGACTGGAGACAACCCAACCCACAGAGTGTTGACATCAACAACGACAATAGAGATCCTGTTCAAACTTCAGCACCTGAAGCCGACAAACAAACAGATAATCAACCGACTCGACGATCCACGAGAAGTAAGAGATCGCCAACAAACTTGAAGAATTTTGTTCGTCTCACGGAACAGTAAAAAAAAAAAAAAATCGAAAAGAAATCGAACTTTTATGCGTTGCTTGACCGTGGAAGCTAAAATCAATGAAATAATACTGTAAAATTTTACGGAATTGGTCAAATTGTTTTTTTTACTTCAATTTTTGTTATAATTCACTGAAAACATCACTGCTATGGGTACGGACACATTCCAAATTTAGAAATAGTTTTTGTGCAATATCTTTCAATGTTATCTCATAACCAAAATCGAATTAAAGCCCACAAAAGACAAACTGTTAAACATAAACATCTATTATATCGTCTAACTTCAATGAGTTTTCTTTGATACACATACACGCCGGATGAAAAGAAGGGTTTCATTAAGCTCGACTTGTATGGCGGTCATCCTCTCACTAATACATGAAGCCATCCAACGGCTTACTGGGCTTACTCGGCGAAGTAGTTGGAAAGCAATGTAATACATACAGGTGTGGCAATGTTGGTTAAGTGGTGTTAGTGCAATGAAGAAATTTCATCATGGTGTGGGTGGAATCGTAAATCGACCAATCACGATGAAGCGTGACGTCAAACTCCAAAAACAAACCCCATTGTCCGACGCGGTTTGTTTTTGTAGTTTGACGTCGTTTTCTGATTTTTCGCTACTAATACCATCAAATGTCTTCATCTGCCACACCTTTTTAAACCTCATTGGTTGGAAAGACCATCGCACAAAACGCCTTGACCTCATTTCGGACAGTCATGAGTGCTCGTTTACATGGAGTTAGAGTTCAAGAAAATAATAATCAAATTGTTTGGTTTTATTAAAAGAAATTGCCTTATATGCATTTTAAAGTAATCGACACAACCCCTCACGAAAACACTTATCGAAGGCGCTAGATGTGACAAAATTTGAGTATACAAACCACCCAGCATTGTCATTTGACGTCAAAATAACATCATCATGCTATGATCTGTAGCAGCTGCCTTGGTGTTAGTCGGTACCAGGGATGCCAGATATACAGACAAATCTGTATTATACAGACTTTTCGTTTTCTGATACAGACATGTTTTTGACTACAGATTTTATACAGACATGCGATAAAAATTTCGCAAAATATAGTTTTACTTTTGTCAAGGTAAAAGTATACTTCGCTTTTAACTCGCACTGAAACCTCAAAACAATATCTCGTGAGCGACTATCAATCCTCATAAGGAGAAAGACTTTCGTCACTGAATAAGCGCAGTGCCGATATTGCATCCGACCATCAGCTTGTTATCGCTGTAATAGGTACTCAACGACTGGGGGAGAAAGCTGGGTGTCGTTTCGATGTCCGCCGATTGGAAATCCCAAGGCGAAAAGGGTTTTTATCTAACAACTTGAATTCCGAGCCTAGGAACTGCTACCTGGTGGAACTGTCCAAGAGTAATGGACCAGCCTCAAGAATGCCCTCATTACGACCAGTGATGAAACCGTCGGCAAAGTGCGCAGCGGACGGAGAGAGTGGATTTCGGATGAAACTCCGACAAAGATCGATGAGTAGAAAAAGGCAAAAGCTGGCAAAGGCGAGGGCGAACCAAACGACTAAGACGGCTGTCCGCTTACGATATGCCGAACTGGAGAGGGCTATTAAACGAGTTTGTATGTGGGGCAAGAGAGCCTGGACTGACTCCCGAGTCGACGAAAGAGTTCGTTGTATTAACCGCGTCAAGTCGAAGGCGTCATTATTGGATGAAATTGAAGCAGCCATAAAATGCTATAGAGCGCCAGAAATAAAGGCGACCTAACCGAATGCGGGCGTGGCATCACATTGCTCTGTATTACTCTCAAAGTGCTCTGTTAGGTAATCCTCTACCGGATCCAGGTGAAGATCAACGCTACTCTCTGGCGGCAGCAAGCTGGATTCCACACCAGCCGATCATATATAGACCATATCAAAACGCTCCGCATGATGGTGGAGCAAATTCGCGAATTCCAAGACTCTTCTTCTAGTGTTCGTTGGCTTCGAAAAAGCGTTTGGTCGACTCAACCACGAAAACATCTGGGGCGCACTTAGGCGTAGAGGAGTTCCAGATAAGCTGGTCCATCTCATCGAGGCTCAGTGCAAGGTTTAGCACAATGGCGTCTTATCCGACCCTATAAGGGTTACTGCTAGCGTGAGATATGGCTGCATTTTATCATCGCTTCTGTTTCTCATTGTTGGAGCAATTGACAATAGATCAAATCGAGATTTGCCTTGGAATCCTCTAACGATGGAGCAACTAAATGACCTCGTCCTAGCCGACGACCTCGCACAACGCCAAAACGATATGCGGAGCAAATTAGAGGTTTTCTACTCTACGAGAGTTCCCAGGCAGCAGGTCTCACAGTCAATGTTGCTAAAACTAAGTCTATGGTAGTGAACACTGACAATCCCCTTAACTTCGCAGCAGCGGGACAAATTGAGCGGGCGGAAGCCTCAATATCTAGCCAGACAACGTCCGTTGGTGGTACCAAGACTGAAATAGCAATACGGATCAGGAAGGCCAGAGTACACGCATAGCGATCACCAAGCTATACGGTACACAATTGAACGACGGATGGCATGGTCACGCTGGTTTAGGTCGCCTGGGAGGGGGTGGAAAGTGAAGGCCTTCGATAAAGACCTGTTCATTGAAGCACTCAGCGCCCGTGAGCTGACCAACGTCCTAATACAGGCATGTGATACCACTATACACAGGACGGGACAGCCAACGAACAGTCGTCGCTCGGTATACTGGTGGAGCGACACCATTGTTCAGCTCCGCTCCAGATACTACAGAGAATGCAAGCGCAGTGGGCCCGGACCGATGCAGATGCTGAAGCTGGGGGGGTCGAACTTAGAGCGGCCAGGCTGGCGCTCAACAAGCAGGTTAGGCGTAGCAAGAAATCCTGTTTTCAGGAGCTTTGCGGCGATGCGGACACGAACCGCTGGGGTAGTGCATACCAGGTGGTGATGAAAAAGATGACGGGTGCATCCGTTCCGCAGGAAACTTGCCCCCAAAAGCTGAAAGTCATCGTGGAAGGGCTCTTCCCGCAACACGATCCAGTTTAGTGGCCTCCGACCCCGTACAGTCAATCGAATGATGTCCTCATTCCGGTCACGAATGAGGAACTCATCGTAATTGCCAGGGGTTTAAAAACGAAGAAAGCGCCCGGTCCTGACGGGATTCCGAACGAGGCACTCAAAACGGCGATCCATACATATCCCGATATGTTTAGTGAGACGCAAATGGAAAGTCCATAGATTGGTACTGCTGCCGAAGCCGGGGAAACCAGCGGGTGATCACTCGTCGTATAGGCCAATTAGCCTATTGGACACGTTAGGCAAATAGCTAGAGTGGGTAATCTTAAACAGGTTGACGCCTGTGGCGGAGAGCGATGTCGGGCTGGTAAGTTCGCAGTTTGGCTTCCGTAAGGAGAAGTCCACTGTAGACGCCATAAAGTCCGTGGTAGAGAGGGCCGAGAAGCCTATGAGACGGAAAAGACGAGGCGACAGGTATTGTGCCATAGTCACAATCGATGTCAAAAACGCCTTTAACAGCGCTAGCTGTGGTGCAACCGCGCAGAGCAGAGTGCGCAGAGCAGAGAACCGCTCGATTGGAATCCGCAAGGACAGTGTAAAAGTGGCAGACTCATGGGCTCATGGCGACGTAGCATAGTCAACGGCATCCAGGCTGTAGACGAGAACCTGTTCTGGCGATAGGTTAAAGCCATGGCGGGTAATCGTCGGCAGTGGAGATCACTGATTTCATCTCTTTGCTCTGACGGACCAGCGGACAAGGACACATCAATAAGTAAATTCTATTTAGTAAATGTTTCAATAAAGTTCTCTTGCGTTTCGATATTCTTAGAGTTGGTTTTCTCAAACAAATCTGCTACTTTGCCAAAATCTGATTTTGTGCAAAAGAGCCGCATTAAAGCAAAACAACCTAATCTAATGGATTGACAGATATTGCGCAGCGGGTGGTGGGTTTTCAATGGACCACAGACTTATACAGACTTTTACCAATTATTATACAGACCTGTCAAAAAAATATCTGGCATCCCTGGTCGGTACATCAAACGACCCAACCGACAAGTGATTAGACATATGCAGAATCCATCTATGTCAAAGGGGTTTCCAGTAAGGTATGTAATTGCGTAGTAATCAGAAATTACTTATGTAATCATTTGCGAATTAATAAGGAAAACAATGGTAATAATCAACATAGTAATCATTGCTGTTGGAAACCTCTTGTCTATGTCTCAAAATATTACTATGAAGTAATTTGCGGTTTCGTCACTAACGAAAATGACATTAGCTGCGGATCGTTTATGTAGAAATGAGGGGGAGCGAAGAGTGGAGGAGAGGATCCGGGAGTTTGATATTTGATGTTTTTTGATATTATTCCTACTGCAAACAGCCTCAGCGAGGGCCCCAGCTAATGAAAAAAAAAAATCTTTTTATGTGTGCGTGGTGGAATACTTCATGCTAACATTTGAAAATAGCGTAACAAATCAAATGTTACATGATACATTGTAAAAATAACTTTCATTTGGTTTTAATTGATTAGTATTGATATCATAACGTATATAAAATATATCCCACTGGAAATAGCTGCATAGTACTTTTCGACTATTCTAGTGAATAAATCGTATAAATAGGAACTGATTATGATTGGTTAAGGTTATCATAAATAAAACACATAACGGAATAAAAAGCATACAGAACAGATTAACAGGCTCGAAGGAAGTGATCGATTTTTGTGTGTAAAATCTGTCGGTAGCGCCCTCCAGAAATGGTTTGCCAAACGCACCAAAAAAAAATATATTCATGCACCTTTATCAATATTTCTTTGTGCTGGAGTTACATAGTAGCGATGGCAGCGACATCAAGATTTAGTTTGCCACTTACTGCTCGAGGGGTGCTCTATTTACACACTTTTTGTCAATTACCTGGTAGTCTGTTCTCTGTGTAAAAAAGGCTTGTTTGGAAGATTGAAAACGTAAACGAGATATTCAAATAAGTCGTGTTCAAGAAGCTTCAGTAAAGTTGTTATAAGTTTCAGATGCCATTGCGGATTTTATTGGAGTTGCACAATATTTTTTTTTCAAGTGGAAGGGGGATGTGTGGTATCAGACAGATAAACCAATAACACTGCCGTAGCTGTGTGACAATATATGCACCAACAAAGGGGTGCATACTGTATGCGCGCAGTTACTGCATTAAAGTAACTCCGACACGAAAATCCGCGGATCACAGCATGCGCTGCAAAGCATGCTGGGAAGTACACCCGTTCAATCGGCCTCTTTTCCCAACGGGCAGTCAGCGAGGTAAGACCTAATCCTATATAGCTCTACGCGTTGGGTGATTCCTCAGTTCCGGAACACTCACACCTTTGGTAACTTTATTCACGTCAAGTTAACATTTTCATCCTTGATTGTTGTTGTAGAATTATCAAGCGTACGTAAGCGGAAATGGCAAAAGCAAATAAACATTTTCGAAAAGTGTAACCACTAGCCGCCATTAGGCGCGCGAAAAGGTGGATATGTGTGGGACACCTATATAGGAACTAAATGAAAAAATTTCTCAGTGCAGTCGCGAATTGCGATGGAACTTTGACGTTCTGTTCCGCTTACGGTCCGTGCGAATCATGTCTCTCATTTGGCAGCTTTGTCAAATCAACAAAAAATAGAAACATTATCACTTCCAAAAAAAATCTGAAAAGTTTTTTGCGCTTTGTTAGTTTTATCGTATCCAAAAAATATTGAAAGTTTGATAAAACTAGGATTAATCATTCTTCTCAGCAGTGAACATGATTAGTGTTTGAACCGTCGGAGAATAGTTAAATTCGAGTTGCTTTCGAAAAATGAGGTAAGGTTGCTACCTACTTTCATTGTTTGCACAAACGCACAAACTACAAAGTTGTGTAGCAGCTGCTGCAAATTATTTTTTCTGCTTATTTTTTACTGAAAAATCTAACAGTTCGATTCCATTAACGATGATTAAATGAGCAACTAACTATGTTATTGGTAGAAGTTAGAATCCAACATTATTCCTAATCCAATTAGGTATAGTGACTTTCTGAGACCATCCTTGGAAGTTGAAATAGCACATCCTTTAATGCAGCATAAATAAAATTTTTAATCCGTGATTATTAAATTCTAATTCCTATGCTGCAATGATAACTGAATGGTGAATTTCTATTTTTCTTTTGCGTAGTGAGATATCGTAAAGTCGTCGCCAAATGCCGATTTTCATATTAATTTCTTGCGGATCTGCATACCTACGTAGTTTTGAATTTTTGATTTTAGAAACTTTTGTGAAAATATTTCAATTAGGTAGTGCAGGTCATACCAGGAACGGTTTAAGATATTGTATTGACATTTTTTTTTATTTTATCCGCAGAAAATGTTCGACCGACCGAGATGCCGTGACTGGAGCCCCCTGTCTACTCAGCAGTTACGTCTGCGCAGTTTGATTCAAATTTCCGGACACAACATCGAGTGCGATCAGCCAAAATGTTCCGTCTATTTTACGTTGCACACGACCACCATGTCGGCCCCGTTTTACACCAGCGAAAAATTGGACATCCACGCTAATGTTATTTGGCCGGAGATTCACTGTCCAACGGTGATTAAATCTTCCCTGCGATGTGTCTGCATCCGCGTTTGGCAGCATAGGTCTAAAAGTTCTGAAGCGCAGACGGCGGAAAATACAATTGCCAACGATGAGGAGGACAAGCAACTGTTTCTGTGGGGAGTGTACTTTTCTGGGTTAATTCCGGTGACCAGGCGTAGTGAGAAACGTCTTAAGAAGAATACGCTGGTATTCCAGTTGCATGGTGGATTTTTCACTTCTGCTGAATACATTCTGGACAGCGACGAACCTCCAGCGGTAGTTTCAAAAACACCAACTAAACTTGCTTGCGATGGCAAGAAATTAGGCTTACTTTCTGATAAATCTAACCTACTCTGTGATAATAGTGATAATGCTCCTCACGGCTGGTACGTTTCGAATAATCTGCTAAATGTTCAGAACAGTCGAAACCCATCCAAAGGAGAAACGGGCAACTCACCATCTTCGTCAGGACGGTTAGCAGCAGATGCTGCTGGTGGGCGTGCATCCGTTAGCCCAACGCCCACCGAAGCAGAGACCAATCTTAAAATTCGGTACATATTAATGGAATTCTTGAAATCAGAAATTCGAACTGGCTACGACGTGAAACGGTTGCTCGCAGTACAGGAACGGCAGCGTCGAATTAAGTATGAAAGCGAAAGTGCAAAGGAAATCACCGATCGTATTTGTATGAAGAGTGCCTACTGTCTTAATTTGGATTTGTTCACCGATAAACAGTTAGTTTATCGAAGTTCTTCGTCTACTCTCCAGAATAGAGGAGGCATGGGCAAACAACTGAGCCGTCTACTCTATCAAGAACGAGAGCCGCTGAAACCGGAAATTCTGTTGAAAGCTCAGGAGCTACGGCGACAAATTGAGCTGGCTCGATTTCGGAGTCGTATATTGCAGCAAGAAAAGGATCGCATTCGAGGCAACATTAGAAAATTGCAGCAGAAACTCAGCACTATGGTGGACGTGAATATCGAGAGCGAATCGACGCTCATGGCCAGCTATCGAAACTACGGCAAAGAAAAGGAGATCCTCTATCAGCAAAAGCTAACGTACGCTAGTGAGAAGGAAAGTTATCGAGATCTGAGGACGAAAGTGCTAACGGCTAGACATCGGCTGCTCCGGGGGTTGAACGAGATTTATTGTATAAAAAAAGTAAGTTTTCTCGAAGTTGCTAGGAATTCCAATCCCAAACAATAATGAAATCGCGTACTTCTAGAACGCCAATGGTACTTGTACGGTAAACGATGTGCCGCTGCCGAATGCCGAATCATACACCGACGCAACACCGGCTTTGTCCTTGAGTGTCGCATTAGGGCATGTTGCCCATGCTGTGATGATGTGTTCTTCAATCTTAAATATTCCTGTTAGGTAAACAGCCGTACTATTTTACCGTTTTACAGCCAATCGCAGTATCCGTTTTTTTACATCTAGAAATCCAATTAAGTACGAAGGATCACGATCCAAAATGGTCGACTCTATAAAGGTTCTACCCACGGCAGATCGAGAGTAACCTACTATCAATAGCGATGCTCCCATATTTTAAATTCTTTTCATTTATGCAGATTTCCTTTATACTGCCGCTCGGGACCACCGACAAACGCACTGCTGTACGCGGTGTTTCTCCTAAATCAAAACATCTCCCAACTAAAGTACCATCTCTGTCTGAGTCGCGGTGATCCACGTGCTACTCTAGCAAATCTACACGATATCTTGAACGTTGCGTCGATAAATGTGCTTTGTCGCGATATTGAAGAACCGTTTCAAACCATACAGCGAGTGTCGCTTTCCGGTTCATCGTCAGTAGACCTGGATGTTTCCAATTCGTTCAACCATCTTACAGTGAGCCCTCTAAAAGAAAGCAAATCTGTCGCAAGGTATTTACTAGAACAGTGAAAACGAGCGTTTGTTCACAAAATATTAACATCCAACGCACGCATATATTAATCTCATTTTGCAGAATATCACGATCGGTAGATAACTATGGAGATAGCGAGAAAAACGGCGACAAGCGTAACGGTAAGTTTGCATCGGATCCCATTTTAACCCAAGGACAGTTGCAACTGAGTGGTTTTCCAAAAACTAAACATTTTTGAATTGCGAAAAAGAAAAAACAAACGGTATCGAACAACTGTGGAGTTTTCTGAACGTATTACTATCAAGAATTTATTTAGGGGAATTATTTATTCACAGACCAGAAATCAGATTCTTCGGGGGAGTAGCGCAGAGACTATTATGGTCTATAATAGAACACAGAAATACGATTGACGAAAAATATAAAACGTTTTCATGTCAAGGGTGTTTATCATGTGTTAATCCGAAAACGATCAGAGTTCCCATCACTTTCGTATATGTTGGATAGTGACAAAGCCTTAGGTAATAGAAAAAAAGAGAGTGAATAATATGGTATGTGACAATTGAGTGCTTGACTTTTAGAGTGGTTGTAATCAGTGCTGAAAATGTGATGGATTCGTTAGTAGCGAGGTGGCGATTGCCTTCAGCAGCTGAAAAATGTACGTTTTTGGACAACAATTTTTAATTCATCATATTTCTTGTCGGAAACCCAGTAAATTGTGTTTGTGTGATTCAAATGTATGGTATCAAAAGATTTTGAAAATATGAATAAAAAAGTGCATTTTCGGCTCATTTATTTTCAACTGATTAAAATAGGTGACACTGCTTAACTCGTTCCTTACCCTAGATTAAGTGTAAAAGTTGGATATAAGCACTACAGGGAAGCAATCTAGGATTGCGATTATTTTAGATATTTATCAATGTGTTTCTCTGCACGAACGGCTGATAGTGGACTGTATGTGACAGCAAAACCAAAGGTCTGAATGTTCGTATTCCTGAAAAAACTGGGAATTTGACCTTGCTCGCTCTTCTTCCAATGAGACAGTTTAAAAACCACGAACGCCGACTGCTATGCTTAAGAACAAATTTTATTCATTCCAATTTTTCCCCTTTGGTGTTACTGGGTATTGCTTATTATATAAAAATATCAACAGGCCTTTTGGCCCTACTGAAACACTTAACCTGAAATCTACGAGCTAGTGCCAGGAATCGAGTTTTCAGTACCTCGCGGCTAACGTTTAAGTCGAAGCTGGGCATAAAGCGATTAAAATGGCGTTGGAGACCGGTGATTGTGCTGAAAGTGCTGTAGGTGGTTCGTCGATGCGGTACACGTAAAAATGGACCATTACGTAGGACACGACTTTGAGTCAGCAAATCGGAAACAGCTAATGCTCTGATCACATCACGACGAGTGTTCAAAAGGTCGAGATCGATGAGTCTGCAACGTTGTTCATAGCATGGTAGCTGATAGGGATCGTTCCAGGGCAATCACCGGAAAGCGAAACGTATGAATCTGCGCTGCACAGACTCGATTTGGTCAACTCCATTTTGGTAATAAGCACTCCACACTGGAGCGCAGTACTCAAGATTGGACCGGACAAGAGAGCTTCGCGATAGTAGAAGTCGTTGAAGTTCTTGGCGCTTGATAAATCCCAGATTCCTGCAGGCCTTGTCGACGATAAATGCGAAGTGCTGTTTGAAATCAAGCTTAGAGTCAAGCAGTACTCCCAAGTCCACAGTTTTCGCGGCGTAGAGCATGTAGTCGAAGACGAGAGGGTTTAATTTCGTGTAGAATGTAATTATTTCACATTTGTCGAAGTTTAGCAGCATGCGGTTATCTGTGCACCATTTCGCAAAAATCAATAGCTGCTCTTGCAGAAACGAGGCGTCGGACGGACTATCGACTTTAGCATACAGCTTCAGATCGTCGGCAAAAGAGAGTCGCGGGCATTTAAGTTCACATCGTTGAAGTAGACGAGAAAGACCAAAGGTCCAAGATGGCTACCTTGTGGAATTTCAGAGTTAGCAGTGAAAGGTCTGGACTCTGGAGGTAAAAGCATCGATGCTAACCTCTAGGTACCGGTCGGATAGGTATGAATTAAACCATCGAAGCAACGAGCCTCCGATTCCGAGTTGGTCCAGTTTGACGATGGCGATTCGGTGGTTCAATTTGTGGAAAGCAGCGGAAAGGTCCGTGTAAATAACGTCTGTATGCGACCGGTCGTCAAAACTTTTTATCACGTCGGACGTAAGAGTTTAAAGATTGGTTGTCGTGAACCGCTTGGGCATGAAGCCGTGTTGATCGTCTACGACATATTGCTTAAAGAATGCGAATACAGGTGCATACACGACAAGCTCATACAGTTTCGATATTGAGTTTAGTGCAGAGATACCGCGATAGTTACACTCAAGTACTTTTTTTTACACGGTTTAGTTTTTTGAGTATTAAGAACGGGATAACTTAGAGACCATTCATTTATTTCTCAATACATTTGGGAGCAGGAATCGACATTCCTCACGTAGATTGCAAATAGTTCCTTAGCTGCACCGCTTTCGAGTAATCGAAAAAAAAACAAACCGTGTAAAAAAAGACATGAGCGTATTCACATTTCTTCTATTCCCCTTTTTATGAACAGGAAACTTGTGAGTCGATTTCCATATTGTTGGGAACACACCTGTACTAATTGATAAACTGAACAGGTGGCTCATCGGAGCAGCCAAGGTGTTGATACACTGTTTCAGCAGAAGAGACGGAATACCGTGCGGAATACCAACTGGTCCGGAAGAACGAGAGGATTTTAGCTTCTCGGCGGCTGATATGACCGTCGCGTCGTCGATGGAAAGCTGAGTTAAACAATTACTAAGCACAGGGACGCACTGGACGGCTGCGGAAATTTCTCTTCTTGTCAACCTTTCATCAGTAAATACACTGTAGAATTTCCGCGGGAATAAGTGGGAAATCTGTTCTATGTTACTGGCAGTTTCACTACCCAGGAACATTACTGAATGAAGCCCGTTGTCCTTCTGCTGTTTGTTGACGTACTTCCAAAAGGATTTCGGATTTCTTTTCAGTCTGCGTTCGATGTTACTCAGGTAGTTCCGGAAGCAGGAGCGTCCGCACGGGCGAAATCATAGTAGACGATCGGTGGTGAAATAGTCACGTCATGACGTATTTGTTGACGGATAGTAGCCAGCAAGGGCGGATGATGTAGAACATCCTTAACAAGCGGGGAAGCAGCCATCGCGATTTCGGTAGCCTGAACTTGCACACTAGCAAAGCATAAATCGAGAAAGCGGTCGTTTTCGTTATGTTGACTTGTTGCATGGTGGCAGCAGCGTTGCCAGATCAGCGGTTTTCCCGCTAGATTTAGCGGGATTTTAAGTCGGACAGCGGGACTTAATAACCAAACAGCGGCTAGCGGGAATCTAGCGGTTTTCTTAAATAACTCAGCGGGATTTTAGCGGGATCTCGATTTAGCGATATTTGATAGGCAAAAAGAGTGCTGAAAGAGAGGTTGACAGCAAAACACTTCGTTTAGTGACATTCTAATGTCTGCTCATGCATTGGCAGATGGTTCAGTATATTCTGTTGATTATAAAATTCCGTGGTTTTTACCTAGAATGGGATAGTTCTGACAAATACTCATTAGAACTTACTGAAAAAGAAGACCACCAAACAAATCCGTTTTGCACTAATTCGTTGCCAATGGATGGCAAAATCCAACTGATTCATGAATTGGAAACAAAACAACACTTATGTATCTATATACATCATAGGGCCCTATTCTGTAAGTCACGTCGAGCAACTCGGCTCGACTCAGTCACTGTCGTGTGTCGAGTGCAAGAAGAATGGGTAACATAGCGGCTCAATGCACGATCAAAACAAAGCTAACTCTGGCGTCATTTGCTAACCGTTTAGTCACTAGCTTTTTGGCGATGGACTTAGTCGTGTTACTCGACAAAATTGGGTCGTGTGACTTACATAATAGCAAAAGTCGACTATTCGAGCAAATTGGGTCGTGTGACTTACATAATAGCAAAAGTCGACTATTCGAGCAAAGTGACACTCGACGTGACTTACAGAATAGGGCCCATAATTTGGTTTGTATGATAACAAAACCAAAACAAATCGGTGCTAAAACAAAATAAAGGCGAGAACAAAGAGCCGATGCGCTTTACAGATATTTTTGATTTTTGGGTGTTTCTAAAGATTGAAACATATCTTCTTTTGTCACCAAAAACCATAACCATTTGCCAGCGTTGCTGAAATTTTGCATGATTTTTATCATAGCTAGACACAGAAAAAGAATTTGTGCTAAAAGCTTCTTTCGAAATTTTCGCCTGTGTTCTTAGACTCCTTAATCTTATAATTCTTGCGAAATTTCGCAGTAAACTGTCATTATATAAGGGATAACAGAATATTTCGTTTTCTGTTTCCTGAATCCCAAAACTTCGTCAACATGAATGCAGTAAATTTGCATAATGTTCATTCAATTGCAACCTCTCAATTTCAGCAGATCATCCTAATTTCAAATGCAAGCCTTACTGAAATATTGCACCAGAAACGAAAGAATAATATGACTTTCGATTCAGCGGGATTTCTAGCGGGAAATTGATCCTGGCCAGCGGGATTTCAGCGGGAAATCAAGCTCTGGGCAGCGGGAAATCAAGCTCTGGGCAGCGGGAAAATGGGCAATCGACCTGGTAACACTGGGTGGCAGTGATGTAGCAGTAGAGCAACTCGTTAGTGATTGGAGATAGAGACGACGAACTAGAGTCAACGTACATGAAACCATTGCCACGTCCGCGCACTTTAATCCAGGGTATGAAAGGTGGAAGGCAATGGAGATTCGTCTAACATAGCTCTAGCCATCCCAAGTTTATACCTAGTACCTCCACGTGGTCATACCCGGTAATGCTCTTTCCTTAAGATTGAGTAGCTAAGCTAGGAGGTGCGATGCTGCGTGGATCTCGGCTGCCTGATATCAAAATTGTGGTTTTGGGCAGACGGCTGATCCACTCGGCCCCGTTGATAGGTAAGTTCCAACATATATTCTAATTATTTGTTTCGTTCTAGCTCTTCAAACACTTACCATACAATGGAAACATTGACCGTAAAACTTACTAATAATGTACATGGATATTGTTGGGCTGATGTATGTAGGACTGATGGAAACTCAAATGATGCAACTATATCTGATTCAAAGGACTGCTGGTGAGCTCGTTCTATTTTTATCCATATTAATTTCATTTCATTGAATGATGCGCGGTAGAAAGGTTAAAATAGTAATGCGCATATAAAAAATCAAGAAAGCGAGGGACAGAAGTCGGACACGGACAAAAACGGAAACAACTAAATACGATGACTATGACATGACAATTCACCGACATAAATGTCGAGCTTAATTCAGGCAACTTAAGTCCTCTTGGTCCAAGGAACGGCGTTCAATTGACCCACTCAGGTTAGTTCGGCCGGCTTATTTTGCATGGTAAACTTGCGAATCGGGCCGAGAACCAATTAGCAATGGCTGCAGCCCATGAACTCGCACAAAAAAATTCTTCCCCTTTGGTGTTACTGCTGTGACGTGAACGGTTGGATGGTAAAAAACAGATTGAAAAATTAGTGTGCTCCTACAACAATGCGTTATATTTATATAGCAGGGGCGATTTCCGACGTTCAATGTCGCTCGATGCTTGATGGTGCTTACTGAGAATTAGTTTCTGCTTTGCGAAACGTCTCTATCGTCGTCGTGGTCTCTCGCTCGGGTGAGGAACTTAACGTACAGCACTTTTACGAAGCTAGCGTACGCGATACCGAGTGTTTTCGATGTGTTGAAAATCGGTGCTGGATATATAGCAGCGAAACCGGCTTTTGTGGCTTTTTTTAGCGTGCAGTACATTTCATCAGGTATAGCAGCAGCGTCCTTCCGGAGGAAAAAGCGCCAACAGGAAGAACGAGATTGCGAGGCGGTGGAAGAACTGTACCGTGCTAACGATAAACGGAAGTCCTACGAGAAGCTAAACCGTTCGCGCAACGGCTATGTGCCGTAGGCCGATATGTGTCGGGACTCAGACGGTAATCTTCTCACGAACGAACGTGAGGTTATCGAGAGGTGGAAGCAGCATTATGACTAGCACCTTAACAGAGATGTGGCTGAACATGAAGGTGACGATATGACAATAGATCTTGGAGCTCGTGCAGAAGAAGACAGAATGCCAGCCCCCGACCTCCAGGAGGTAGCAGAAGAGATCGGTCGGCTGAATAACATAAAGCGGCTGGGGCTGATCACCTATCCGGCGAGCTGCTGAAATACGGTGGTGACGCACTGACTAGAGCGCTGCACTGGGTCATTGTCAAGATTTGGGAGGAGGAGCTACTACCGGAGGAGTGGACGAAAGGCATCGTGTGTCCGATCTACAAAAAGGGCGACAAGTTGGATTGTTGTTATTACCGCGCAATCACACTGTTGAACGCCGCCTACAAGGTACTCTTCCAACTTACTTTTATGTCGTCGATTATCACCATTTGCAAAGAAGTTCGTGGGGCAATATCAAGCGGGATTCATGGGTGCCCGTGCCACTATGGACCAGATTTTCGCGCTTCGGCAAGTGTTGCAGAAATGTCGCGAATACAACGTGCCCACGCATCATTTATTCATCGACTTCAAATCGGCGTATAACACGATCGATCTAGATCAGCTATGACAGATAATGAACTACTACGGATTTCCGGATAAACTAACGCGATTGGTCAAGGCGACGATGGATCTAGTAATGTGTTTTGTTCGAGTATCACCTGCAGTCTCGAGTCCCTTTGAATCTCGAAGAGGGTTACGTTAAGGTGATGGGCTTTCATGTTTGCTGTTCAACATCGTATGGGAGGGTGCGATAAGAAAAGCGGGGATAGACACGACTGGCACGATATTCACGAAGTCCGTCCAGCTTCATGGTTTCGCTGACGACGTTGACATCATTACACGTACCTTTGAGAGGATGGCGGAAACGTATATCGGACTGAAAGCTGAAGCCAAACGGATTGGACTTGTCATTAATGTATCTAAAACAAAATACATGAAAGGAAGAGGTTCTAGAGAAGTGAATGCTGACCTCGGAATAAGCCCGCAGTGGTGGCCACGGTATAAGCATAGTGCGGGCTAAATCAGAACTCCTCAAAAGATCCATGGCGTCTGTTGTCGATCGCCCCTCTAAAAAACCTGCAAACCCGTCTACAAACCGGCAAATTTCCCACGAATCTACTTGCTAGCGACGATAGATAGCTAAAGATGATCTGAAAAAAACACTATAGGCGGCATATTGGGCATATTATTACTCCCTCCTTCCACTCCTCCGGTAGCTGTTCTGTTTCCCAGATCCTGATTATCAGCGGGTACAGACGCCACCAATTTCCGAGATGTGAATCATAAATTGACCTGCCTATATTAACTATCCTGGAATCAGCTAGCTGTGAACGGCATCTAGTCCTTATATCGCAGACGTGAAACCGAATGACACTTCATCCCACCAAATGCATTAGAATTTGGAGGATTGTGGGAAGCAGCCGTGAAGTCAGTCAAACCCCACTTGAAGCGTGTCGTCGGCAACGTGAAGTTGACATTTGAGGAGCACTCGATAGTCATGGCTTGAATCGAGGCCGTTCTTAATTCCTGTCCTTTATTAACCGATTCGAATGAGCCAGTGGATTCGCAGGCTATCACGCCGGCTCACTACCTCATCGGACCCTCCTTAGAAGACGTCAAAGTTTTCCGTTTGATGCGCTGACAACTTCTTCAGCACCTCTGTGAACATGAACATGAACCGGAACATACCACCACTCAACTGGAAATTAGGACGCGTCGTAGCAGTCTGCCCTGGGGACGATGGACTTGTTCGTGCAGTTGATGTATTCTACACGGGCTGCGAGTATCGACGCCCTATCAACAAAATCTCCATTCTACCGGCCGATGACAACGATCCAGAACAAAGGGGGTGACCTCCTGACAGCTGCTTTATATTATTTTGAAGTCACAGACTGAAATTTTAATCGTAGGTAATGGTTACAAATCCCCTACGATAAAACTGAACCTTGTCGTGGTGTAGGGCTTTTTAACTAATCAGTAAATGAACAGCGGTCACGTTTACTTCTGAATGTGGGTATATATCAAAATACTTTTGTGATTTCAAGTGGGACTCGGGGTAAAAATTTACCAAATGTGATTGTTGCGTTGTTCAGAAAGTGCTTTTATTCCGCTTAAGAATAAGGCCAGCATGGGGATCTCTGACAATAGATGAAGTTTTCTGGGATTCATCCTTATTTATCACAACTGTCACAAATATCTCCGAAAAATGTCGGATTGATTGAGTTGGTCGGGGGCTTAGGGTTAGTAAGGGGATGTAAGCGGGATACCAGATCCGATTGGATGCCGAAGGACCACTCTGTAATGATTACGGGTAATAGCACTTCTTAGGTAGCAGATGGGAAAATTAGGTTAATTCGTGTCGCGTGTTCGAGTTTCGGCTAGGCGGTGCTGCTAGATAGAGTAGGATTTTTGCACTGGCCCCGTGGCTGTCCTGAGCTCTGATGGCCGTCCGCGGGCTCTGTCGATGGGAAGGGGTCGAGTCTTAAAGAGACGTTTAAGCCCAGAGCTTTACAGCACTTTGGTCTCGAGGGTTGGAAGGCGGGCGAGTCTCTATATTTTGAAGCTTCTGTCGACTACCGCGAACGTCCAGCTTGTGCTGCGCTCAATTTACTTTGTATCGTGGGAATGCACTGTGAATACTAAGGGGATGAAAGATTAAATTTGCCCTGATAAGTTGATAACCACTAATGCTCCGAAATTTGTTTTACCTATTGGTTCATTTGTGGTTGTTTGTGTTGGAAAACTGAAAGCGGGCGCGCGGTTGAAGACCGGTGTCAGGCGGGGCTGACGAATTCTCCACTTCTTCACTATACCACATATTGCAACTCGAGTGGTACAAAAAGTCCAAAGCACATTTACAAATTCGATCTATTATTTTTCTTCTCATCATCATAATTATCATCATCATCGTCATCATCATCATTATATTTAAAATATGACATTCCGGCCTTTGGCAGAGAGATCTTAGAGTCAGTTCGTGGAGTCCGCGCAGGGCCGAAACGCCTCCGCCTGTGGGTATAGGCGTGACGGCTATGCTTGGGGCTCTACCTGTGTTTTAGTGGGCGCCAGTGCCTGTCTCGTCAGGTAGAACTGATGTTTGAGGTCTCCCTGACACTTTGTTGACAACACAAAAGGGCCCAGCGCAGAGTTTTATACGCTATTAAGCGACCAGTTGGATAACCCGAAAAAAAGGAAAAAAAAAAAGGAAGTCACACACTGAAATTTTAATCGTAGGTAATGGTTACAAATCAATTTCTTAAACCACAGAATTTCATTTTCAAATATGGCAGGCTTCAATTTCGGATAATCGAAAAACAAAAAAAAAAGATATAAATTTTATCATTGTTATTTATTATTTATAAGTATTTTATTATCCAGATTTTTGTGTATTTTTAAAATAAAACAACTTTTCATTTTCTTTTAACACAATTTTACGATATATCTATTCAACAATATTTATATAGAGCTTAGATTATTAACCTGTCCACAAACAAATCTACAAATATTACAAATTTTTTACTTATTCATATTCTCATTCTTACTTGTTTTTTTTTCTTCTTTTTTTTAGTTTCCTTATTTGTAGTGTTTTACTTTTATTACTATGTATATATTTTTTCGCTCTTATTTTTCATATACTTTATAATCTTCTGCACTTTTACATTTGTTCTGTAAATGTACGCGTGTAAATGTTTTTATGCATCTCCGCCTAAGTCATACCTATCCGATAAATTTACGCTATCTTCACCGTGTGTTGTTTTCTTGTTGTTTTTCTTCTTCTCATTCTCTCGATTTGCTCTCACTTTTGTGTATATTTGTGAATTTATTTGTTTTTTTTTTATTTCCTGGCAATTGTATATATATATATTTAGAGGAAAGTGTAACGTTGTTGAACTCTCTTTAAGAAAGAACCAAGTGAGATAGCAACGAATAAGAACTAAATAGAATGAAAAAATCTATTTAAGACAAAGAAAGGAATGAATGCTTACTCGTGACCTAAACAAATGAACGAATGATTGATTGATCGACCGATCGACTGATCGATTGCTTTAGTATATGTATATGTGAGTGTGTGTGTATGTGTGTTTGTGTCTACGTGATTCATGCATGTGTGGGAAGGGTTGCACTTTAAGAGATGTATTACACTCTAGAGGTAAAAAATTTACAATGGATGAATATAATGTACAAATAATGCTTTGCTTTTCAATTCTTTTTTTTTTCTTGCTCAGCAACAAGCAGTGTGTATTGGGAAGCAAATGTGTTCCATTTCTTAAATGTGTTTTAGTGAATTGTAATTAAATTAAATTCAATATTTATAAATATTACCACGTTGAATTGCGTTTAAATTTTTTGTTATTTTTCGCGTTTTTTTCTGGTTTCTCCTTAAACATATTATATTTCATTATTTCAACATTCATCGTCAAACCTGTACCGATGGATGCATTAATGGGTTTAACGTATTTGATGATATTTCGATCTTAATAAATTTAATTTGTAGTTATTAATTTATTCAATAATTTACTTCTGATTCTTAGCATTCTCTGATGTATTCTATAATAATAAGAAATAGACTGTGTATACATGATCAGTAAATACAGAGCGTTTGTGTAATTAATCTTAGTGAGTCGTTATAATTACTGCAACCTAAACTAAACTGTGTCACTGTTTTAGTTCACGCGTGAGTGTGTGTTTTTTTTGCTGTAGTAGGTTGAGAACAAACTTCCATGACATGTCACCCTCTCTACTAGTGGTTGAAATAGAATGTTTGCCATATTCTTTCGCCGATCAACATGTCACATAGTGTATGTTGAGAAAGGTACGACCGGTATTGTTGGGATCGAATGGGACACAAATAGCTCGATACGATTATTATGGAAAAGTAAACAAGGAAACTGAAAACGCTACACTTTAGTGAAAAATCCCTGAAGTGACAAAACAAACCTCTTTAAACGTCCGTTTCGATAATGAACAAAAACCAACTACTATTGACTTCTTGTAATTGAAAGATTTTTATATACAATACTAGAAATTATGCACTATACATATAAAAATCATGTTGTCTTCTTCTTTTTTGTTTGACCGCATATACAATTTAAATTTTTACAACAAAATAATTTGATTTAGCTGTGCCCACCGGCAGGGCAAAGCAAGCCAGTGTTGTTTTTAGTTTCACCAAGCAACGTTTACGAACTGTGATTTTTTTTGGGAAAGTAATAAAATGTCGCACTCTCCCAGGATGCTCTTACAGAGTACAGAGGCTGTGTGGAACAGCCTGGCAAACCGACCAGATGGACTCCTTGCAACGCGTAAAGCGTACAGTAAATGTAAAATTTTATAAAATAATCAACACGTAGAACATGTCCACGAATGTAGCATTTTCTGCTTTTTGGTCTGTTGAAGCTCGTATTAACATTAACCAAGAATAAAATCAAAAAAGTTCTCATAATGTGCCGCAAGATTGCATGCATATCCTTTATTGCAACTAGAAATAATGGACTAAAATACGCGAGCACCACGCGCGCAGCAAAGCTTATTATGCACTGTGTTATCAACACGCTTCTTCTCCCACTAGCCCCGTTTATAAATGCTGGAGGCATGTTGTAATACTCAACAATGTGACTAGGACTTCAACTGAAAACATCGAATATGCCAGGAATCACTGAGGGTCCAAAAAGGAAACATTGCGTAAAAAAGTACCATTGGCTTTCACGCAATGTCACACAAAGAGCTTCGTTAGTCAAAGTAAAATATAATTTATAAAACAGGATAGAATGTTATTCACTGTAAAATATTTCATTGTAAATCCGTCTAGTTACGCCCTGCTTTTGGCATATGGTCTTTTAGTTCAGATAGCATTACTGTAATCTTACAACTAAACCAATTTGTTACACAATAAGACACTTTACAGACGTTTAGTTGACTCGTCTCTTCGGAAAAAGTATACATAGCAAAATAATTCGTGTTTCCTAAAGCTGCTGCCTGATAGAACAGCGGGCTAACAGCGGTAGGTACATACAAAGAAGAAAATTGTTCTGATCATCAGTACAGAGATATAGTTACCACAGATATTTCCACATTACTGTCATCGTCCGATGACACAAACTCGTCCAGGCTGCAATCACTGTTTGTCGTTAGGATAATTTCACTGGCATAGGAATCGTCGTCCTCGTTTGCTGCCCCAGCAGTACTATTTCCACTAGCACCATTATTGCCAGCAACTCCGACGTGTTTCATTTTGTTGACGGGACGTCCCCCGTTGCACTGTGCCTCAAATGCCGCCAGTTGATTGCTGCTGTTGCTTATTGCTGCTGCTGCTGTTGCAGTTTGTGTTTGCTGATCCGATCCACCCGTGGAGAGGGGATCTATCTCTTCGTGTAATAGCGGATCATCACTATCCTTGCTATTCTCGTCCGCTATCGTATTTTCTTCGCCACGAAGGAAGCCTACGACAAGGTTGTTATTGTTGGTGTGCTCCTCGAGTTCAACCTCATGATCATCATCGTTCTGTTCATCCTCGTCTTCCGAATGTTCGAAAAAATGTGAATACAGGAAACGGTGCTTCTGACGCTGGTGTGAATCATACAGCTGACGAATGCTGCGACGAAGTCCTAAATTCCCAGCGGTGTTGGTGTTGTCATTGCTGCAGCTACTTTCGGCTGAGGCGTTTGCGATTGGTCACTTACTGTCACGGGATACCCGTCTTCGTCGACCGTCGGTGGTAGGTTCAAGCCCTGGGAAAATAGAAATTAATGCTGTCGTTAGTTCAGCTATTTAAAATTAAAAAAAAAATTGAAAAATTCATGCCCAAGTGCATTTTTGTTCTCGGCGACCTAACTGCTGTAATTCTACGTTCGCTTGAAAAATATAAAACAATTGAATTGAGATCGAACCCAAGTTCTCCCCCAGACCCTGTGGATCGCAGATATTGTCGAACCTTTGAACCACAGCGGACTGGATCCAGGGATATAACTATAAGAGTGGCTTTTTGCACTGTCAAGAGGCTTCTAGGCACTGTCAAGAGGTAATTTAGCACGAAGGAAGGGTAGTGAGCAGATTTGTTAAAAGTACAGCTCGGAGTCGCATGGTGTATGCAATAGAGTAGATTGTATACCATTCCCCCGAAAACCATTCCCCAGAAACCCATTTCCCAGAATCCCATTCCCCAGAAAATCATTCCCCAGAAAGCACCATTTCCCAGAAAATCATTCCCCCGAATGTACCATTTTCCGGAATATACCATTGCCCAGAAAGACACTCCCCAGAACGAACCATTCCCTAGAATGCCAATCCCCAGAAAACCATTCCCCAGAAAGAAAGTTAGAAATAAAAAGGGCTGGCTTACAACTAGAAGCAAAATTAGAAAAAGAAGAATATGTTTCCCCGTGTCTCCAATACCCTGAATTCCACATACCCGAATGTAACACCAGCGGATTGAAGTTTCTATAACAGCAGCTTTGCCGATTACTAATTTCGAACAGTAAATTATTGCGAGGGGTATGGCTAAAGGATTGTTACTAAAGTTCAGTAAACCTAGGAAAACGAATTTTAGACGAGGTGTCTAAGTGTCGGCCTCGTCAATTTATAAGTATATGCTGTCCTTACTCGCTGCCGCTCGTTCGGACTAAACTAAGGGATAACACCTACTAGTCAGTAAGCTTAGGAAAACGCCCGCACCTAAATAGAGGTGGTTTCTGCGGGGGGGCTGCCCCCCCGCAGTGGCCGGCGCTTCCGACGGCGGGTCGCCGGCGAACACTCGCGGCCTGCGGCCGTCTCGCCCTAAATTATCTATAATCCGAAGGGAACCAGGGGTTTCATGCAATCGATTCCCGAGTCACGCTTATTACCGCATTAGTATCGAGCGTCGCCTAGATGATTCAGGGCGAGACGGCCGTAGGCCGCGAGTGTTCGCCGGCGACCCGCCGTCGGAAGCGCCGGCCACTGCGGGGGGGCAGCCCCCCCGCAGAAACCACCTCTATTTAGGAGCGGGCGTTTTCCTAGGCTTGCTGACTAGTAGGGGTTATCCTTTAGTTAAGTCCGAACGAGCGGCAGCGAGTAAGGACAGCATATACCCAACAATTAACTAGGGCGAATTGGTAGAATTATTGGTGGGGATGGTCACAAAGATCCTTGTACTGCACGGAAATTCACTAACGAAAGTAATTGCGGTGAATCAACCATGTAACAGTTTACCGCAAACAAAGCCCATTGAATTTTGCTTCGACGTTCTAATTATCTAGATCAAGCTAGCGTAGTAGCGATCGGGATAATTTTCTAGGTTGTGCCAAGGCAAACTACGCAAGGCCAATTGTTTTAACCTCTTGCGCACTCGTTCATTTTGAAGCTTCCAATAAAGTTTATGCGGAGTCCAAATGAGACGCGCGTTGGCGTTTTCAAAAAGGGGGTAAACTAAGGTACAATACAATGCTTTTAGGCAGTGCAGGTCCTGGAAATCATCAATTCAGTTTTCGCAATAAATTCCAGCTGTTTGTTCTTTATACTCAATCATAGTAACTGATTACTTGTTGATTCTAACTGTTTGATTAACAACACTGTGTGACAACTGTTTTTTGTTTTTTAGGCAGGAAACAGCTCTTCTTATTCCTTTGCCTAGGTTTACTGACCGTTAGTTATAAACCTTTAGTCCTCGTAACGAATCACAACTGAAACGGTGAGATCCTCCAAACCGCTAGAATTACAGTCGAGCTAATGTTATTAGAGCTACTGATATTCGGCCCAGTAACGTTCGCCCGAATGATCTATCATAACTTTCTAAGAGGCTCATTCTGGGACAAAATTTTCTAGGGAATGGTAGGTTCTGGGAAGTGGCTTTCTGGGGAATGGTATTTTCGGGATAATGATTTTCTGGGGAATGGTTTTCTGGGGAATGGTATATTCTGGGAAATAGTTTTCTGGGGAATGGGTCATTCTGGGGTTTGGAATTCTGGAGAATGGATTTCTGGGGAATGGTTTTCGGGGGAATGGTATACAATCAATAGAGTAAGGTAAAAGTGCGATGTGGGTAAAAGTGCGATTCAATGATTTTTCGGTGCAGATTCCGAGTAAATTGACTACATTGGCATGGATGGGTGACTACTTTGACAGCTTGAATCTAACGTAAACTTTGGTTGCTTACGAAGCATAGTTGCTGAGTTATGTGCAAATGTTATTTTAGGGTGGTTTTGATGTAATTTTTCGTTACACGGTAAACACGATATCAGCAGGAAGGAGGATATTACTTGTTTGTGGCAGCGTTTAACATCACTCACATAGCTGTTTTGAAAATACGGTGAAAAGAATTTTCAAAATATATTTTGCTTTTCCATAATTTAATTAAACCCCGTCAAGCGCCTAGCGGGGTAAAAGTTCGATTCACGGACGGAGCAAAAGTGTGTTTCATGGACGAAGCAAAAATGTATAGCTAATTATATAAAGCTTTAGGCACTATATTACAGATACTAGAAATGAAAGATCTGCAGAAAACTGTGTGCTCTACAGATGTTGGCCGAAGAAAAACAATGTGTTTCCGCTGATGAAACAAGAAACAAACGTTCGGAAAAGTTTCGATCTAACGGAGGCTGCAATACACCAGCGCAAAATAGAAAAGGTGCCAATTGAGAATATTCCTTACCGAAACAGAACGCAGATTGAAGATAATATGGTTTTGTTAGCTACTGCTGGGATAATTTCAAGGATTATAGCTTCGAACTTTTGCCCCGCGGTATTCGCACTTTTGCCCCGCTAGTGGGGTAAGAATTTATTTTGCAAAACACTATTACCGTAGCTGATTGATAATTGAATGTGAAGACATTGAGTTACTGCATCACTATAAAATCTATTTTGTTGTTGTCCTTCTTTATATCTCACGAAAATTGATGACAACTTCAAACATCGCACTTATGCCCCGCCCTACTCTACATTGCAACGGGTTTAAAATTGACGCAGTATAACCGCCACCATACCAGCACATGTTTTCGTTCTTTATTGTTTTCTATTTGGTAGACAGCTGTTGATGTTGTTGTTGTTTTCTATCTAATCTAATTCTATCTAATAGACCCGCCGAAAAGCAACAAAACCCAGCAGACCTGTTTAACCGTTATGTGTTCGACAGGATACCCGGGTACCTTTTCAGATTTCAAAGTAAGAAATTCTAAAGTTTTATTCGACCCAGGATACTGAAACTCTGTGACATCTCAGAACTAGCTAAATTACAACTTTTTATAAAATAAGTTTTCATGTAGCACTTAAGGGGGAGGAAAGGGGGGGCTTCGAAATTTTTTACCCTTTAAGTGCTCGACAAGGGTACCCGGGTACCCACAAATTGAAATGCTTGTAACTTTGGCAATATTTGACCGATTTGGAACAACTTACCACCTAAAGATTCAGGAACTTATCCACTTCCAGTGGGGTTACAACAGAACCGGAAGTGGTTCATCTGGTTTCCGGAAATCCGGTATTCCGAGGATGTGTTCCGGAATTAAAGCTAAAAAGTGCTGAAAAGGATTTTTCTATCTTCGCTAAAGAGATAGAAGGTTACTGTCTTCTAGAAAATTTCTTGTAATAATATGCTCTAAAACTTTGCAGAACCCGTAAATGTGTTATATTGAAACTGAAGAAAAATAAAAATTTTATTTCACTTTAAGGGGGATTAATCAAAACTTTAATTTCACCAAACGATAGAACTTTCAATTTCAAGAAACTCTTCCAAAGCCTTTATAAAGCTAAAATCAAGTTTTCCCACTCAAAACTGTAATGCGCACGTTTATTTATGTTTGGACCACTGTGAAGCCCCACGGGAATATGTTCCGGAATGGCCATGCCGGGGCAAAATCATCAGATCAGATCAGATCAGAAAAACGACCTTCCGGAGTTTTTCATAAATTTAGATACCCATATTGCCAGTGTTGCAATCCAAACAGTTCTGTGGCCACAGGAGGTCCCATGGGAACTTGTTCTAGAATGACCATTCCGAGGATAAATCATTATACTGTTTTAAAACTATGAGAAATGACCTTTCGGAGTCATTTGAGGAATTTTTGATACCCATATTACTATGATTACATCCAAAATCTTAAAAAGTGCTTTAATTCCGGAACACACCCTCGGAATACCGAATTTCCAGGAACTAGATGAACCACTTCCGGTTCTGTTGCAACTTCACTGAAAGTGGATAAGTTCCTGAATCTTTAGGTGGTAAGATGGTCCAAATCGGTCAAATATTGCCAAAGTTACAAGCGTTTCAATTTGTGGGTACCCGGGTACCCTTGTCGAGCACTTAAAGGTGTTTTTTTTGTCGAACACATAACGGTTAAACATGCTAGGGAACCACTAGTAATAGCCTTTCAATGAATAATTTTCAGGATCCGGGGAAAGCATCTACCGGAGGAATGGATGACAGAAGTGGTTTGTCCCATTTAGGAACCACGTCGCATATAATGTGCTGTCCCAGACCATTTTTTTCCTGTACGGATTCATCACTTCGACCAGTATCGTTGATCTATTGTGATATCTCTCGGGTGTTTGCCTCATTTTTTTGGCATTAACCCTTTATAAGGCCGTGGCAATTATTTTGCCACTAACGAAAAATAGTTGTTTTGCGTCTATAATGACATCAATATAATTATAGAAGCAAAATAAAAAATGTTTGTTGGTGGCAATATAGTTGCCACTGCCTTATAAAGGGTTAATCGCTATTAAATGAGCGATATGCTTATTAAATTCTTTGCATGCTTGTGTGTAGTGGGGTTAACCCTTACTTCAATGCTATCTACCTTACCTACCTTGCTCCTCAATGCCAGTACTGTCTGCAATTACAGCCATCCCTGGCGAGGCGGACCAGTACATTTAACTAAAGGGTGTCCTACATCAAATTGCACCACGGAAAAAACGCTGTAGAAAATTACCTAATTGACCGATCTTTTTCAAACTTTCAGACCACAAGATATAACCCATTAGTAAGCTTTTGGCATATTTGTTTCATTCAACTTCAATACCATAACCGTATGCTCACCCCTTACGCTTAACTCCACTCAAAAAGTTTTGTACAACCTAACTGCATAATAGCCTAGTTATTTAGTTCCGGTGCGCTGGAGGCGTTCATGTCCTTGGGTACTAAAGTGACTCCGTTGGCTTCATACCACTCCAATACATCCTTTGAATATTGGCACGAAGGTAGATCCGGCCAGAAGATCGTAGGGTCCTTGTGTTGCTTCGACAGAGAAGACAGATGCTTCTGTAAACACTCCTTGAGGTAGATCTGCTCGTTTACACTCCCGGTAGTCACGAACGGCGTACTCCGTTTGCCACATGATGTATATCTTGGCCAAATCATGTATTTCTTGCCAAACTATGCAAGTTTCTGCATCCTTGCTTCCTCTGAAATATCAAACTTGTGCTAGGCGGTGAAGTACAGTAGCCCCGGAAGTCCGCCTTGACGTAAGTCTCGTCATTCATGATGGGAGAGTTGAGGATTTTCCAGGTGCTTGCGCAAAATAAGTTTTTTTTTTCAATTTTCGAAAAACTGGTCGCGATAAAAATAGAGTATAAACAATACACTATAAACTACTTCTACTCAAATTTTCACGAGAGAATACCCAATAGGTAATTTTCTACAGCGTTTCTTTCGTGGTGCAATTTGATGTGGGACACCCTTTATTCGTGGATTTCAAGGCAGCATACGATTCTGTCGGACGTTTCCGGACAAAAAAAAAATCCGAACAAACTGACGCGGTTCAGCCGTATCCTGGAACGAATAATGTACTATATCTGTTCCGATGGCACTCTCGAGCACCTTCGAATCCCACCAATGGCCACGGCAAGGGGAAGGGCTATTCTGTATGTAGTTTAACATCGTCACCATTAAGGGTGGGAATCGGTAAGTGAAAGAGATGAGAGGTGCGTCTTTCAACATGAGTAGCCAACTCCAAAGGCTACGCCGACAACTTCGACGTTGTTACTAGAAAATTTATAACGGCGGAGAGAATCGACCGATATGGATATTTTCGACGATCGATATTTATATCGATTTCAGCGAATTGAAATTAATATGTGGGGGTATGCGGCAAGACCATCATCTTACTTGTTTTAACCAGTCGAGAGCCGGGGTGGCACTTGCCGTATCAAGAATTCCTCTCCATTATATTCGGACCTGGGTTACTCGTCGCCAATTCGTCGCCAGCGTCTCGAAACACGCAAGTCTGTTTCACCCTGGTCGAGCCAAATGTACGCTGGGAATCTCTCAAAGCTATGCCTGTGATTCATACAGCTGCCACTCTCCGCTTTCCGTTTGTATTCCGCCAAAAATTGTGCGCAACAACTTTCGTTCAAATACGGCAAGTGCACGTATGTCTTCTGTAAGCAAAGTTACTGTCTCAAGTCCGTAGAGGACTACCGATCTGATTGGCGTTTCTACATCATCAGCTTTATGCAGTGGCGTATGCTCCTTGATGGAAGCGTCTTGCGGAGGGATAAGTAGGCCCGATTACCCGCTTAAATTTCCTTACATGAGTTGTCAGTGGTCACCAGCGACCCTAAATACACGAATCCATCTACCACTTCTAGTTCGTCGCCGTTAAGTTACCGTCCGCACGAGGCGCACGTTTGTTTCTTTTAAGCCTCTTCCTTTCATGTATTTGGTCTACGAAGTATTCTTTTCTAGCCCAATCCTCCGCTTTCAGTCCGGCATAGATTGGCTCCGCTGTCTCCTTAGTATCAACGTAATCTGCAAAGCCTAGGAGCTGGTCTCTTATTTTGAGAGTGATGTTGAATAGCATGCAGGAGAAGCCGTCACCTTGTCTCAACCCTCGCCGTCTCAAAAGGACTCGAGAGTGTCCCCGAGATGCGCATGAAACCCATCACTCGATCCAATATGGCTATTATCAGTCGCGTCAGTTTTTCGGGAAAACCGTGTTCGTGTATTAGCTGCTACAACTGATCTCGATCGACTGTATCGTATACTGCTGTGAAATCAATAAAGATGTGATGCGTAGACACGTTATACTCGCGACATTTCTGCAAGACCTGTCGGATGGGTCTGACCCTATGAAACCTTGTGTAACAGAATCTAGGAGAGTACCTTGTAGGCGGCGTTTACCAGCGTTATGCCGCGATAGTTGCAGCAGTCGAACCGATCATCCTTTTTGTAAATAGGACAAAGCACTCCTTCTATTAAATCCTCCGGTAGCTTCGCTTTCTCTCAAATCTTAGAAGTTACTCAATGTAGAGCCGTTGCCGTTGTTTCTCGGCCATGCTATTAAAGCTCTGTCATTAGGCGGTCGTTACCATCGGCAACCGGATTTCTCGGAGATCAGGTGCTGGGACATTTCGTTACCGTCCGTTCGTCCACCCGAAACGTCCATCCGCCAGCGCCGGGATCGCGTTTTTACGGAGGAGGAAAATCGCTTTGAGGCACTATAGGGGAAGCTCCTTTAAAACGATGAACAGAATCAGGAACTGAATTGCACCAGCTTCTATTATGTGCAACGACAAGGAGGGGAACCTGATAACCGAAAGATTGAAGGTGACCAGACGTTGAAAGTAACATTTGGAAGACTGAGGAGGAATTATCTACAAACTGGTTGGAAGGTTACATGTGCCCTATTTTCAATAAAAACCATCGACTTGAATGTAGTAATTATCGAGGCATTACTCTCCTCAATTCTGCATTCAAAACTCTCGCCCGCATGCTGTTTAATAGACTGAGACCCTTGCAGGAAACTTTAGTTGGTGAATATCAGTGCGGTTTCCGAGAGGGACGTTCCACGATAAACCAAATGTTCACCTTGCGACAAATACTCGATAAATTCCGGAAATTCAGCTTGCAGATTCACCATTTGTTTAAAAATTTCAAGGCAGGGTACGATTCAGTTAATCGTAATGAGCTGGATGGATTACACTGGAACGTGGGTTTACAACAAATAAATAATTCGCCTAATACGGGCTACTCTTGATGATGCAAAATCAAGCGTCAGAATAGCTACATCCAAACATCGGACTCGTTTGTGACATTAGATGATCAGAAGCGAGGTGATGGGGTATCAAATTTGCTGTGATTAACATTGCATTGGAACGTGCTATTCGAAAGGCATGCGTGCAGAGAGGCGGTACCACCATCAAGATCGCAGTGGCTTTTTAACCCAATGCCCTTATGGCATAAAAAAAACTCCTAGGGTTTGCGGATGATATCGATATCATCGGTGTTAACCGAAGAGCTGTGGAAGAGGCGTAGCACGCGTCCCGTGATAAATTCTACCAAAATAAAGTATACGGTGGTTGTTAGAAAGCGTGGCAGCCCTTTTGGTGTTAAACCTGCGTTGAAACATTTGAAGTGGTCGCCGAATTTGTAAGTAAGGTACGTTAGTGACATGTGACAACGATGTGAGCCGTAAAGTAAAACGACGGGTAGTGGTTGCCCACATGGCCTTCTACGGATTACGTAGCCAGTTGAGTTCCCGTAGTCTGTTTACGAAACTCGCGAATTCTCCCGGTTGTATTCTACAGCCACGAAACGTGGACGATAAGAAAGAGCGACCAGTGAGCTCTTGGCGTTTTTGAGCATAATATCCTGCGATTAAGGTGAAATTAGTCCTCATCGATTTTGCCAATTTCAAAGGCAGTTTTTTTGTTTGAAACGAAAATTCTGTTCATGAAAATAAATTCGCTGTGTTCAGATTGGTAAAAAGAATTCAGTATTTACATTTTTATAAACAGAACCCCGCTTTTGGGCCCAAAACTGCTTTCGAAATTGGGCTCTCCGACAAAAAGTTAATGACTGCTAGTTTCCCGTTAATTTTTGGTATAGTAGAAGGAGGGTAGCGCAGGCGCATGGATCACGAAATATATAAAGTATACATGCGGATATTGTGGAGCGACTAAAACACCCAGCTTAACGGTACACTACTACTACTTCTTAAGCGTTGTTTCAATGACCCTCCCTGATTTCCCGCTCTTTCCCTTTCATGCCTTGTCCCGTTCTGTTTGGATACTGTGAACACCTTTGATTCATTTTTATCTACCGTGCCCTCCATCGACTTTTAAAAACTGCCGTTATAAAAACAATTGATCAAAACACGCCAGTCTACAATAAGCTGGTCACATAACAAAGATGCCGGATGAGAGACTAACGGAAACGATATTCAGTAGAGAGCCGGAAAGGGGCCGATGGATTCCGTACCCGCCTAATGAGCGCTGTTGACGAGGATGCTAGAACAGTGGGTGTTGAAAAGCGGTAACCCAAGACCGATAAACATGGAGACGGCTCCTAAATTCGCCGACAAAGTAAAGCAAAGTAAGTATTTTCGCTATCGTCCTAAAATAGTAACTCCGAGGATATTCTAACGCGATTGGGTTACCATCGGCATAAGTTTCGATGTTCATCTTAGGGTACCGCCAGAGTGCAAGCGACATGCGACGCGACGCGACATTTCTTGCTGTAGTTATACGCGCAGCCCTTTTTCGCCCGAAGCAGGACTGTGCATTTAGCAACATGAGAGCGAAGTCGTGTCGCGTCGCTGTCGCGTTTACTCTGCACGGGGCCTTACTGGCAGTTTAATTATCTTACTTCGCCCCATTTCAGCGAACACTGGGAAGTGGCCGTGTGATCCGCAAAAGTTTAGAATAGCATGCAACACTTTTTAATTTAGTTGAGTCTAGACAACAGCAATTAACTCCTCGAAACCCAAGCTTACGGTTGTATTTATAATAGCAATTGATTAAAAGTGTTATTGCACTCACCCGCACTTCTGGTTTTCCGTCGCACCTCCGTGGTGATGTCGGGTGATGCGGAAACAGCGGCTGGATGGTTACCGGTGCTGACCTTTCCGTCAACTGCTGCTGCTGCTACTCCGGTTGCTCCTTTTGCAATACTGGCGGCGGAAGCACTTGTGTGCTGATGATTTACATGATTGCTTCTATGATGGTTAGAAACGGCGTTGTGATGCGCTGTGGTCTCGCGAAGTGTATCGCCAGCGCCGCCTGCAGAATTGTAACTCTGAGCCGTCGGTACGTGGGACGCATTTGCTTTCGCTTTGCTATTCATGGCCGCTGTAGACAGCGTAGAAGTCGTCATGCGTACACTCCGGCGTGTGCTTATTTTTTCATCGTTCACCGGAGTGGCAGAAATGGGCATACTGGACACGGATGCGTTGTGAGCAGCAGCGGCGGCTCTGGAATGAGCATTCTGTTTGCTACCACTACCAGGCGCGACGCTGTGAGCGGGTGCCGATAAACCACTATTACCGGCTTTCGACGATGCGGTTGGTGCTTTGTGATTGCGAAGTGTTTTCTCTCTTTCACTAGTAGTCGCTGCACTAGCGGACGTAGACGACGACCCGGGACCTGTTGTAGAGGAGTATGAGGAGTAGGTTGATGATGCACTTGTACACGAAGTGGTAGTTGTAGAAGTGGTAGAAGGATTGGTAGTAGAAGAAGTACTTTGTTTAGTTAGTTTAGAGTTTCGAAATTTACCCGCTATCTCTATTAACGGTTCATCGCTGTCGGATGAATCTTCCGCCGCTGGAGCTGCTGGTGTCGATTGAACTGCTCCTGGTACATTCGACGATTCTGCTGCTGCTGCTGCTTTCCTATGTTGTGCATTGCGACCCGCACCGGGTTTCCTCTGCTTTTCGGCATTTGTCACAGCAGCCGCTGCAGTGGCCGCCTTTCGAGGTTTTTTCGCTCGACTTGGAATAGTAATGTCATCGCTAACACAAGACTGAGTTGAACTTTCCGATCCTTGCCGTTTACGTTTACCCGTTTTCGGAAGCATCTTCGGACTAAGCCGATCCCCTCCAGGAGCGTTACCACAGTTTCCCGTATTTCCTGCCGTGGTACTGACGACTACCGTAGTATTTTTTAGAGTATTTTTCAACCTTTCAGCAGCTGGTGAGTCAATAGAAGGGCTTTGTCTCGGTGGCTCTAGGGGACTTTCTAGCTTACTAGAAGCACGAGTTCGAACACGATTCTCTGCTGACTCCGGGTGCAGTGGAATATCAATTGAAAGTGGCGAATGGATTTGCTTCGGCTGATTTTGCGTTTGAGGTTCGAGGTCGCTAGATTTGCCAGAATCGTCCAGATCAATGATTTCCAGAACGACCGGAGTTGAGGAGTTGGAAGAAGTGGAATTAGCAGCTGAGCGCCGCTCGCGAGCTTTTTCACTCGAGTAGCTATACAAAGGCGGTTGTTCATGACGAGGCTTTAGCTCCGGAACACTTGCTGCGGCTGTTTCATCTCCGGATTTAACGTCTTTCGCAGCGACTGTTGTTAGCCCGTCCAGTTCGTTCTTGATAGAATCGACTGATTTCGTGTCGGATAAGTTGCTGATATTACTACTACTACTCGTGCTGTTCTTGTTACAGCTCTGCTGTTGCATTAAATTACTAACGATAGCCTCCTCGGGATCCGATTTAATTACAGCTTTACAATCAACTAGCTTACTATCACATTCGCTTTTTAAACTTAACACCTCCTTATTGCTACAACATTCATCCAACACGAGCTGCTTAGTGTCCAGCTTAATCTCGGTCTTGTCCGCCAGATTATTATTACTACTACTACTGAGTATATCGTTCACTGCTCCCTTTAGCGATTGCTGCTGTTGTTTCTTTTTTCCTGTCTTCCCAAGCCAGTCTTCTGCCTCTTCTCCTTTGACTGTCGACTCCTGATGCTGCTTTCTGGATGAATTTTCACTGGAAGACGTATGTATACTTTTACCCTTTAAGGCAACCGTAGCACAGTCAGACATGACCAACTCATCATCGTCAATGTCGTCGAGAATTTTACTAAGATTCGCATTATCTAGTTTCAGCAAAGGGTCATTCGCTAAAAGATGATCCAGCTCATTCTGCCGTTTGATGGGTTTTATCAAAACCGAATGATCTCCGTTCAGTTTATTGGCCGTTGCCGTGACTTGTAGCTCATTGAGTCCTTCCATCTTCGCGAGCGCCGCTTCAATGTCGATATACTCGTCTAAGCTTGCGTGGCTGTTGTTGTTGTTCGATCCAGATGTGGGATCGTTTAGAAGTTGTTCTTTTGAATCAGTCGCTCCCGTGGTTGTTACTTTGTCCTTCGGGCTATCCATTCGAATCAGTTTGTTTGAAACTGGATCGTTGCCACCCTGTGGACTGTGAGACAACAGTTGGTGGGGACTTTTTTCTGACAGGGCATCCATTGATTCAATTCCGCTATCTTCACCCTGAGCCTGAGATCCAGGAGAACCGCGAACTCCTTGAGTCGCTATATGTCCTCCACTAGCAGCGCCGACTGTGGCAGGCTGATGTTGTTGCTGCTGCTGCTGCTGCTGTTGCTGCTGGGATGGTTCAACCAAATTTGTGACAGAGGAAGGCGAATCTATTGCTGTTTTT
Organism: Sabethes cyaneus; assembly: GCF_943734655.1. Taxonomy (NCBI): domain Eukaryota; kingdom Metazoa; phylum Arthropoda; class Insecta; order Diptera; family Culicidae; genus Sabethes; species Sabethes cyaneus. The sequence goes on from NC_071355.1 coordinate 186,105,131, forward strand.
TCAGGCGGGCGATTGTGATGATGATGGTGGGTATTGTTTATTCGCTGATTGACGGACACTTCCGGTGCTGAGGTAGAGGTTGATGTATTGCTGTTATTTTTACTGTCGCTGATGGTAGTGGAGTTTGCGTCTCCAGTGACTTCATCAGGATCACTTTTCCCCGATGGAAGAGTGGCTTTCTCCCTTTGTGCTGCCTCGGTAATCGAAATAGAGGAGGGCGAGGAAGCAGAAGTAAGCTGTTTCGAGGATTGTGTCGAGCTCAAAGTATTCGGTGCAGCTGCCAGAGCTCCAGGCGATGACACGGACGACGTCGTTGGGCTCGACTGCGCTGGCTTGATCACACTTTTATTGTTGCTAATGCATTTGCCAAACGCGCTGTTGTTGATACTGTTGTTCGTGCTGGAGCTCTTCAAGTTTTTTGCTGACGACGTAGCCGCAGCTAGCAAAGACGAATGAGGCAAGGTGCCTACGTTGGTGGACCCAATTGGACCACTCGTGGTGGATGAGATTAGAGTTTCGTATATTTCGTTTATTTCATTGATACTGGTGGCTGCACTGTTACTGTTGCTTCCCACATTTGCACCAAGATCATCGGCTAGTCCACTGGGACCAGTCATACTTAGCCGACGCTTCTTTTCAGGGCACATCAATCCGTTGGGACTATGAACAGATTCCGTCGCGGATCGCTTCGATTGTTGATCGACGATATCTAACAACTCCCCCGAAGAGTGTGTAACCGGGATCAGATCTTCTAATTTATTCGATTTTACTTTCGTACCGATTCCTCCGGCAGAAGTCGACAGGATGGTCGAAGAACTACTGCCCGTATGATTGTGATGATTCGGTGATGAGGGTAAAGAAGAAGGACCGGCTGGCGAAGCAGAATCATCGGCCTTCAATCGAACGGTTGCTGTATCACTCGATTTAATCAGTGTTAGCCGACTATCGGTGGAATGACTGCTTCGCTTGATCGAACTCTTTTTACCGAGTAGCTGTAGATTGCTCCCATCGCTATCCTCTTCGCCACCGCTTTGGCTCTTTTTGCGATCCTTTCGGGAGTTTTTAATGACTACGGGATTTTTACCCTGCAGACTAATGTGTAAAGGGGGTACTCGAAGCTCCTCGCCAGCGGGAGACGATGTTTGCAAATTTGGACTATTGTTGGATGTATTTGGTCCAGCACTGTTGTTGGTTCCAGCGTACGACGTGCTGCCACCAAGATTAGGTTGAGATGTTAGCTGATACAGCGGCTGCTGTTGTTGCGCCGTGTTACCAATGGATAGGACAGATGAGGAGGAAGAGAGCGAACTAGAAGCAGATGACATCTGGGTAGAATTCATTCCAATCACGTTCAACGAAGAAGAACCGACTACACTGCTCATTCCACCAAGCGCGCCGGGTGCCGAACCTGTTAGCACTGGTGATGATTGCACTTTTTTGTTGACAATGCTACTGCTCAGGCCACCGACAGCGCCAATAGCTTGAGACGGAACTAAACTAACGCTAATGGCTTCAGACTTGTCTAACTTTAGCCGGAGTCTTATTTTCTCCTGGCTACCGGGCGACTCTCCTCCACTTTCCGCGGAAACGATTTTCGCCTTAGTCTTTATTTGTTTAAGTGCCGATGACAACGAAGAGGACTTCTTTTCCCGTTGCTTCTTTTCTTTCGTTTTTGTTGCACTTTTACATCCATCTTTCAACTTATCCTTTTTCACTTTGCCTGGCTTGCCAAGTTTAGTCAACGAAGTATTTATTGGAGTTGTGGCAGATGACAGAACATTAACGAACCCGCTAGCGCTTGCGTTGCCTTCGCCAGCAGTCGTCGTTGATCGTTCCGTGTCGCTTACATCAGAGGTAAATTTGGAAAAACCAGTGCTACAGGTGTCATCATCCGAATACAAAGAATTCGACATTTCCGAATGAAACTCTGGAAAACTCTTAGATGCGTCTTCATCGTTTTCATCCGTCTCCTCCACGTGTGTTTCCTCTAACTCCCCAGTGAGTGGGTTGATTAAAAATTGCTGTTTCCATCGCCGTTCGGCTGTCGGTTTCGCGACCAGCCCTCCACCGCTACCGGTGGGCGTCAGAGATTGCTCGAGATCAAGATCCAGTGCGTCCAGGAAAGCGCCCTCTAAATCAGCGCTGTTCAACAGTAACGAAGCCAAATCATTTTTTCCAAAATCAGGCAATTCACCCAAGCTGCCGAGCAAATCACTGCTAGCAGGATTACCACTGCTTGTGGGATGTCCTGCTGCTAAATGTGGCTGTTTATTGCTCAACTGTTGCTGGCTTAAGTTGTATTGCATCTGATAGCGAGTAAATTCCTGATAGCTGGACTTGGTAGCAGAATCCATTGAAGATTGGCTTACTGCCGGCCATCGCGAATTTTGCAGCGGTGTCTGAGATGATGCTGACGGATGTCTAAAGGGCAGGTTTGGCGGTTGTTGTTGCATTGTTGGAAACCGACTCAAACTCAACTGTTGGGACTGCGGTAGCTCCTGTGGTGACGAAGGCTGCTGCTGCTGTTGAACATGTCGCTGCTGTTGCTGCTGCTGCTGAACAATTCCAGCGGCTAGGGCTTGTTGCGGTCGCGTAACTTGTTGAGTGGAAGGCCTCACTGCAGCAGGCCCGCTGGGGCCGAGATTAAATCTTGGATGCTGTTGTTGTTGATGTTGTTGTTGTTGTTGTTGCACACTAACGTTTTTACTTGAAGAAGGCACTGACATTGGTGGAGTTACTATAGAAGGCGGCACATTTAAAACATTCTGATTGTTACTAGCGGTATTGTTTATGTTACTACTACTGTTTGTCATCGTGTTGTTATTATTATTTTGAAGATTTCGGTTAGCACTAGTACTGTTCACTGCTGCCGGCGAGCTAGACGTTGTACCGGATGCACCGATTGGTCCAACACTGGCGGCACTATTGTTGATCAGCATAGTTTGTTGTGTGGTCACAGTATTACTACTATGTGGCGCAACTGTCACGGCGACACTATTACCGTTATCGATCACTGGATGCACTGGATTGTTACTGTTACTAGAACTGCTGTTTGTTACGATACACGTTGTTTTCTGCAAACCACCACCACCACTAACATTGTTCAAATTTATTTCATTGTCATTTATAACATTCACTGCACTAAGGTTTGGCGTTATCCTAGCCGAAGTAATAGACTTCTCCACAGGATGAAGCTCTGACTTCACACTCAACGCAGTAGATTTCACGCCACCCGTCACGGCTGCCAAGCTTTGTGAAATAACGCTTTCGTTCTGAAGCAAATTCACCAAAAGCGGACTGGTCATTGCTACATTTCCTATCCCGCTCGAAACTGTACCTATTGAAGCAGCAGATATCACCGTTGATGTTGTTGGTGGAGCGGTACTTTTCGCACCGACTGCTACTTGATACGGAGGAGGAGGTGGAGCTGGGGGTGCTGCAGGTGGGTTTGGGGTCACGAAATGATTGCTGCTAGGCACTACCACTTTCGTGACACAACTAGAACTGGGCACTGGAGCCGCAGCAGGTACCACTACTCCGAGAGTATTTTCCCGACGTTGAATAACTCTTGCCTGCGTCATACTCTCGAAAGGGTATTCACAGCTCTCGACTACATTCGGCACATGTACTGGTAGCTTGCCGTCCATGGGACAGATGGTGTTCGGAGATTTAAAAACGCTAGCATTTTCGGCTACCCCCAACGGACCATTTGCCACAACTGCCGGCGTCACAGGAACTGTGGCAACCGGGGCTGGTGACAGTTTTGGCTGTAAATGAGGAGTAGCCTTCGATGGACCAGCCAACGCTTCCTGAGGTGGCTGTCCATGTTGTAGTTGTATTGGATGCTGCTGCTGATGTTGGTGCTGCTGCTGTTGCTGTTGTTGTTGCTGTTGTTGTTGTTGGGAAAGTATTCGCGTTAACTCTCCTAAGCCACTATTTACACCACCGCTAGAAGATGGTCCAGCGACGGAAGAATTATCTGCAAAGAAAAAGAGGAAAATCATTTATTAAATTCAATTGATTTACGAAATGCCACTCGAATCTATATGAATTACTAGAGGACCACGCAAACCTAGTACTGCCTTAAATTGGGCTGAATGTTTCAGATTGTATAATTCAGATAAACGGAGAGTTTTCTAAAAATATAAGAAGAATTTTGTAGTCTACTTTGAGGAGTCCAGTGTTTGGTGTAGTGGATTAAACTCCAGATTTTCATAGAACGATGTGATTCAACAACACGTTTTTCAATTTACCATTATTACGCCGCTTCAGAGCAACACCACGGGATTCAAACTTTTCACCAACGATGGCGACAGTAATTTCATCAATTGTTGGAGCATTAAATTGACGTTCATGTCGTCTTGAATAACCATATTAAATCGTTGTGTTCGTGAAAAAGTTCTTGTAACTCTCCAATAATCTATCGTTTCACAAGACGGTCAAATCGCGCAACGTTGATCAATTTCGATATCAAAGTTGCCAACAAAATAAATTTGAAAAAATTTATGACCTTTATTCGATGACGGCAACAATGATCCGGTTTGATAATGAATTTGCCCTTGAATCTATATAATCGGTGGCAATTTTAAAATAAAAGAGTAAATTGTAGGAAAGATTTATTTGAAAGTAAAATACCTTAAATGTCGGAATAAATTCATTTTCTTCGACAACATTTGCGCCAAATGAGGTCATTTGAAAACAAACGTTGTATTTGTGGACATTCGTTAAGAAATGTTTTGTTTCTTTAGTAAGTCGCCATAAAACAACGAAATAATGGCTCTGTTAGTTGAAACTGCGGTGACAATTTCACTTTTCCACCATTGTGCAGGTGCAACCCTGGTGCATCCGAACGAAATTTTAGCGCATCGCAATACATCGCATCACAAAATCTTGTGATCAACACTAAAGATTCACTGTTTGTTATGATTGTTATGATGTGGCGATAACTCCCAGATTTTCATCAAAATCACTGATCTTCCATCCCTGCATACTATACATTTATGTGCCCCATCGTAATACACGGCAGTTTGCTGTAGTCAACCGTGGAGTCACATTGGAAAGCAGTCGGATTAAAACGTATATTCATGATCGGCATGAATCCGCGACACAGATTTTTGAAGCTGTTCCTTCGCATCTAAATGTTGCTGGGGAATTTGACTTGCACGGTGAATCTCCTTGCATTGCGATTGTGTAAACCAATATTTGATCTTCTAATTGACGGCATTATGTCACCCTAAAGTAAAAAAAAACTCACTGGAGTCAATGCTTCAACCATTGTTCAAAATGAGCATATCAGGTGAACTCCTGTTCCTGACTCCTATTCTCCTATTCCTACCTCCACGTGATGCCGGCTAGGAAACGCAACCTCGGTTGTCGAGCGCAAACAGGGAAGGGGACATAAGATGGCTGCTCCGTCAGCGGGATAGGACCTTAGGCTAACAATTTATTGTACTCGTTAATTCTACGTTGCATAAAATGAAGGACGCCATCGATTTGGATTATGGGCGATTACCTTTACTATGAAAACACAGACACGAATCGGAACATTGAATAGACTGATCCTTGTCCAGCAGGGCAAGCTGGTCGCCTGAAACTTGAAATTCTGGGGTTGAGCAAAGTCCGCTGGCCGGGTACTGGCGATACAACACATCAACCGGGCAAGTCTTGCTCTACTCTGGTATATGAGGTGAAAATGCTACTTGAGAAAGAGGATTTGGATTCCTACTGAGCCCAGAGACACATGTGGCCCTGATGAAGCGGGAACTGATAAACGAAAGAATAATCGTTGCCAGATTAAGGACACGGGCTAGAAACCTTACACCAATCCACTGCTATGTACCAACAGATGCTGGGGAACTGCAGGAGAAAAAGTTTCTACAGACAGCTAAACAGTGTGGTTGAGAAAATCCCTAAAGGAGACATCAAAATCCATTTGGGCGGTTTCAGCGCGAAGATGGGCTCAAACAACGCGAATCTTGAACGCGTCATGGGATGCCATGACCTAGGAAAGATGAGCGAAAACGGGGAGCTGTTTACAGAATTCTGTGGTAATAATAACAACATGGTCATTAGTGGATCGTTCGTTCCGCATAGACCAGTACATAAAGTCACATGGGTTTCCCGCGACGACCGAACAGAAAACAAAATCGACCACATCTGCATTAGTGTTCGACATCGGAACGAAGAAGTCCGGGTTCCGGTCCGGTTAAAAGGCGACACAAACTTTGTTATTCCGACTAAAAGACTAATAATCCGGTCCCATTTGGATCTGTTCAGGTTCCGGAACCGGAACAGAGCCAAATCGAACCGGAATAAAGTCGGAATAAGAAAATTCGTGCCGATTTTTACCGGACCTCAATTTTCGTTCCGATGTCGAACACTAATCTGCATCAGCCGAAAATGACGAAGGAGCCTTCTTGATGTAGACAACAAACGCTGCGCTGATATTGCATATTGCTTCCGACCATCATTATGTTAGGGTAGACGCACCAGTAGTAGTGGTAGTACCAGTAGTGGTGGAAACTTAAATTATTCCATTATTTTTGCAGATTTTGGTACAAGTTTGATAAGTATCGAACTACCAGTAACAGTATTATTTGATAAGTATCAAACTTGTACCAAAATCTGCAAATATAATGGAATAATTTAAGTTTCCACCACTATTGGTACTACCACCACTAATGGTGCGTCTACCCTATCGCTGAGAATCGTTTGCGCCGCGTCGCACGTTTGCAACGACGGGAGGAGAAAGTTGGGTGCCGTTACGACGTCCGCCGATTGGAGAATCCTGAGATGAAAAGATGGAATCCTGAGGTGACGAAACCATCGGCAAAGTGTGCCGCAGACGGTGGGAATGGATTTCGGATGAAACTTGGAGTATAGTCGACGAGCGGAGAGGTGAATACCGGCATTGAGCGAGCGCAAATCAGATCGATTTTTTTTTTCTTTTTGAAGCCTGAACTAAATCTTTAACCGAAGAAGAAACCGCCGCCGCCAATGGTGATATCCATTTGTTGTGCGATATTTCTTGCCGCCTTAGCACCAAGATAAATACAAAGATGCCGCTAAAGGACAGAGCTGGTCAGCTACTGACCAACGGCACAGAAAAATTTAAGTAATGAAATGAATATTTTAAACAACTTTTTCGGCCTTCAAATGTCAGAGGCCAACAAAACCAGCAGCGTATGACGCCAATAGCTCGTCGCATTAATCGCGTCACCTCTAAGGCACCATCAAAATAAAAGCAAAGCAAAACCTAGGTCCTACATTCGGTTATAGAAACTTGTCCTTCTGTTTTTATACAACGGACTTCGCAGCCAGCTGTTAGAGTACAGGACAATTGCAGGGCCAGTTGCTACGATCCTATTGACTCTAACAGCCTCTTCCAGTCGATATTCGAACATACGCCGACGAGCTTATTAGGCCAGCATCATACCTCGAGACCAACTGAGGTGCCATCACTAGATGAAATTGAAGCAGCCATCAAAAGTATGAAATCCAATAGAGCGCCAGGAACAGACTGTATTTCAGCCGAGATGCTCAAAACTGACCCATCTTTGTTGGCCCAGATGATGCATCAGCATTTCAGCAATATATGGGAACCCACTTTTCCGGTGGACTGAATGCAAGGAATATTGGTCAAACTATCTAAAAAAGGAGACCTAACTGAACGCGGTAACTGGCGTGGCTTCACGTTGCTCTGTATCACTCTCAAAATACTCTGTAAGGATCCTCAACCGGACCTAAGAGAAGATTGACGCTACTCTCCGGCGGCCGCAACCTGGATTCCGAGCAGGCCGATCATGTGTATACCAACAAATCACAACACTTCGCATTATATTGGTGCAGATCAACGAATCGCAGGACTCTCTTCTGCTAGTGTACTTCGAAAAAGCTTTGGGTTAACTCAACCACAAAAACATCCGCGGCTAACTTAGGCGTAGAGGGCTCCCTGATAAGTTAGTCCATCCCATCGAGGATCAGTTCGAGGCATTCTTGTGCAAGCTGCTGCACAACGGTGTCTTGTCCGACCCTATAGCAAGGGTTACTGCTGGTGTGAGACTGGGGTGATTTTATCACCGTTGCTGTTTCTCATCGTTCTGGATAAGATTAGTTGGAGATATTGACAGTAGATATCTAGGATGACCCTGGAATTCTCTAACAATGGAGCAGCTTAATGACGTCGACCTAGCCGACGACATTGTCTTGTTTGCACGACCCCAGGTAACCAATAAGCATTTCTAATGCAATTTAAATGCAAGCCAATAAGCATTTAATTTTCCCTAAATGCTACTTAAATGCTATTTTGGCAAAATAAGCGACTACTTTACTGCCAACCCTCTTATAGTGCTGATAATGCTTATTTGCAGCTTGTTACCGACAAGAAAAATTTAAATAGAATTGTGGATGCCAATTTACAACAATTAAATTATGCAGTCAGAAGGCTGATAAACAGCAACCTGCAATATAAAACGCCAGGGATGCTAATAAACGATTGATTTACTGCTTATACTAATGCTTATTGGTTACCTGGGACGTACTGAAGCTGGCTATTTGGCCTTACAGTCAATGTAGCAGACTTAGTTTATGGTAGTGAACACTGACAATCCCGCCAATTTCACAGTAGCGGGATACCTGGTTGAGCAGGTGGAAACCTTTCAATATATTGGTAGGCCTGATGGGGGGAATGCATTTGCAGGTCTGTGAAATATATAGCATTCAAACCAAATTATTTTACATACCGAAACCCGAATTTTCAAATGATAAATCCGTATTGCTAGACGTTGTGCGTCTCAGCGGAAACAACGCTAAAATTTCAGGCATTCATTAATCGCTGCCTGCGATATAGCATTCGTGCCTGGGGGCCTGACAGCTAGATATCCAACGAGGAACTCCATTGTAGATGTCATCAATGAGAAATTCGGTACCCGGAAGTAGAGAGCCGCATTGTGACAGAACTAATAATCCATCAAAATAATGTTGAGACAAACACCGGCCATTGTTTTTTATTCTTTATTTTAGAAACTTTCAGCCTGCGGCTGGTTAGTGGGTCGCCTGCTATCACTTTAACCTCTGTAGAGGGGAATCATAAGTAAAATTAACAGGGGAGGTTTAATGAACCAGACTAGGAGCATTTTAAGCTGTTTAAGACAATGTGTGCTGATCATAAGCTGTGTAGGGGAGATCAGGTAGACTTGATCCCTTGGGACACTTGATCCATTCATTGTTTCTCAGTAAATACAATGTTTTTTTTATGCAGAAAAAAATAAAGTTGTACATTTCATTCAAGTAACAAAATTGCAAAACAAAAATGTAATAAATTTTTACATTGCAAGGAAAATATAATATAATAAGATTTGCAACGGAATAATTCTCTATACTTCTTTTTTTAGTGATGTCCAACTTTTTGGCTACGGAGAACTGTCTTGAAATTTTTTAATTGCTTTTCAAACAAAAAATTAGCTAAACATGTGTATTCATTGATACTATATACATTTTGCAATAAAACTTGTATATATTTTACAAAATTAATTTTCAGTAAAACTTACTACGACAGGTACACTTGATCCACATAATTTCAGTGACACTTGATCCTTTTATTAGGAACGGAAGAGCTTGGAATCCGTTATGTCGTAAATAATAAAGTGAACAATTCTTCATATCGTAAACATTCGTCATGTAAAAATCACGAATAGTCCGGAGATCCGGTCAGAACGACTGCAAAAATGTTCAACTTGAATGTAATGACACTTAAGCGATATGTGAGAAAACGAAAAAATGCTTCTGAAAAGATCATTTAGCAACCGGACTATGGAGGAGCAACCCGTGCATTTTACAAGGAAGAAGAAAGACCGCTCGGACGGAAGTATTTATCTAAACAAAACAACTCATCTTCTTTGAAGAATTCTATTAATCATTGGTACCCGATGATTCCGAACAATACAATTATCTAAACACCTGTAGATATAAAACCATTTCCAAAGGCATCGCCACGTAAAAATATGCGAAGAGTAGGAAAACGAGGAGATACACATCCTTACAGATGCACTAACGAAATTGAAGCTGGAGGCTGCTCTGATTATTAAACAGGAAAAATATAATGCTTCAAAAATTCAAACCCAACGAAAAAGTTCTCGTCGCAGATTATAAAATATGTCCAAAGCTATACTTTTACAGATCGATGGACTTAACGATTTCTAAATACTTTTTATATTTTTGAATTAAGCTGTTGTACACTAAATAATGATACTACATGAACTAGGCCTATTTTAATAAAACTTCCAAATGAAAGTTGAGTTTTAAAAATATATATTTGCAAATGGATCAATTGTGCCTAAACTGGGGATCAAGTCTCCCGCATATTTTGAATATGTACAATTTTCTGTACTTTCCAAAATATCCCATATCTTTTGATTAGCGCTACGTATCACTAACTGATAAATTGTAGGCAGTAAGCTGTATTGTAAACTGTCGCAAAATTGAAAACCCAGGGTTTTGTTCTAGTGGACTTTTGAGAAATATACATAAAACAAAATGGGGATCAAGTCTCCCTTGTTTCCCCTAATGTGAAAAAAATTGAAAAAGTCAAAAATATTTGTTAAAATTTGAGGCCGATGGTATTCTCCACAAGCAGTATACAGTTTATAATTTAACAAATTATATTTCAACTATTGGTATCATCTAGTGTTGTTTGCTTATCGATATCCTGTGGATCTGTCTAAAATGGCAAATATTTGTTTATAAAACACACTTGAAAACAATTTGGAGGTAAAATAGATAATTTACCAACTGTAAACTGTACCCAACTGTATGTTAACTGTAGTTTTTATATTTATTTTGCCACCAAAGCATGTCCATTTTAGACCAACCTGGAGGTTTTAGTCTTGACCTTGAAATGCGGTCAAACATATTTATTAATATTTTTTTGGAAACGGTGGTACTACAATTGATGAAGGGACAGTAGAAGTAATGAAAATTTATTTGGAAAATGGATGGGAAAGAGTGGAAAGGTAAGGGGGGGGGGAGGGGGATAGGTAGCTACGCTTAGCAAGTTGTCGTTGCGACTCCTACCTTTTGTCCAATGCTGGAAGGTGCATGGGTCGAACCAAGCTATAATCAGAGATTATAACCGAATTCGAACCCACAACTGGTACATGTACCTTTGAACCATAGAGGCGCTGGACAAAAAGAAACTGCACAACCCCCCTTATTAATAAGCGACGTATCTGGTTTTGGGTTATTTTTAGACACACAAATTGTGCCTCTTCCTCCGTCAACTGTAGAAACCACCGACCGAGAAGTTTTAATCTAACTTGTTTTTACTTTCAGGACGACGACACTGTGCAGGCCCTTACGACTTGCAAGGTACTGCGCGTGACGTTATTCATTTATAAGCGTGTTAGACGCGATTCTCAGCGCGGGTTTTCGGAGAAAAGCTCCGTTCCTATGAAAATAAACCAGCCTCGAGGTTTTAGTCTTGACCTTGAAATGCGGTCAACCATATTTATTCGTTGGGTTTGACCAAAACAAATGGTTGAAAATACTTAATATTTTTTGAAATGATGGTCTTACGATAGGGGAAAGTAATGAAATTTTTTTGGGGAAGGAGGGGAAAGGGTGGAAAGGAAGGGGGGGGGGGGGGTGATAGATAGCTACGCTTAACAAGATGTCGTTGTGACTCCTATATTTTGTCCAATGCTGGAAGGTGCATGGGTCAAACCAAGCTATAACCAGAGATTATAATCGGATTTGAACCCATAACACCTGCCAGGGCGTGTGGCTCGCTGGTACCCGTGTACCTTTGAACTATAGAGGCGCTGGACAAAAGAAGTCTGCACAACCCCCCTTATTAATGTAGCGACGTATCTGGTTTTTGGGTTATTTTTAAACACACAGATTGTGCCTCATCCTCCGTTAACTGTAGAAACCACCGACCAAGAAGTTTTAATCTAACTTGTTTTTACTTTCAGGACGACGACACTATGCAGGCCCTTACGACTTGCAGGCAGGGTTGCCACATGCACAGATTATTCTGTGTTTAACAGATATTTGAAAGAAATCGCCTGTACAGAATCTGTATGCACAGAATACAGATTTTCGCCAATTACACAGATTAAACAGATTTCTTAGCTTTTACATGAGAGTAAAAGTAACGGAAATAGTCAGCAAAACGACTGTCCGTCTCTTTCACTCTCATTGTTTTACATTGTACAGATTTTTGCACATATTTTTCCGCGCTGTACAGATGGCCATAATCCACATTGGATTTTTCCAACAAAATACACAGAATTATATGTGGTATCCCTGCTTGCAAGGTACTGCGTGTGACGTTGTTCGTCCGTAAGCGTGTTAGTTCGCGTTTCTCAGCGCGAGTCTTCGGAGAAAGGCTCCGTTCCTATGAAATTGACCAAACTCGTGTTTTAGTCATTGACCTTGAAATGAGGTCAGGCATTAATATTAATATTTTTTGAAACGATGGTTTTAAAACTGATGGAGGGACGGTAGGGGAAAGTAATGAAAATTTTTTGGGAAAGGACAAAACAAATGGTTCAAAATAATTGATTTATTTCCACAGATTTTACCTGCAATTAACCACTTTACGTAGAAGGAGAATACAACTAATAATAATTTATAAACACCTACAATTAAACAATAGAACATGGCAAGACAGAGCATTCAAATCCAGTCAAATAAACATTACTTTGATGTATTCTGTACTCGGACAAACTCCTTATGAACACTGGACGACAAAAAAAAGACTTAACCTGATTTCAAACTCGCAGAGGTACTTACCCGTTCTTAGTACGATTTCTTGTCCCACCAACCGGAGAGACAACACTGTGTCGCCCTCCAACTGCACGGACAGTATGCCAAGCGCCCGAAGAGCACTGTTCCCTTCGGCAGCTAGCTTGCGCAGCTTCACCGCTGCATCCTTGGGAATGGACAAAGTGACACGTACGCTGTTCCATGGTTCAACCTACGAAATGAAAAATAAAAAAACAAAATTAAGCAACCGCACAATGTGGTCCTAACTATTTAAAATGTTCATACCTTATCCACAGTAAGTTTCCCGTTGTGGGCAGGTTCTTCTACCAGCTTGGTTAGTTTCGCGACCAGACCATCTAGTCTGGTTTGAAAGTCAGGATCCTGGAGGTTTCCCTCACAAATGACAACGGCCTTCAGCGTGCTGCTGCTGTTATTTTTATTCTGTAAATCACCGTCGCTATCGGCCGCCATTCTAAAACCAAATATGAAAGAAAAACTGATTAAAATGCGGCACGTATTTATAGAATAGACTAATCTTAACATATTGACAGGAAAATTTGGTTTCGTGAATATAGGCTAAACGTAATCAATGCTACTAATCGGCATTATAGAAATAACGAGCAGATAGTAAAATAAACTTGATGCAGAAGCTTATTCATAAGAAATGTATCATTATTATCAGCAAACCATGCATTGTCTGCCAAAAGGAATAGATTAGCGAAGATGTACTGTAGTAATTCATTACTGTGGGTACGTAGTAAACTAGGTACGATCAAGGCACTTTCGTTGTATTCTTGAATTACAAAACTGATACTTATGTGTGACTGACGGACATTGATAATGCAAAACAGAAAACACAATTCTGATGCTTGTATGTAACCCTCTAACGACTTGCGCAAGTTAGTACGATTCGTAGAGTGTTATGTTTGTTATGTGTTGGTATGGTTTACACCAAAACACTATAAATTTCTCAAACCGGAACTACCACTACTATCACTTTGGAGCACGAATCAGAATTTTTTTGGTTGAATTTTATTGGGTGGTGTCATATTTGACTGCATCTAATCCTGTTTGATTCTGTGCATTAATGGCTCATTTCCTTTTTTTTTTAATTTCCACCCCGTACGGACAGATGCACCGACCAGCGGGGGTTTCCTCTAGAAGCAGCTTCGCGGAAACGTACTAGTCTCGCGAGTCGCGACCGATGCGCCCAATCAGCCGACCTTCATGATCAGCTTTGTACACTAATACATCGCACTCTTCTATACTCTATACGATGTACAGGAGGTACCCTATTCTCGACGGTCGTGTAGGAATAGGCAATGGAACTTCTCACTCCTCACATCCATTGACCAGCGCCTCACGGTGGTGTTTCATATGAAAAAAAAGGAACATCAACAGCAATTGCAACAGCCCCACAGCTAGACTTCCCGTTCGCCTGACGGTTTTAAATGGTGGTGGGAACGGGGGTTTCCTTCGCGTTGTTCACTATACGATGAAGTTGAGTGCTGTGAGCTGGAGCTGGAGCTGGGGCAGTCGAGAGTCATGTCATACGGCTTTTACTGCCATTTCCACTTTAGCCGTGCTTTAGTGGTGGCGCTTCAGCGGCTGTCTCATCGCGGTTCTTCTCGGCATAGGCTCCGTCGTATTTTTTGCATCCATTTAATAGCATCGCGACAGAAAAAAAAACTATTCTGCGCCTGTATGCGTGGTGATGAAACCCTTTTGCCAAAGAGTACAGCGTCACGAAGACAGTTTTTCCAAAAAAAGTTGGCCTACGCCAAAACTACACCATTGCTAGTTTGCCATATTGCTTTAATTTTGCGCGTCGTGACGTAGTAGTAATGCCTAATCGACTCATTATCACACTATCAACGTGCATTCAATTTAAGAATTACGATTACAGGTCGGATTCGATTATCCGCAACGTTGATTCATTTTGCATTGTCGATAACGGTACCAAAAATTAGTTTACCATTTCCCTTACGTTTTGTGAATTTAAAAATAATGAGCTTAGATGTCACAACTATATGATAATAAGAAAAACAATTTACCCTCAGATAAACTCTGGAAACTATTGTCATTATTGCATTGAACAATAAATTTCTTAACGAATTTTGAAATATTGAATATGTCCATCTCCTTAAACTGTATGAATTTGGAAGACAACTTTTTCAAGCATTGTATGCTGCTTATTTCAAATTAGGCACTATAAAAGCAACGTGTACAATCAATTAAAAATTCTCACAACTATGTTAAACTAAATAAGTACGTGCCAGAATAGACGTGGATACGTAAAAGTATTCATGCGAGGCTTATGGTTTATGAAGGCGCGAACTCAGAATGTTCGTGCCTATCGGGACATTCTAGAAATGGATCGTTGGATGAACAATAGAGCTATCACCTCGCATCTCCAGGATTAAAATTATTTGTATTTAATGAAATAAACTTTTTACCTAACTGATGCAGGTCTTTTTTTGCATAAAACGCTGCCGATAAGCGGGTTACGGACGCACGCACAAACGCACACACATATTTAATATATTCATCCCAGTTGACAAAACTAACCCCGCAATTGTCCTGTACTCTTACAACTGACTGTGAAATCTGACGTAAGGTCAAGTTTCAAAATCGGAATGCAGTAAAATCATGGCAAATTTCGACTTGTGTATATTTTATAAAGTTTTTGGCCTACAGGTGTAGGACCACTGGGGGGAGGGGTGGTGGGTCGGACGGAAAAAAATAAAAAATAAGTTTTTTTTTCTTAGAAGCGTTAACTCCACCCGTACCCTAATTTCTCGAGTTTTTTTTAGCTGCAGAGCCTACCGGCAAGATTTTATAAAAAATTGACGTATATCATAAAATTTTTTTTACTCCCCGATTTTTTCCAAGGGGGGGGGGGACAAAAATCAGAGGGGTTGGGTACAAGACACGACCGCATATATAGGTGACGCAGGACTACGTAAGTCTCTTTGTAGTGATAGTGGCATGTATTCATGCTTGTAATCATTCGATTCTTCATGTATACATGCTATATGCAACATATATACATGCTACATACGTTGTATGTAACATTTATCAAAGTAGTAACATTGCATACGTTCAATTCTCAAAAGATTGTGCATTTGAAAACAATTTAACAAAATCAAGAACACAAACTATTGCTTTCCTGCTACCTTACTGAAATTAAAGATTGTTTTTATTATCCATGGTTTCCCACGTTGAAGGGAGTTTATACCAATTCAATCCTATTTTATCAACAGCACATCTTTCCACTACACTTCTACTGAAACGGCAAGCATGCGTATTCCTACAGAGTCATATTGTAACCGAACACTACAGCTGTAGTACATTTTTCCAACACAGATATCAAATTCGCCTAGGTTTAATCGTCTCGCAGTAAAGAATTTGCGATCTGTTGGGGCAACGAACTTGTGTCATTTTTTCTGGCACACTTCCTTAACACAGACATCAAATTGGACTAGGTTTAATCGCGTTTGTAAGAAATCTGTTGGCACGAGGGGGCTTTGTTACTCTCTCTGGCGTACTTCCCAAGCAAGGACATCAAAATGGTCTAGGTTGAACCGCGGTGTTAAGAAATCTTGTTGAAATGAGGAAACTTGGTCACTTGTTTTGGCTTACTTCCCAAGCACAGATATCAAATTGGTATAGGTTTAGATCATCGTAAAGAATCTTCCAACCAATCACGAAGCGAGAATTCTGGTAAAACATAGCAGTGGCGACTCGTCCGCATGTTCAACCTGTTCATAGGACAGGCAACAAAATTCAACCCGACAAAATTTTTTTTCATCACTAGTTCATGATTTCGTTTGAACCGACGCACATGCAATACGAATAATTCGGTAAATTATTAGTTTAGTTTACGAAGCTGCTGAGTAAACCGTTCAACACGACGTTTGAACGTTGCTTTGATCTCAATGCACAAGCATATACCAACACATTATTCCTGGTGTTGATTCTGGGTACGAAGGAGATAAAAAGAGAATGTGAAACAGCTTTTACTCGAAGGCGCGGGCGCATTATTGTCTCATTACTCGTTCATCTTCAGCATTGAACAACTTACTACCCCATATTCCTATGGCCTGCGCTTTGATTCCATTTTATCGAGTTACGAAACTAATGAGCAAAACCTTCAATACGACGCTTGAACGTTGCTTTAGAGATTAGCACCAGGACAATGTATTGGTACGAAGGGGATGGCATGCATTATTCGCAAAATTTTCTCATTAACTCGTTCATCTTTAGCATTGAACAACTTACGCATATTGCTTGTGGTGCGTGTGGTGGTTATTCTTGAATTTGGTTCAATAGGTAAATTGAACGGAAAGTCTTAGGTTCGTAGTTAAAATTCAGAGACGGATTTGCTGGTAAAGTAAACCGCCGTATTCCGTTGTTATTTAAATAATAGGGGTATTCCCGTAGCGCTTGTTATGTTGCGTATACGGAGTATTGCATATTTATACTGCCGCTACTCTGCCGCTTCCATAGAAACCGGAACTGCTATGCGAATTGCGGCAGCATATACACGAAATACGCCGTTTACGCAACATAGCAAGCGCTACGTGAATACACCTAATGTTTGTTTTATGAATAAAATATAGAATTTCGATAATAAAAAAGCTGCGTATTAATTTGTATTTTTCGCTGGTTGAACAGGTAAGCTAAACCACCACGAGTCGCCACTGAAACATAGATTCATTATTTTCAATTTTTCAATAGTTCAACATCAAGAATCCACACTTTTCTTTATTGGGGTCAATTCTTAGAAGATTTTCCGATCGATTGGTGTAAGAATATTGAAAATCGATCGGAAAACCGCCGAGCTATTAGCGCTCAAAACCTTTCATTTTTCGTGACGCTCGCATTTTTCGATTTTTTGGAATGACACCCTATCTCAAAACTTGCCGTAAGACGTAGTCCTACGTCAAAAATGTAACTTTTGTAAAACTTGTAACTTGTAAAAAGTACTTTTTCTCGATACTCAAGGTTAAACAAACACAAAAGCTTTCGCTTAAGTTTTAACGCTATATGAATTCACCTCTTTCTTGTGCTGACTCATCACTGCGTACAGTACAGGGTATCTATTGTGTTTTCGCCAGGGTGTTTGCTGTTTGCCGAAACTTACATTTCTTTACTTTTTCTTTGGCATGGAATGAGCGATAAGTTTATATTTTTTTATGCGAACTGGTGCGATTAGATTTACCTTTTTTGAAATGTTTACGCTACTTTACATATCTCGTTCCTTATAACAGTACTGTCCTCTAAAGGGTGTCCCACATCAAATTGCACCACGGAAGAAACGCTGTAGAAAATTACCCATTGGTTATTTTCTCTTCAAATTATGAGTAGAAGTAGTTGAGAATGCATTGTTTACAGTCTATTTTTATCGCGGCCAGTTTTTCGAAAATTGGAAAAAATGGCGTCACCCGAAAAGCAACGTCGCGAATTCATTTTGCGCAAGCACCTGGAAAATTACCTCTCTCATCATGAACCAGCACCTCTCTCATCATGAACGATGAGACTTTCGTCAAGGCGGACTTCCGGCAGCTTCCGGGGCGACTGTACTTTACCGCCCAGCACAAATTTAATGTTCCGGATACAGGAAGGATGCAGAAACTTTCATAGTTTACCAAGAAATACATGATTTGGCCAAGAAATACATCATGGGCCCTATTCTCACAGTCACTTCACCTCACCTCACTTCTTTCACGCGCCCTATTCTCACAGTCACCTCACCTTACCTGACGGCTCCCCGTTTGATTTGTACAGTCACCCAGGTGAGCGGGGTCACCTAGGTGACTGTGAGAATCGCAAATTGTCACCTCACCTGAAAAATTTAGGTGGGGTGATTGTGAGAATAGGGCCCCATGTGACAGAGTGCGCCGTTTTGACTACCGGGACTGTAAACGGGCAGATCTACCTCAAGGAGTGTCTACAGAAGCATTTGCTTCCTCTGTTGAAGCAACACGAGGGCCCTACGATCTACTGACCGGATCTACCTTCGTGCCAATATTGAAAGGATGTATTGGAGTGGTACGAAGCCAACGGAGTCACTTTCGTACCCAAGGACTTGAACACCTCTAACGCACCGGAACCAAGGTCGATCGAAAAATATTAAGCTATTATGAAGCAGGCACTACGGAAGCATCCCAAAGAGGTGAAGTCTGAGGAAGACATGAAGAAAAAGTGGATTTCCGTACAGATGAAGCTGCTCCTAGGTTGTACAAAACTTTTTGAGTGGAGTTAAGCATAAGGTGCGAGTATACGGTTATCGTATTGAAGTTGAATGAAACAAATATGCCAAAGGCTTACTAATGATAATGCGTTTTATTTTGTTGTCTAGTGCAATTTAATGTGGGACACCCTTTAGTGCAGCGGTTTCCCAGCCTTTTTTGGTTTGGTTCGCGAACCCCCTGGCAAAATTTCCTATACCATTCTACAGCGAATTAAATTTTTGGTGAATCCCCATTTGGGAACCGCTGCCCTAGGGGAACTGACATTTAACTATAAAAGTGATATTTTGCACTGTCAAGGGTTCACCGGGGTAATATAGAATTCAACACGAAGGAAGGATAATAAGAGGCCTGAGAATAAACACATGTTTAAATCAATTGATATCGAATGCCCTGATTCTACTGATTCGAACGCACGTCCATTCGCTTGTCAAAGTAGACATTCAACATTCAACCTTAGTGTGCACGAAATACTGCACATCGATCAATGAACGCCATTCGCTAACCGGCTTGGAAAGAAGAGTGTAAAAAATATGTAGGGTAGATGACCCATTAGTTGCGCCACTAAGCACAATATACCTTCATTTTGCTTGTTTATTGAGGTATATGCTTCAATTAATGCTTGTGGGATATAAATTTATCAAATACAAGGTATTTGTCACAAGGCAAGACAATTGCTTTCGTTGTACGAGAAGCTTTATAAAGAAAAAATGAATTTTCCGATTCAATTATATTGTACCAACAGTTGCGCTAAGGTTTCCTTCATTAAGTTTGATGTTCCTTTAATTGTGTTATTCCATATACATTGCTAGGTTGCTAAGTGAAAAAACATCGTAGCAAAACTATAGATGAGCGCTCCAAATGCGCGTTAGATTTTGGAAAATTGGATTTTAGCAAATAATGCTTTAATTTTACCCTGGAGTCTTTTGACTTTGCCGCCCAGTTAGCTTCGAGGTACGATGCTGGTTCAACAAGCCAGTCGTCGTATGCTCGAATCTCGGCTAGACGGTGCTTGCTAGATAGAGTCAGTAGGATTGTTACACTGGCCCCGTAATTTTCCTGTACTCTAACAGCCGGCTGCGAAGTCTGTTGATATAGAAGGGTAATGTCTAAAGACCGTACCGTACCGTACCGATCCTAATACGAATTTTCAATTTAAACGTGAAATTCGTTCGATTGCCTGCAAGACGTGGTCCGTGTTGGTGGAGGCAACTGCAGGTCTTCGTTCTGCATCATTCAGGATTCGTGGTCTCACACTTGGAATTCCAATTAGGAACTCTATCGTCAATATCGCCACATAGAAACAGAGATTCGGAAGCGTAAGTGGAGAAGGATCTGATATATTTTGAGAAGAGGGGCAAACGAAATCGGCAGGAAGACACTCAATAGGAGAACAGAGAAAGCAGATCTACAAGCTACTGACGGCGTGGTCTTGCATACTGTATTCAGATTATTATTGGAACCTAACCTGGCGACACGTGGCAGATGGCAGATAACCGTCCACCAACCAGACTTGATACCTTTGTTCTGCCGAACCGCTAGCCAAAGGACATGAACACATCAGTAATTAAGTCATCAGCAACAAGGTAAAAACGGGGAATATTACAATAATTCAAAATACTGGACGCAGTGGATCAGCCCCGCAACAGAAGAAGAAAGCTCTATTTATTGCTAACCGTCTCCGCCCAGTTGGGGTATCGTGGTACGATACTGATCAAATAAGCCAGTCGTCGTATGATCGAATCTATCAATTTTTTTACACACTAACAGTTGGCCACAAAGTCTATCAAACAAAACAAAACATTAGGAGGCCAAATCACTGACGATATGACATGACACTGGCATTTCACTAATGACACATAAGATCTCACAAGCAAACGATCACTTGCTTATAAGCGGGTGGGCACCGTGCAACAAGTTTGCTTTTTGCTACCCGTTTTTTGATTTCAAACGTCTCTCGTTCTCGTAAAAAATCTACAGATCAAAGCTGACTACTTTAAGGTAAAAATATAAAGCGCTTAAATTATACAAAATTGTTATTGAATAAAAATTGTTATACGTGCGGAAAGGAGTATTAAATTTTTTTTAATAACCACGAGGCCAACTGGAAAGAGACGGTTAGCAATAAATGGAGCTCTCTTCTTCTGTTGCGGAACTAAACCACTGCGTCCAATATTTTGAATTATTGTAATATTACCCGTTTTTATCTTGTTACTGGTGACTTAATTTCTGATGTGTTCATCCATTGGCTTGTGGTTCAGCAGAACAAAGGGATCAAGTCTTGCGACGTACCCTGAAAGCAACTGGAATGCTGTACACTCCACGCACCACTATTACGAAAAAGCTGATACAGAGAGTGCCATACGCTCACAGTTACAGACGGTGTTTTCAGTTCGTCTCTGCATGTGGAAGAAATTCCTGGTACGAAGATTTCATTCGAGGTGTAAAGATTCGTGTGTCTCAGAATTGCAGGGGTGTCCACAAGTCTCTCAGATTCTATCAAGGAATTCAACTTGAACATCTTTCATGAATTCCCGATTCATTGCAATTTATAGCAATGTTCACCAAATTCCTGACTTTTTCCCGTAGTGACCGGCGCTTCCGACGACAGGTCGCCAGCAACACTTGCGGTCTGTGACCGTCTCGCACTGAATCATCTAATGTTACTATTGATAGTTTTTGGTGGTCTTGTTATTGACTAATGTTTTATGAAAGAGTCTAAAAGTTCTCGAGTTCGATTAGTTTTTGAGTTACGCAAAAAATTCTGTTTTATTTGTATGAGAGTCCCCCTACCACAGGGGTGAGGTGTCTCAAACCATCATAAAAAAAATTCCTGCCTTCAAAACCCACATGCCAAATTTGGTTCCATTTAGTTCGCTAGTTATGAGGATATTTGTATTTCATTAGTATAGGAGCCCTCTCCACTATTGAAGCAGGATGGGTCATAATTCCCCTCCTAAAGAGAGGAGGGGTCTCAATTCACCATAGAAAAAAAATCTATACCTATAAAGAAGGATTTCTGTCTGTCTGTCTGTCCGTATGTTCCTTATAGAATCGAAAACTACGGAACCAATCGGCATGAAAATATGCATGTAGAGGTTTTTTGGGGCCAGGAAAGGTTTTAGTGATGGTTAGAAACCCCTGCCCCCACTAAGAGGGGGGGCTCCCATACAAATGAAACACAAATTTCTGCATAACTCGAGAACTAATCAAGCAAATAGAACAAAAATTGGCATGTGGGTGTTTTCGGTGACAAGAATTTATTCTATGGTAAATTGAGACCCCTCCCCTCTTTATAAGGGGAATTATAACTCCTCTCCTCTTTAAAAGGGGGACAAATTTCCTCATAACTCGAGAATTAATCAAGCAAATGGAACCAAATTTGGCATGTGAAAGTTTTCTAGGGCATGAATATTTTCTATGGTGAATTAGAACCCCTCCCCACTTTAAGAGGGGGGGCTCCTATACAAACGAAATACAAATTTCCTCATAACTCGAGAACTAATCAAGCAAATGGAACCAAATTTGACACGTGGGTGTTTTTGGAGACAAAAATTTTTTCTATGATGAACTGGGACTCCTCCTCACCTTAGGAGGGGGGGCTCCTATACAAATGAAATACAAATTTCCTCATAACTCGAGAGCTAATCAAGCAAATGAAACCAAATTAGGCATGTGAAAGTTTTTGAGGGCAAGAATATTTTCTATGGTGAATTAGGACCCCTCTCAACTTTAAGAGGGGGGGCTCCTATACAAACGAAATACAAATTTCCTCATAACTCGAGAACTAATCAAGTAAATGGAACCAAATTTGGCACGTGGGTGTTTTTGGAGACAAAAATTTTTTCTATGATGAATTGGGACCCCTACCCAATTTAGGAGGGGGGCTCCTATACAAATGAAATTCAAATTTCCTCATAACTCGAGAACTAATCAAGCAAATAGAACCAAATTTGGCATGTTGAGGTTTCTGGAGGCAAAAATATTTTCTATGGTGAATTAGGACCCCTCCCAACTTTAAGAGGGGGTGCTTCTACACAAATGAAATACAAATTTCCACATAATTCGAGAACTAATCAAGCAAATGGAACCATATTTGGCATGTGGGTGTTTTTGGAGGCAACCATTTTTTCTATGATGAATTAGGACCCCTTACCTTTATAAGAAGGGGGGCTCTCATACAAACGAAATACAAATTTCCTCATAACTCTAGAACTAATCAAGCAAATGGAACCAAATTTATCATGTGGGTGTTTTTGTAGACAAGAATATTTTCTATGGTATATTTTCTATGAATTTCCCCACTTTAAGAGGGGAGGGGCTCCTATACAAATGAAAAACAAATTTCCTCATAACTCGAGAACTATTCAAGCAAATGGAACCAAATTTGACATGTAAGTGGTTTTGGACGCAAAATTTTTTTCTATGGTGAATTGAGACCCCTTCCCCTTTTAAGAGGGGAGCTCCCATACAAATGAAATTCAAATTTCCTTATAACTTGAGAACTAATCAAGCAAATGGAACCAAATTTGGCATGTGGGAGATTTTGGAGTCTTGAATTTATTTTACGATAGTTAGAGACCTCTCACCCCTGCGGTAGGGGGATATGGACTCTCATACAAATAAAACAGAATTTTTTGCGAAATTCAAAAACTAATCGAACTCGAGAAATTCGAGACTCTTCCATAAAACATTAGTCAATACAAGACCACAAAAACTATCTGTAGTAACACTAGATCATTCAGGACGAGACGGTCGCGAGTGTTGCCGGTGACCCGCCGTCGGAAGCGCCGCCCACTGGGGGGCTTGCAAAACTCGAGATTGTGACAAAGATCATCCGAGATTCATGATTTATGTATAACACAGGTTAATTTGTGACAATACGAAGTTTGTCGGGTCAGCTAGTTGCCTATAAAACACCCACATGCTAAATTTGGTTACATTTGATTAGTTCCCGAGTTATGAGGAAATTTGTATTTCATTTGTATAGGAGCCCCCCTCTCCTAAAGTGGGGAGCGGTCCTAATTTATCATAGAAAAAATTCTTGCATCTTCAATTCACCATAGAAAAATTTCTTGTCTCCAAAAACACCCACATGTCAAATTTTGTGCCATTTGCTTGATTAGTTCTCGAGTTATGCAGAAATTTGTGTTTCATTTGTATGGCAGCCCCCCTATTAGTAAGGGGAGGTGTCTCTAACCATCATAAGAACCTTCCCTGGACCCAAAAACCCCTATATGCAAATTTTCACTCCGATCGGTTCAGTAGTTTTCGATTCTATAAGGAACATACGGGCAGACAGAAATTCCTTTTATAGGTATAGATTTGTATGGGTTTCCCCTCTTAGTGGGGGGAGGGGTCTCTAACCATCATAAGAACTATTTCACGACCAATCTTTTCGTGGAAAGTACCATTTCGCAGGGGTAATCCTCTCCTTACTCGCTGTGGCTCGTTCCGACCCAATTGAAAGATAGTAATAGAGGTCAGTAGACCTAGAAAATAAATAAACCTAGATAGATGTGATCTCTGCGGGTTGGTTATAAATTAGGGTACCCTCGCGCAGTGGCCGGCGCTGCCGACGGCGGGTCGCCGGCAACACTCGCGACCTG
Source organism: Sabethes cyaneus (assembly GCF_943734655.1). Lineage (NCBI taxonomy): Eukaryota > Metazoa > Arthropoda > Insecta > Diptera > Culicidae > Sabethes > Sabethes cyaneus. Next base: position 186,129,759 of record NC_071355.1, read on the forward strand.
CGGCCGTCTCGCCCTGAATCACCTAGTGTTACTATTGACAGTTTTTGGTGGTCTTGTTAATGACTAATTTGGTTCAATTTGCTTGATTAGTTCTCGGGTTAAAAGGAAATTTGTATTTCATTTGTACGGGAGCCCCCCTCTTGAAGTGGAGGGGGTCCTAATTCCCCTCCTAAAGAGGGGAGAGGTCCTAATTCACCATTGAAAAAATTCTTGCTTCCAAAAACCTTCACATGCCAAATTTGGTTCCTTTTGATTGATTAGCTCTTGAGTTATGCAACAATTTGTATTTCATTTATATGAGAGCCCCTCACTTAAAGGAGGGAGGGGTCATAATTCCCCTCCTAAAGAGGGAAGGGGTCTCAATTTACGAGAAACGACTTTGCTGTAATGACAGCTTGCCAAATCTGGCCAAAACATTACGGGATGGTAGTGGGATCGAATGAACGGCAAATTCGTTTTTGGGGACACTCCTTTTGGTACAGTTCCCCCGAGCCGTTGCCAAGTAAAATTTTTGACCTGGCATTTGCCCGAAGTCAGCTTTGACATAGGTTTCATTGTCCGTCAGAAGACACCCGTCGAACTTGGTTAGCTTTTGAGCACGGATTTTGGCCACACTATTCTGTTTTATGGTTCGGTTTGGCTGTTTGCTAGCTCGATACGACTTGATTCTTTCCCGGAGTCGAATTCTCCTCACGGTACTATGGACATCACCGAAGTTTCTGGCCAAATCATGATCCTACAGATTGGGATTCCTCTTGATGGTCTTCAAAATCTTATCACGCAGTTTCCGGTCGGTAGTTCCACTCCGATGATTAGAAAAGCAGGCTGTGACTGCAAGCATTTCGCATAATCGTCTTTGCGGCAATACTTCACAGTTGGCCTGGCCGATTAAACATTTGTAATATATCTTTGATATTTTGCAAATGTTAATACAGACAAGAAAATAATTTGAGGTATTTCTATGAATAGAATTAATGAATAGAATAGAATGATAAAAATATGAATAGAATGATGAATAGAATAATAAAAATTATTTCCAGGAATCCTTTATTGTGGCTGTGATGGTATTAATAAGAATAAGAATAAGAATAAGGTAGTTCCACTCCGATGATTAGCTTGCGGCTTCCGAATTGTCATCAATATGTTTCCTTATACCGTTTTATAACGCGCCATACGGTATTTCTGAACAATTTCAGCTGTTTAGCTAGCATAGATGCAGGCACAATGAAATTTCCAAATAAAAAAACAAAGCCTAGCTGCTACATTCCGTTATCAAAACTTGACCCTCTATTTTTATACGACAGACTTCGCAGCCAGCTCTTAGAGTACAGGAAAATTGTACAGACCAGTTGCTACGATCCTATGGACTCTAACAGCCTCTCCCAGTCGAGATTCGAGCATACGTCGACTGGCTTATTAGGCCAGCATCATACCTCGAGGCCAACTGGGAGACAACATCAAAGACTATTTACTTATAGAGTAAGGAGGGGCAAAAGTGCAGTACAGATCCCATGTAAATTAACTACATTGGCATGGATTGGTGACAACTTTGATAGTTTGAATCTATCGTAAACAATTTTCCTTTACAAAGTATGGTTGCTGAATTATGGGCAAAAGTTATTTTAGAACGATTTTGATGTAATATTTCGTTATACGTCAAATACGATATCAACAGTAGGATAGTACTTGTTGAAAAATTGTAGCAGCGTTTTACGTCACTCACATATCTCTCTTGAAAATGCGGTGAGAGGAATTTACAAAATATGTTTCGCTTTTCTTAAATTCGATCAAACACCATCAAGCGTCTAGTGGGGCAAAAGTACGATTCACGGACAGGGCAAAAGTGCGACTCATGGACGAGGCAAAAATGCATAGGTAATTATATACAGTTTTAGGCACTATATTACAGATACTAGAAATGGAACCTCTGCTGAAGATTGTGTGATCTACAAATGCTGGCAAAGGACAAAGGAAAACAGTGTATATTCGCTGGTGAAACAAAAAAAAAGGTTTGGTAAAGTTTCGATCTGACGGAGGCTGCAATACGCCAGCGGAAAATAGAAAAGGTGCAAATTGAGAATATTCCTTACCAAAACATACCGCAGATTGAAGATGTTATGGTTTTGTTAGCTACTGCTGTGCTAATTGCATGGAATCAAACTTCGGACTTCGGACCCCGCTAGTGGGGCAAAAGTGCGAATCGTCACTTGATCAGAAAAAACGAAGAATTTATTTTGCACAACACTATTATTCCAGATGATTTATAGTTGAATGGGAAGGTATTGTGTTGCGAGACGAAATTTTTTTCAACGTTCTTTTTTTCATTTGTTATGATTGTAAACTACTATTTAAGCTGAAAAATTTTTGCAATGTGTTGTACATTTTTATGCTTTATACTGAGTTGATGGTCAAATCAATATTGACTCCATTACTGGCCGCTCCTGTATTGTCTTAGCCATTACTTTCGAAAGAAATGGATCTAAATTTAATGCTAGATGTTCGAAAAATACCATATTAACTAATCAAATGAGTTTTATTTTCATTATTGTAAAAAAAGTAAAAATTTTTCAACCTGCAGCAACATATTTTTACGCGAATTTTGAGGACATTCATGAAAATGACCTTAAATTTCTTATTTTTCCAAAATCAAATATTTTGCAATTTTTTCTGTATAGACAATAGAAATACCTTTCCAATGATGTTATAACAATCATAATTAAAGCATTCTGATTAGGTTTTATGGACCGAAAACAAAATCGGTCATATCCTGCTCCAACAAACTCTCTCTAATTTGAGATTCAATGGTAGGGAAAGTAGAAGAATTTTAGGAAAAGGTATCTGAACAGTTTTATTCTAATACAACATAATCTAAAAGCCTGATTTGCCCAATTTTACTCAAAGATTTTGTATTACAATCAAAATGTTAGTTCGGCCAGAAACTTTCTAGAAAGTATGCTTGCTGTGCAGGTTGAAAAAGTCAGAAGATCGAACGTCGATCCTGTTTTTCACTAAAGTGTCGTGTAAGGGAATGTTTTGACTTGTTTTTCCCTACAACTTGTACTGACTAAAAAAAACTTCTTCTATCCAAACTATTCATACTTCTATCCAAACTCGAACTATTAGCAATAAGAGGTCAAGCGGGAAATCTTATTAAAAGTTACCTAGGTTGAAGATTTAAATTTGTTGAGGTATGTAATGAACGTAGTACCTTGAGGTCAATTACAGCAGGTGTACGTCAGGGCAGTGGTTTAGGCCCTTTACTATATTACTGTATATCAATATGGGGAAACTTCCTTTAAAAGGTAAACTAAGATTATTTGCCGATGACACAGCATGCTTTTATACCGGTAAGGATGTGCCGTCTACTCAAGCTTACAATTCTTGATGACTGTTTCAAGTAAAACGTATTGTCTATGAACATTGAAAAGACCAACGTGATTGTATAACGTAGATGGAAGTGGATCGGACACACCTTGAGGAAAGGAGCGAACGAGATCTGCAGAGAAGCACTCGACTGGAATCCACAAGGACAGCGTAGAAGAGGTAGACCCAAAGGCTCATGGCAACGCAGCTTAACCATCGACATCCGGGCTGTAGACGAGAACCTGTCCTGGCGACAGGTAAAAGCCATGGCGGGTAACCGTCAGCAGTGGAGATCTCTGATTTCATCCCTTTGTTCTGCCGGACCGGCGAAAATGGACACATAAGTAAGTAAAAAGTGATTGTATTTAAATCACCAGAAAATTCAGTTTCTACTAATGTACACCTGACTCTGGGACATGTTCCACTCAAGCAGGTTACTGAATACAAGTATCTTGGGTTAATTATAGATGAAACTTTATCCTGGCGTTCACACACAGCTAAATGCTGATCTCCGGTTTTTGGCCTGCTCCGTAAATTATCGTATTTCGTACTTACTAAAATTCTCTTGAATATTTATTACGCCCATATACACTCTAAACTTCAATATTTAATTAGTGTATGGGGATCTGCACCTCAAACAGTCGTTCAGAGACTGGTTGTTCACCAAATTCGAGGTTTAAGATCCGTATGTAAGTTGCCATATACTTTTCCAGAACTCTACTTTACACAGAAAAAGCTAACATCCTGCCCGTACAAGCATTACATGATTTCAGAAAAATAGTATAATGTTTGTTTGTTTACAAAGCAAATTCTTTTAGAACGGAGTTGACACAGGTTCTCAAAATGCTGCGCGATCGGGATTTAATTTTTTGGGTATTATTCGGAAACAACATTTCCATCACTGAAAGATTATGATTTCATAAACAAGTAAATACTTCAAAAATTTTGTAAGAATTAGAAAGTGATTCCCGGTTTTTCTTCGGAGTTTTTAAGACGAGATTCGAACATACGTTTTTCGTCAGTAAATTTTCGCAGAACTAGTAATTAAGTAACTAGTAGTATATTTGTTATTAAACTATATATACACAAAATTCTTAGATATTTCCTGTATGTTTTGTACGTTTTGCAAGTTACAACAGCGGTAGATACGCACCACAATTAAGAATTTTGATGATATATAAATTTCCGTTTAAAAGAATTTACTCAGAATATTTTTGCTTAGCAGAAAGTTTAGCAAGTGGCAATGTGCAATTTGGAAAGCGACAAAATGACAGCAATAATGAAGGTTATATATTTTAAAAAGCAGCCCTTGTGCAGCAACCAGCATTTCACTTAGGTTACAAAAAGGAAGTAAGGCAGGGAGTTGCAGTCTATTAGATATTGCTGTGCTGCTTTCCAACGGTATACGATGGCTAATAAAAATAAATTATGCAGAAATTTGTTTTCATTTGTATGGCAGCCCCTCCTTCCAGAGGGGGAGAGGGTTCAAACCATTATAAAAAAAAAACTATCGCTATTTCCTCGAATGCTGATGTTTTTGATATGCGACATGACATATATTATTGATGTTGAACCAGCGAACGATATGGTTTTGGCTGCCATGCCTTTTGCTGCGCATCGTCATTCGATCAGCGGCTTTGGTAGGTGATACATCGGCAGGCAGCTTTCGATTCACATCCGTGGCTTTATTCTAAAGGTTCCAAACCGTCCTTTTTAGAACGAACGAATTCATTTATGAAGAGATAAAAATTATCTTTACGAATCGTAATGAAATTTCCAAATGTAACTGTTTTGTTAAATCGCGAAGAACTTTCTTCTCATTAAACCTTTGAAACGTTAAATTTGTGGCGGTGAACCTGTGTCCACAATTTCAGTTATCTGAGCAGTTGAAATTATGAATTTGTCACATGTAAGAACACAATCCTTTAATGCGCAACTAGGGCATCTGTACATGAAATTCATACAAAAATCACCGCTTTTATCATTGGGAGACGAATTGCTCTACATTCGTAGTCCTACGTGAAGCCTACGCCCATGCCACTAGGCATGGACCTTTGTACTTTTTGAAGATAGATAATTATATGGCCTTCAATTCTTCCATACATCGCAAAACGGGCTAACAAAAACTTTTTCCGGAAAAAGGTATTTCGATATTTTAGAAAATTATAGCACCTACAAAAAATGATCTGAGTGACTTTTAAAAATTTTTCTAAATTTTCATAAAAAAAAACTAAAAAAATCATTTCTACACTGTAAAAAAAAGCTTTTTAAAAACTAAAATTCGATTTTCCAAAAAGCCCATCTCGGAAATTGATGAATTTTTTTTAAAGGTAGATATATATATATGGCCTACAAGTCTCTCATATACACTGAAGTCGCTTTTTATGCGGTTTTTTACGCAGATTTCGGAATTTACGCGGTTTTTTTTACGCGAATTTAGGAATTTGCGCGGTTTTTTAACGCGATTTTCGGAATTTACGCGGTTTTTTACGCGATTTTCGAAATTTACGACGATGTGCTCAAAATGTCTATTTTTTCGGGTAGTGTTGAAATCCACAAAGTTTATTTTTACGCGAAATTTTGGTTTTTTCCGCGAATTTTGGAATTTACGCGGTTTTTTACGAGTTTCGGAATTTACGCGTTTTTACGCGAATTTCGGAATTTACGCGTTTTTTACGCGAAATTCGGAATTTACGCGGTTTTTACGCGAATTTCGAAATTTACGCGGTTTTGATTTACGCGGGACATATCCTTCGCGTAAAAAGCGACTTGAGTGTATTGCAAAATGGGCATATTTAAGGAAAAAAAGTTTTTCTAACAAAAACCTATACCTATTTATACCTTTTTTTCCCGGGAAGGGATTGAAAAAGATTTTGTTGTGTTGTGTTGTTTGTTTTTTTTTATGAAAATTTAGATTTTCTAAAAGTCATCCATAGACTATTTGTTTGTAGGTCCTATAATTTTCGAGTTATGTTTTTTAAAATAGAAATCTGAGAGGGTGTTGCCAACCCCATAAACGAGTTGGCGTGAAATCCGTCCCTAGCAAAATAAGCCGGCCGAAGTAACCTATGTTGGTCGATTGAATACCGTTCCTTGGACCAAGAGGACTTAAGTTCCCCGAAATTAACTCGAGAATTACGGGAAACTACCAGTCATTAAGTTTTCGTCGGAGATCTCAATTTCGGAAGCAGTTTTTGGGCCCAAAGGTGGGGTTATGTTTGTAAAAATATAAATACTACATTCTTCTTGCCAATCTGAACACAGCGAATATATTTTCATGGACAGAATTTTTGTTTCAAACAAAAAACTGCTTTTGAAATTGGCAGAATCGATGACTGCTAATTTCACCTTAATGTCGGTGAATCGTCTTGTCATGGTCACCGTATTCAGTAGTCTCTTCACTCTTGTCCTATAATATTTAAAAAAAAAACCGCCGTAATTCGAAATAATACGAATACTTTTCAAATTGGTTAAGGAATGGCCGAATTATTAGCGCTCAAAACTTGACCACTTTTAGTAACGCTCATTTTTTGGAATGACCAACCTCCTATGTCAGTAATACTACTTCTGACTAAATTTGATTCTAATTCCGTGCAAAAACTAAATTAGTCCAAAATCAAAACTCGAGTGTATTGGATATTTTTACGAGCTATCATTTTTGTTATACCTGAGCGCATAGGATCCCTGCAGTATAGGTGGTTTTCTATTCCGTTATTTTGAAAAAAGAATGATAACAGGCAAATGTGTTCAGAATAATTTGTAATATTTGTTCTGTTGTAAAAATAACAACTGGTACTAAGGCTTACAACAGTAGCGAACTAATGGCTCACATGTATGCATCAATGTATTAGACTGGTTGGCAGTTGTATCAGCATCACCGATTCCTATAAGACCATTTAACAGGATTAACAGTAACATACTCGGAACCTTTTCATTCATTTACTTGACTCAAAAGGGCTAATTTTCAACAAAAGCACACTAATAGTTATCCGAGTTTTTTGTTTGGTGCACATCAGATAGGTCTTTTTGCAATATGCTGCACGAAAAGAGTAAAATCTGTTTTCATTATGACGCAAAGTGCACCGATTCTCTTCCGATGTGTGTGTTCAGTGTGGTATCAGCACTGATTACCACGCACACCAACACGGTCATTATTTTCACACGCATACATTGCACGGCTGTCTTGTGAACCGCGAGAGCCACGATAGTCGAGAATCTCGCAACCAGCAGCAGCAGCAGCAGCAGCAACTAAACGACGACGACGACGACGGCCAGTGAAGGCAATAGCAGCCATTTTGATTTTTACGACGGCGATGATTACGATGAGAATATTTTCTTGGGGAGGGCCTGCCTTTCCTACACTCGCATGTTGGCACTTCTTCATTTCCACTATGGAATTTTGCATGATCACAGTTCGGTTTGCTTTTCTATAGAGCACTGCTGCCCGTGTACTTAAATTAATGCAAAAACTGTTCATAAAATTTTTACCCTAACCGAACTTTGCTTTTTTATTCCCTGTCTCACAGGCATCTTCTTTCTCCATCGTTTCACACGAACACACTTTCGAACACGAACTTTTCATGGACACTTTTCACACTTTGGAAAATTGCAGTCGCACTTTGCGAATGAAAATACTTTTTCTTAAACCACCATGCCAGAAAAACCTTCAGCCATTATATTTGCTTTTCCGTCGACTTAATCAAAGGGGACAAATTGCGTTAGCTTTTTTTCGCACTAAGGAAAAATCACTCGAAAATCCAAGCACAGCTTCTTACCCATTTGAGCCTTTTCGCCCCACACAGGAGCCGTCGAGGGTGACACACTTTTTCCGTACGCAAAAATCCACTTTAAGCACTTAATTAACCGCTACCAACAACACATAAACGCTCGAAAAGTTAGTAACTAACATCGCACGATATTTTCCGGCCGTTTACTGCTACGAAAAGGGCACCATTTACCGAAAATCGAGCTCGTTTGTTACCAGCGGACAATAACAACGACCGCCATTTGCATTTTTTCCCATTTTCTTTCACGACACTGATGGGCGAGAGCAAACGAATAGGAGAAGAGCAAAAATTTGGGAGAGCGAAATGAGTTTTCGGTGGAATGTGTGCGTGTGTTTAAATGTCGCATCGAAAAATAATGACACTTATCTAGATCAATTTCCAAACTGTCTTCAACGTCCGTGTACATTGTGTATTACTAAGGTATGGTATTGCTAACGAAATGACATCGCAGCTCATCACTCATCAGTCACTCGCGGACTCCTGTCATCATTAAATCTAATTTGCTAAACGATGATTGTTGTGATGCGTGACTCTGTTCAAAGTTGCTAGAAAAAGTTCTAACAATATATTTTCGAGTTCAACATTTAGGCGATTTTATGAACAACTGTATATACAAACCACAGAGAACAGATTAACAGGCTCGAAGGAAGTAATCGATTTTTTGTGTGTAAAATCTGTCGGTAGCGCCCTCCACACGCTTAAAAAATTTGACCCACTTTCCCGAAAAGTGGAACAGCTCAAAACATGCGTATATTTTACACACTATTTTGAGTAACTCTTACTCCTTTTATGAGTTCCACCGTAGAAGCTCATTAATGAGCAATATTTACTCAAAAATGAGTGCCATTTCACCCAAAACTGAGTAGTACTTACACAAATTACGAGTAAATTTAACTCAGTTATGAGGTCGACCTAAACTACTCAGAATTTAGAAATTGCCATTACTCAAATTTTTGGGCTGTTCCACTTTTTGTCATAGTGAGTCGGTTTTTACTCATTTTTGAGTTGAAAGTCACTCATTTCTGAGTTAATCTTATTCATTCGCGGGTTAAATTTTTTAAGCGTGGCAGAAATAGTTTGCCAAACGCATCAAAAAATATCCATGTACCTTTATCAATATTTCTTTGTGCTGGAGTTACATAGCAGCGACGGCAGCGACATCAAGATTTAGTTTGCCACTTACTGCTCGAGGGGTGCTCTATTGAAGGATTTCTCGTAGATTACGTAAAAACCTTTTACACACTTTTTGTCAATTACCTGGTAGTCTGTTCTCTGTGTTTGTACACAGAGAAGAGACTACCAGGTAATTGACAAAAAGTGTGTAAAAGGTTTTTACGTAATCTACGAGAAATCCTTCAATAGAGCACCCCTCGAGCAGTAAGTGGCAAACTAAATCTTGATGTCGCTGCCGTCGCTGCTATGTAACTCCAGCACAAAGAAATATTGATTGAGGTACATGGATATTTTTTGATGCGTTTGGTAAACTATTTCTGGAGACCGCCACCGCCACCGATTTTACACACAAAAAATCAAGGGAATGCGCCATTAACGAGAGCAGCAAGTACAACATCGAACAATGAAAATCGATGTTTTGCTTTTTTCTTTTTTTTCTCGCTATGTTACTGCCATTGAAATTTGACACTTTTGGAAGCGTTGACAGTTTTGGAAGCGCGATGTTATCCTCTGTCAAATACATAGCGACGGATAGCACAGCGCATCCCCTCGCAAAAAATCGATGGAATTGGGTATTTTAGTGGTATATACATTTCCACATATTCTGACAAGATATGATGCCATTCAATCGCTACATGAAGACTTTTCCGAATTTGACTAATGGAAGTAATGAAAAAAAAAAAAATTTTTTATATTTGAAAAAAAATTTTGGAATAAGACGATAGCTTATAAGTAAACCACTTTTCTTTTTAGCTCGCCTTAGACAACACAGTGAATAGATACACTATGGTCATCGAACGATACAGGTTTCATATATGAGAGCTTTAAAAGCTCGGTTAAAATGAAGCTCTATCAGAGAGAGATAGATGAGAGGGAGAGAACTTCTGACATCAAGTCAATCAATCGGCTTGGTTGATATCTGTCAAACAGCAAATCATTCTAGTTTTGATTTTTATTAATTTTTTCATCGAATATTGACTTAATTGAAATAAAAAAAAGAACTGCTAGATTCAGGAAACGACGGGCTATCAAATAAGATAGAAAAATCCACTTTTTTGGGAAAATTAAAATACCCAATTTCAGACGGCCAGACTTTATAGCTTTATAGGGCTTTAATTTTTTCGGGGCGGTACCTCAGAATCAGAGTAAACCAACGAGATGGCACGCTATTCAGCGTAACGAACATCTGTTTTCATTCCGCTTTCACCGAAACTGTATATTTATATTGTCATATTTTCATTTATTTTCAACACACGGAACAAGAATAAAACCGAATGTCGCACGTGGATTATTACGGTTTTCAACTGCAAAAGCAATATATGGGAGATGACAACCTTGGCATCCCGTTGGAGTAAACACGACCACGACACGATGCCACTTCGGCTTTTTCGCCGGAAGCAGATGTGCTAATGTAGTGATGGCCAAAGTGCGGGCCGCAAGAGGCTCTTGAGTATGGTCCTTGCGGCCCGCGGACTGGTTTTATGGATGGTGGACGGGAACTATAGGTTGAATTTATTAATTTCAGAAGTCATTTCGGGCCGCGCATCTGTTGCTTATACCGTGACCACCACTGTGCTAAGGAAATGGGCACCCTCCTGAATAAAGCTGGAATCACACTGACCATCACTGAACATCAACGGCAACGTATCGTGACGGAACGTTAGTGATGGTTGCATGCATTTTCAATGAACGCATTCACACGAGTGCCTTGGGTGCCTTGACGTTCCGTGATGTGACGTTCCGGACGCGTGTGAATGCGCAGATTGAAAATGCAAGCAACCATCACTGACGTTCCGTTACGATACGTTGCCGATGATGTTCGCTGATGGTCCGTGTGATTCCAGCTTAAGCCCTTTTGTTTTGAACCTTTTGTATTTAATATTGCTCGAGAAATGTGACATCCCTATCCCAGGGTTGCCACATGCACAGATTATTCTGTGTTTAACAGATATTTGGAAGAAATCGCATGTACAGAATCTGTATGCATAGAATACAGATTTTCGCCAAATTACACAGATTAAACAGATTTTTGAGTTTTTACATGAGAGTGAAAGAGACGGAAATAGTCAGCAAAATAACTCTCTATCTCTTTCGCTCTCATTGATTTGCATTGGACAGATTTTTGCACAGATATTTTTCCTCTCCGTACAGATTGTCAGATTTTTCCAACAAAAACACAGAATTATATGTGGCATCCCTGCCCTATCCACACTACCAAACGCATCAAACGTATCACACACTCACACAAATAAGAAATCTGTAATCTCTGTTGATACCGTTGATGGGATGCTGCATATCAAGTTGCTGTCCTGTGCTCCTGTTATATTTGGAATATTCGTTCAACATTAAAGCAACGGATTCTTAGTTTATTTAATATTTTAACCTTATCATGGAGGATTCAGCTGAATTAGAGAAGTACATTCGTGGTCTTCTTAAAACCTTTGACGACAGTTCGCTAGAGCAGGATCCTTTTAAAAAAGTTGACAATTTACGAAATGTAACTTCTCAACTTTATGCAGAGGCTGTGGAGACGTTAGTGAATTTTATTACGTACTTAACATGAACCTTATATGTAAAAATATACTTTTATATTTTGAAGGAAAGATGAAAGATTTGCAAGCTTGCTTTTAAAACAACACTTAGATGTCTACCAGGAGGCTATGATAGATCCGGATGCAGTCAATAACTATTGCGAAGATGTAATTGCCTTACTCGAAACAGGACTGGATCGTGATAGACAGGACGACAATACTGGTTTACCGGAAATTGCTCTTGGAAACCCATTAAGTTACCTGACGGATAAGAGGGAGTGTCAAGGGAAATTTGAGGATTGTACTAGCTGGGAATTAAGCGATGAGATTGTAAAAAAGGTTTTTAAACATGTTGAAAGAAAAGATTCAACATTGAAAAAATCAAATGCGTACGAACCACCGAAACCGTCGGTTACTGCTGAAGGATCATCAAAACTGCCTGGCATCAGTAGATTAAAATCTGATGCTGTTAAGGAAATTTCCCGCCGAGTATTTGCGTCGAACACTTCGGCTTTCACGCCGAAATTGTTTTCGGCAAAAACTGATAAGTTTGATGATTTAAAAAGCACTGAAGTACCCGGCGAAAGCAGTGACTGTAGGCAAAATATTAATGTCAACTCCTTCAGAACGGCAAAGGACGAATTGCAAATGCAGAATATAAAGGTTTGCACAAACATTTTAATTAACGTGTTAAAATTGAATTAATTTATGTTTTGAACAGAAATATGGAAACATTAATCCACCCGGACAGACTCCCCTATTTTCTTACGGCAAGAAATCTCTTGGCGGTCGCCGAACACTAGGAAGTAAATTTGTGTGTCCGATACGACAGGAAAATAATTCCGAGGTACCCAAACCAACCAGCTCACCGGTCTCATCAAGCCATAGCCAGAACAGTGAAGAAGAGGAGTTGGACGAACGTTTGCGCCACATTGATTCCAAAATGGTTGAGTTAATACGCAGTGAAATTATGGATCGATTCCCACCGCTTTGCTGGGATGACATAGCTGGATTGGAGTATGCAAAAACAATTATACAGGAAGCAGTAGTATGGCCGATTTTGAGGCCAGATATTTTTACTGGTCTTCGTAAACCACCACGAGGGATTCTACTGTTTGGTCCTCCGGGAACTGGAAAAACACTAATCGGCAAATGTATTGCCTCTCAATCGAAATCCACATTCTTTAGTATTAGTGCCTCCTCACTGACCTCCAAATGGATAGGCGATGGAGAAAAAATGGTACGTGCATTGTTTGCCGTGGCCGCTGTCCACCAACCAGCCGTAGTATTCATCGATGAGATAGATTCGCTTCTTTGCCAACGATCAGAAACCGAGCATGAAAGTTCGCGAAGATTGAAAACGGAGTTTCTTATTCAGCTTGATGGTGCCGCTACCGCTGAGGATGATCGCATTCTGATTGTTGGAGCAACAAATAGGCCCCAAGAATTGGACGAAGCTGCTCGGCGACGTCTGGTGAAACGATTGTACATTCCATTGCCAGAATTACCTGCCAGAGTACAAATTCTTGGCCGATTACTGGCTAATGAAAAGAACTGCCTTACATCCGATGAAGTCAATGAAATTGGTCAATTATCCGAAGGGTTTTCTGGCGCAGATATGAAAGTTTTGTGCCATGAAGCCTCGATGGGACCAATCCGGTCTATTCCATTCGATCAGCTTGGACTGATAAAAAAGGACGATGTTCGACCTGTTTGCTTTGCGGATTTCAAGACTGCCCTGGGGCGAGTTCGCGCAAGTGTTTCACAAAACGATCTATCCCAGTATGTTAATTGGAATCGTTTATACGGTTCTGGAACATCTGGATAACAGGACACAAGATACCTTGACGATCAAGACCCTTGGCTGCATTCCGATTGTAACGAATTGAACGTGAAATATATTAATAAAAATCTCAAGCTATCCAGATATTTGCATTTTATTTAAGTTAAATGTATGCACAGAATACGACCGAACTATTATAACAAGTCCTTTTTAGTCTTTTACAGACTGCAACAGTCCAGCGTTCTTTATACGCTCGAAGTGCTTGTTGGCGTCGTAGGTCCTAATGAAAAAAATCAGAATTAGACTAAACTTTTCATCAATCAGCAAAATAAAACTTACTTGTAGAAATCAGCGTACGCCTGCTTCTTTGGTTCAACATATGCGTATTTGGTGACTACCACGGAAATCACACATAGCACCCCGGCCACGATAAGATTGCGTTTAATGGTGGCATTGTGCAGCCCACGTAGGACAGGCTTTGGAATCTTGGCCGTGACTTCCGACATCTAAAACGAGAATTACGTAAGTTTTTGTAGCTAATGTTTTATGCTGGTACCGAAAGTAACTTCATTGTTTGCGTTACACTCGTTTAATCGAATTAGATGCTTACAAGTTAAACATCGCGTAAATATTATTACCTTTTTAAATTAATCCAAAATTCGCTGCAAACGCCTTGAAAAACTTCTGTAAAATTGAGAAAATAGACGAACCAGACGAACCCACGAACGTCGAGCAAGAATGCAATGAAGATAGGAATGATAGGAAAACGAGATAAAATGATGAAAACGAGCAGCTTTGGTGCGAAAAAATATATTTATATATTCACAACTTTTTTCAAGAAAATTTCAAATCCTTTCATCAAGGGGTTTCCAGTAAGGCGTATAAGTGCGTAGTAATCAGAGATTACTTTTGTAATCATTTACGAAATAATTAGGTAATCAATGGTAATCAGTAGAGTAATCAATGATAATCTTAAGTAATCATTGGTAATCATGATTAATTTATAGTAATCATTAGAGATTGAATACTGGTAATCAGAGGTAATCAGTAAAGTAATCAAAAGTAACTTTTTTCTAAGGTGCGTAGTGATCATTGCTGTTGGAAACCCCTTGCCTTTCATGACTGTCTTGATGACTGCACAGGGTGTCTCATCAGAGTGTCTATTCAATTCCGGTGATTTCAGTGAGTTTTTCAGGCATTGCGGCGCTTATAATAAACCCTTCTGCTGCGGCAGTAGTAACGCGCTCAGGGGATAACCGCGAGACAACCGCAAAATTAAAATTTAGGTTTTCTGTTTTGTGGTTCGACAGAATATCTGTTTTCTTGGTGGAAAATAAATAATTGATTTGGTAACTTTTCAAACACTAAAATACTACATATAATCAATAATGACGCGGTTATCTTTTGGTGGTTTGGTTCAGCTGTCAAGATAACCCTAATGTGAGGATTTTTCTTGTAATCTGCAATATCCTCGCTTACGCAAATGTCGCATGCCTGGCAGAAATATAACAGAATAATATGTTGACTAACATTTGAAAAAGGCGGATAAGCCAACTGTCAAACAGAACGAGTGAGAGTTCATTTTCCTATGCTGCTCCAGCAAAAAATAACCCTCGCTCTGTCTGCTTGACAGTTGGCTTAGTCTCCCTTTTCAAATGTTGGTCGACATATGACGCCGGCAGAAAGTGATGTCCGAAATTTTCAATTATTCAATTACCGATTAATCGGTTAGCGTTGTATGCACTGATCGATTAGTTCACTATTCGTGCTACTGTGTTACCTGACTCATAACAAACCCCTATTTCCGAAATTCTAAAATCTCTCATGCTTTTATTTTTGGAGTAAACATGTAATTTCTCATGTTATATAGTTAATATTTGTATGCTCTATTCGAATTTATGATCAATTAAACGAAAAACCACAAAGTTTGTGAGTTACGGGACCCTCCCTCATATATAACGTTAATTCGTTATGAGTCAGGTAACACAGAGTATTCGACTATGTAATATAAATACTCGAATATTCCCAAGCAACCAAAAGTTCGAATTTCACTTAAGGAACAAACTTGAAAGTTCATATTTGGTTCAAATTTAGTTCCGCAGAACTTTCTTGCTGAACAACCAGACACTACATTTGTAAACCGAACTTCATTCTCATTAAAGTACCGTTAATATCTGTAGCAACTTGAAAGTCCAACATGCAGCTTGAAAGTTCAACATACCACTTGAAAGTAACTTAGAGTTCGGATAATGGTGTCTAAGGAAGCTTAACGAGCTTTATGTCTATGGAGGTATAGCTTGCTAAGCAGCTTTGCTTGTAACTAACCGAACCTCAAAGCTGCCTTGAGTTCGCTGCATAGAGCGCTAAGCAGCTTCTGAAGAAACTTTGGCAAAAGTTTATAAAATAGCACTTGTAGTTCTATTTTTATACTTTTCCATTTTCTACCTCCGCCTCCTCCTAACTTTTGTAAAGTCGGTTCATGCGATTAAGATAGACCATTTAAAAAAAGCCTAACTAACACCGACCGCTACTGGATTTGAACCCGAGCGTTCCTCGTTGCATGTATATCCTGATGCATTGCGCCATCTCTGACGCCGCTAGTGACATGAATTTTGCCGATGAGTTGTTCTTAAGGGGGCATAGTACTTTTAACACCATATTTTTTGCCTAATTTCAAATATTTTATTCTCGATAACGCGAAAAGCGAATCGATTCGGGTTTTTTGCATTCCAACTATCGCACTTTATACTAATATTTACAATTTTGTTTGCATATGTGAACCTCTTCCCCTCTCCCCTACGGCTCCTTGAACATGATCGTTCGAAAAAAACATGATTTGCGGTACCATGGATTGGCGCGGGGGTCTTATCCGAATTGAAAAATTCCAAAACGACATGAAAGTATATTAAATTATCTCGTGTTTGACCCATCCTTTTTTTAAAATTCGAACGCATAACAAAATGGCGAACATTCAAACATAAAAGTAAGGTTTTTAGTCGAAAAAATTGACTTTAAACATTTCTAAAAAATACAAAAATAGTAATATCAAAAAAAGGATGGATCAAACACTAGATAATTTTGTTGGCTTTAAAACAAAAAAAGAATTATGAGAATTGCTTGAGCCGTTCTTGAGATATTTATGGTACCGACTTTCAAAACCTGGTTTCGAGAAAAACGACGTTGAACTTTTTATTCGCCGTGTAATCGCTCCAGACATGCGCGGTACAAATAGCTGTAACTTTGTCAATTTTTGGAATTCATTGAAATGACTTGAAACACATATGGTCAAAATGTTAATCTTTCGAAATAATCAATAAAAAAAAATTCGATTTTTTTAAATTGAAAAAGTACTATGCCCCCTTAAGTGTAAGTTCGTTTCGGGGCTGTGATAAATGAGAAATTAGCACATCGAGTAAAAACGATGCAAATCGCATATTCCAGCAACGGAGCAGTGGTATGCGTCTAAGTTACCGAAAAGAAGTACAAGAGTTCAAATCCCCGAGGTTTATGTTGGTGGTGTGTGGTAAGTTACAATAAATTAATATTTATAAAAAAACAGTCGATTATTAACCGAAATTAAATACCTTAGTTAATGAGAAATGTCATGAATCTGAAAAACAGGAAGAAGTGGGAAAATATTCCCCCAATCTTTTTTTTATTTTGAAAATTATTGGAGTTTCTTTTTGGGCTGAACAGTGTTCTACATAGCGACTTAAGTGAACTTTTTGCGAACTTTCTAGTTTTGTTAGAAGTTACTTTGTATTCCCTTCGAAGTTTAAACATCAAATACGAACTTGAAAGTACGGTTAATTACTTAAAAATGAAGTTGAATAGAGTTCTATTCATGATCATTTCGTTGGCTGATTAAGTCAAAAATCCCCTTTTATCGGAACTTTTGGTTACTTGGGTTTCGTTAAATTATTCGATTAATCGTACGATCATGAACGATTAATGGGGATTATTCGCATTTTTTTTGTCCCCTTTGATTTATTCGATTAATGAATTACTCGTGGCGGAAGTATTCGATCACAAATTATTCGATTATTTCATTTTTTTTACAGGCCGGACTCGATTATCCGGGGATTCGATTAACCGGGGATTCGATTATCCGGGGATTCGATTATCCGGGTTTTTAGACTCGATTATTCGGGTGAAAAATAAATTTTTTTTTCACTGATTTATTTTAAACCCAAATGTTATAATTTTCATGCTACATGAGTATTCCAACTAGACAAGCATTGATTAACCTCCCTAAAGCTACAAAATTCCTTTCTTATAGCTCTTTTATCGGCGAAAAAACAAAAATAAATCCTGCGATGATGAAATCAATTTTTTTACTTAAAAATCATCATCGCCATCATCATTATCATCATCATCATCATCATCGTAATCATCAGTAAAAAAATTGCAAAAAAGGAATTTTATGACTTTAGGGGAGATTCATCAATAAGAAAAAAACATTTATAATACCTAAATATTGCAAAACATAACATACAAAAAATAATATTGTACCAAAAAAAATCATCAGTGGAAAAAATCGTAAGAAAGGATTTTTCTGACTTTTGGGAAGATAGATCAATAATAAATCAAACATTTCGGATGCCTAAAAGTCAAAAAACTTGAAAAAATTTTGTACCAAAAATGATGATTCGATTATCCGGGCTGAAAATAAAAATGAGCACCCGGATAATCGAGTCCGGGCTGTATTTACTTTGTATAGGACACTATACGCGATCATGAACGTAAACTCTATTTTTAGGAAGGGAGGAATGTCTAAAGGAGAAGGAGTGGCGAAGAACTCGAACAGCTGTACCGCTTTCACGGCACACGGAAGTTCTATCAGAGACTCAACGGATCTCACAAAGGCTTCCCCAAGTAACATTTTTATTGTATAGCTTATTACTATTGTACAGTTAATTCCCGTGGAACACCTGCTTGATAAGCTTTTATACAACAAAAATGTTACTTGGGTCGTGCCGCGGGCCGAAATGTGCAGAGATAAAGATGGAGGTATCTTAACCGACGACCGTGCGGTGATCGAAAGGTGGAAGCAGCACTACGATGAACACCTGAATGGCGTGCAGGTGGAAGACCATGATCGCGAAGGAAGTGACCACATTGGTGTAGCAAGCAACGAAGATGTGGCACCCCCATCGATAAGAGAAGTTAAAGAAGCCATCCAGCGGCTGAAGAATAACAAACCAGCGGAAAAGGATGGCATTGGAGCGGAACTTATTAAAATGGGCCCGGACAAGTTGGCCGCCTGTCTGCATCAACTGATTGACAAGATTTGGGATACGGAACGACTACCGGAGGAGTGGAAAGACGGGGTTATCTACCCTATCTACAAAAAAAGGTGATAAGCTGGATTGTGAGAACTACCGAGCAATCACTATCCTGAATGCCGCCTACAAAGTGCTTTCCCAAGTCATCTTTCATCGACTATCGCCAATAGCCAATAGATTCGTGGGAAGTTACCAGGCCGGCTTCATGGAGGGTCGGTCTACAACGGACCAAATCTTCACCCTGCGGCAGAACCTCCAGAAGAGCCGCGAATTCCGAGTCCCCACGCACCACCTGTTCATCGATTTCAAAGCCGCATATGATAGCGTAAACTGACAAGAGCTATTGAAAATTTTGGACGAAAACGGCTTTCCGGGTAAGCTTACTACATTTATCATAGCTACGATGGATGGGATCCAGTGCTGTGTGAGGATCTCGGGTGGATTGTCGGACCCATTCGAATTTCGCAGGCGACTTCGACAAAGAGATGGTCTTTCCTGCCTGCTATTCAACATTGCGCTTGAAGGTGTTATAAGACGAGTGGCGATCGAAATGCGGGGCACGATTTTCAATAAATCCAGTCAATTTATCTGCTTTGCTGACGACGTGGATGCTGTCGGCAGAACATTTGAGGCGGTGGAAGATCAGTACATCAGACTAAAACGCGAAGCAGAGAAGATCGCTTTGGCAGCACCGTGGTAATCGACGGGGATGAGTTCGAGGTAGTCGACGAGTTCGTATGCCTTTTGTAATTCTATTTTGCGCAGTTTTTATAACACGCAACTAAATACTCATGAATATATGATATAGATATAATCAAATATTGCAATTGTCTATCCTGCTTTATAATTTACAGTCATGAATTGCAGTTTGTGTTATCTGGACGGTTGTCCTCTACGGGCACGAAACGTGGACACTGCTAGAAGAGGACCTACGAACACTCGGAGTTTTCGAACGGCGAGTGCTAAGAGGAATCTTGGGCGGAGTGCAAGAGAACGGTGTATGGAGGCGAAGAATGAACCACGAGCTCGCGCGTCTCTACGGCGAACCAAGTATTCAGAAAGTAGTTAAAGCTGGAAGGATACGTTGGGCAGGACATGTTGCTAGAATGCCGGAAAACTATCCCGCAAAAATGGTTTTCGCATCAAATCCGGTAGGAACAAGACGAAGAGGGGCACAGCGAGCGAGGTGGCAAGACCAGGTGGAACGAGATCTGGCGAGCACTGGGTGCCCGCAGAACTGGAGATCAGTTGCCGTGGACCGAAACAGATGGAGAAATTATACTGCGCAGGCCTTGTCGTAAGACGTTAGGCCAATTAAGTAAGTAAGGAATGTATAATGCGAAGAATGATTGATTGAGTGAACTGAAAAATTTCGATACAGACCAAACAGATTTTCGGGTAGTGCAATGCTAGGTTGGACTCGCACCCACAGTCTTTCGATTGGTGCTCGACTGTTTTTCTGATTAAACTACCGTGCTACCAGCGACCGATATATTAGTTAGTCTAATTTCTAGTTTTGTTATCATTCTCTCGACCTATCATCCACGCATACGCGTCACACATTCCCCTGTAATGGTATTATTTTTATATGACTGATCTTTGTTTCTGCCACCGGGTAGATAGACTGTTATCTACTCTGTTCAACGGTACCATCTTCCTGGGCTGCGGCAACACACACGACACGAGCTAGACCGAGTTAACTGAAGAAATCTTGTTGTTGGCTTTGGCTTAGAATGGCACCCTTGAAACGTAGCCAACAGTGTGACATTGGCAACATGTGGAATGTGGTATGCAACTTTTTCCCGACGTTTCAAAGCAACTATGCAACGTATCGCAAATGTTCGTAGGCAACAGAAGCAACATTGAGCAACAACCAGCAACATGTCGCATACCACATGTTGCCAAAAAACGCATCTTAATGTAGGTGGTGAGGGAATAGGTCTCAAGTAACTTCGTGGCATTGTGTTAAAAGTGCAATTCAGCGAGGCTGAACTTTCGTCATGTGTTCCGTGCTTGCGTGGGAAGCATCAATGTCAACAAGGGTCTGATACAACGGTCTGTTCAAGCGGACGAAGTGCTGGACCTGATCCAATCCGACTTGTGCGGCCAGATTCGTTGACCGAAAGTATTTTCTTACGTTCTTTGATGATTGCAGTAGAAAATGCTTCGAGAACTTTCTGCGGACGAAAACAGAAGTGCTAAATTGCTTCAAAGATTTTCAAACTTACCTTGAGAAGCAAACTGATCGTCGTGCGAAGCGATTGAGAATTGACAATAGCACAGAGTACGTCAAACAAGAGATTAAGAAATATCTTCGAAAATGTGACATTCATCATGAAACCAGCATGCCATACAACCCGTAATAGAATGGTTTAGCCTAGTTGGGCTGAGTATTTATATGAACACGTCTTATATTTGATTCTGGCCAGGAACGATGGAAAATCAGTGAGCTACACTCAACCCCCGCTAATATGAAAAACAGTTCGTTCAGATTGGGCGAGTTCATTTTTAATCTGAATATTTCGTAACTCTATTCATTTTCACATACGCGCAAGACGCGCACCCTATGAACTTGTTGTTTTGATTTGACGAAAACAAACGTTTTGAAAACATTTCAAACATGCGCGAATTCTAAAGGTTTGATTTGTAGAAGACGAATTTGGCTCGGCAGTTTCAACTCAAATGGTCTATTTTGAGTGCTGGAGAGAGGTAAGTTGCATATGAGCTATATTGCCAAAGCTCCGAAGCAAGAGGAAACGCATTAAGACTTTTTGCTTTTTTTTAATTTACCGGTCAACTTTAACGTCAATTGTGTGTGACGTTTGACCGGTTTTTAATGTGAACGCATTCATACCACCGGGGTACAGATTAAAAATGTTCAGATTAAAGAAGGTCATACCAACGGGGGTACACGGTATTAGGCCGTATGAATAAAAGTGTTAGAGCAAACGCTCCCATAAGATTTACACGGGAAAAGCAAAGCAAACTGTTTTATTCATACGGCCTATTGTCATACGCATAGATCACGATCCGTGCATATCATGACAAACAGTGAATCTTTAACACACAAAATTTTGTTTTCTTAACAACTCGTAGTAGTCGATCGCAATGTTAAATTTCAGCTAACTCCAAGAAAAAAATGTTACTCATGCTGTTTGCGTGCACTGTAAATAACCGATCGTCTGTATGTTATATTTCTCAACGCAATTAATCAATGCACATGACCTAGTATGAGGTTTGTCATAATCTGTACAGATCGCAACAAAGTATTTGTCGCTTATAAGTAGTGACGTCACGAGTGATGTCAATGAATCTGAATCTGATCGCTCATGTGTACTTGATCGCTAAAAGCGATTTTTCCATCTCTGGTCAGTATAAAACTTTTTGAACTGAAGCGGTTGGAACGGTGACATATCTGATCAACCGATCGCCGACTAAATGGCCTGCATTTACACAAAAAAGCGCACTGGAAAGAAACCAGATCTATCGCCGTTGCATATGTTCGGGACAAAAGTTATGATCCATGTTCCGAAAATGCAAAGAAAGAAATCGGATTCCAAGTCCGAGGCTGGAGTATTCATTGGGTATGGAGCAGGGACGAGAGACCAAGAGATACCGAGTCTACAAGCCATAAACGAAGAAAGTATTCATCAGTCGAGACGTGTTCCTGAGTAAACAGTGAAGCGGACAAGAGAGCCTAGAACCAATTAAGCAAGAAGTGATGGAGTTTCCAATAGCAGAATATAATGTTGCTGACGGGTTGCATTCCAATCCTGCGGAAGACGATGTGACTGAGCATACTGAAATTCATACTAAGCTAGAGGAACATCTGGCAAGATAAAAACAAAGACAGACGGATCGCTGTAGAGATACAAAATCCAACATGTCAGCAAGGACTATTAGCAGATGAAAGTACAGAGACTATAGAATACAGAGGCGCCGAGACACTCAAAAACCGCTAAATTTTGAAAGAAAGCGGAGAGTTACCTTTATTTATGAAGGTACTCTCCGTTTTATTTCAAAATTTAGCGGATTTTGAGTGTCTCGGCGCCTCTGTAACCTATAGTCTCTGTAGATGAAAGGCGTAGACCGCCATTGATGATGGTGGCGGTCAAGTTGGGTTTGGAGGTGTGCCAATTGGATGCAGTTACTTCTTCAAGGTGACTTGGTTGACGAAAAAATCCATATGGAGCAACCGGTAGGTTTTACTGGGAAAGTATGCCGATTAATGAAGGCGTTACGCCGACTAAGCCAGCAAGTCGCGTATGGAATATCAAACTTGCCGAGGAGCTGCAGAAACTGCCGATGAAACTTAAACCTGTGTATATTTTCTGATTGTCGATTAAAAGATCATTATAGTTGTAATTTCGTCAACATTTCGTTAAGGAATAAGTTGAGAGGAAATCCATCAAACTACACCACGTTGAAACTTAATTGTAAGCTGCAGACGTCCTGATGAAAGCTGTTCCCTATCCAAAATTACAAGAAGCAAGACGGCTATTAGGATTTAAGTATATTCATGGATGAGGGGAAGTGTTAGAAATCGTATTTCGCCTACGATCGAAAACAGACAATGAGGAAGCCTGCAAGTCGTAGGCGAAATACGTATCCGTCAAGAATAAAATATACATAGTAGAATTAAATTGGTAAAGTTAATTTCCAGGTTTCGTATTCTACTAAGACGCTTCAAAAACTTCAGTCAAGGTTATTAAGTTATTAAGGCTGCGATGACTGGTCGACTTCCTTCCTTGCCACGTGACTTAGTAGAGTCAAATGTGTAGCTTGTTACGGATGTCATCCCAGCCGGATTACCGCTGTTGAGATCTGATTTAGGTCAAGAAGGAATTGCTGGCAACGAAACGAGACGATAACGTAAAACCTCTTCGGCGAATGCCAAATTCTGAATTGAATGCCCATTCTTGCCGAAACGTCCCCTTTATAAGATAGAATTTTTGTTTTAAACAAGAAAACTGCTTTTGAAATTCACCGAATCAATGCCTCATTTCTCCTTAAATTTAGTATTTGCTACTAATCCATGCTACATTAGGCTTTATTCTCGTTCTGTGTGTCGCAGCTACGTCGCACGTGGTGCGCTGTGTTCGCACATTGATGCACTATACAGCGCACCACGTGCGACATAGTTGCGACACACAGAACAAGAATAAAACCGTAAGTCACACGTCGATTATTACGGTTTTCAACTGCAACAGCAATAAATCGAGAGGAAACTGTGGTCAAAGTGGTCAGGTTTTGATTTATACCTTTTTTATTTCATGGATTAAAAAGATTTCATCACATGAAAAGATCAGTAATTATTCTTGATTCTTCTTGAATTCTTGATGAATTTACACCTACCGTTTTATCAATTTTTACTATAAGCGATAAACAATCATTTTTCCATGCGAATCAACTCAATAATTAGGGGAGTATCGTCGTGGTTGGGCCACGTTTTGAAATTCGCCCATAACTTTCGTTTCAAAAGGGGTTTTGGAAATCTAAATACATCGTTGCAAAGGTCTAAGAATAAGGTATATGTCCGGAAAGTTTTAAACGGATTGCTTGGAAAATAAAAGAGTTATAGGCATTTACGTGAAGACAAAAAATGTTGTCATAGTCGGGCCATGTTGTACAGGTTGGGCCACCGCAGAAAATTATTAAAATTCTATATAGAGACATGAATAGAATGAATTCCGTGAACAACGGCTCATATGGGTACAAATGCCCTATTTTTGATTGCATTTTTGAAATTTTGGCGAACTTGTAAAATCTAAAATCAATATTGCTACAATCGCCTTTTCCGAAGTGTACAACTACAACGAAAAAAAAAACAAAAAAAAACTAGGTTTTTATCGTACTAATTTTGCTTTATTGTATCACATTTTACGTGACTGACATTCTCTAGCGATTACCCAAGGAACAAAACGGCAGCACCTAAACAAGCAGGTGTGGAATAAGAGTTGTGTGGTAGCATTCGGTGCTGAACAAGCGAATTTGCTGAATTGTCTGTTGTTTAAACGTCATACCCTACATTTTTTCTAGCTTCTAACCAACATCTATACGTTGTTATATAAGTGCGGAATAAGAGTCGAATAAACATTATGCAAACGTATCGGCAGTACGGCTAAGAGCAGGTGTGGAATAATGGTCGCTTAAAAGCTACCATGAAAATGCATGTCGAATAGACGTTGTGCAAACGTGTCAGTCAAGAACAATTGTGGAGTAAAAGTGGAATAAGTGTGGAATGAGCGTTGCGCAAACGTATCAGCAGCATTACGAAGATCAAGTGTGGAATAATAGTGGAATAAGTGTGGAATGAGCGTTGCGCAAACGTATCAGCAGCATTGCTGAGAGCGAGTGTGGAATAAGAGTGGAATGAGAGTTGCCCAAACGCATCAGCTGCATTGCTAAGAGGAGTTGTGGAATATGTGTCGAATAATCGTCGTACAAACATATCAGTAGCACCAACAAGAGCAGGTGTGGAATAAAAGGTGCTTGATGGCAGCCAACAACACCAATAACTTGAATGACACTTTATATTTTACACTTTATAATTTATGCTTTAAACACTTTATTTTTTTGATACAGCCGCCGCAAATCTTTGCTGGTCGTGGAAATCCTTTTATGTGTTGTTGCCTGTACGGTGTGTATCTTTTCCCTCGGCGTGTCGTTATCCCTCGTCGTACCGATAAATTAAATAAACTTATATCCTAAGACAGCTGGCTGCTTGACGGTTTGCGAGTTACTCATAATGGATTTGCACAGCGAGATGAATTCCGTCGGGCTAAAGCCGCCAGAATTGTTATGATCGGGTGGCATAGTGGCGATGACCAGCTCCCGCTGCCGGTGCGCGAAAACACCACTGCTTCTCGTGCCATCCGCTGCTCTTTTTTGTTTTTTGGACGAAAAAAACTAAATCAGAGCCGATGACAAATAGATGTGCACAGACAGCGAGCGAAGCAGCAATAAGCTGTGGACTATCTGCGTAAACTAATGACGGGGTGACAAAAGTACAAAAGTTCTCTGCGGTACTAGCACGAATCACTCCTGCTGTTAACTAATCACTGCTGCTGTTAATCACATCACTGCTAACTAAATGAACAATCCCTAGCCGAACATTCTGGATTCCAGTGAATTTTATTAAGTACCACCGCTCACCGTCGTCAATATTCAAAAGAAAAAAGTCTTCTGCGTTATGACTGTGTTATGTTGCTGGTGGTACAAGCGAAATGCTTTATTTTATTATAAATAGTTTATTAAATGTTTAACATGTGCGGAATAAATACTTCTAAAGTAATCTTGTACAGCAGATGCCAAACATGATTTAAGAAACTACTCTTCAGCGCTTAAATACATTTTAACCAATTTTTGTTCCACGCTTGGCAAACTTAAGCTGGTAAATCTACATCGGCTAAAAACTCGGCGCCTGTCATATGTCAGATTATCTCAGATGTGTTCGTTGACGGCTTTCGACCGACAGGATGTAAGTTCGAACCCAGGTGAATTAAAAAAGTATATGGCAGGCTTGATGAATTTTGAGTCAACCAATGATTTCCTACTAAGTCTCTTATTATAAATTAAAATATAGGCATACAAAAATGGCCATGAAAATAACGAAACCCACAAAATAAAATAAAAATACTTCCTGCATATTTTTTTTCTTTTTGCTTGTCTAAATGTTGAACTGCTGTGGAATAAACGTAGCTTAAGTGTCATCAGCAGAAGTTTAATAAACATATATACACGTACTGAATAAACGTTTTATTATACGTTGCATAACAATCATACAAACGCATCTTCCACGCCCATATTCAGCACTGTGCTGTTTAAATTCTCCAAAACCAACTGTATAAGCATTGAACAGAGGTGTTTAGACATACTTGAAAAGCAGCTATACAGCATGTGCTGAATAAAAGCTGTCGGTTAAACGTTTAATAAGCAAAAATTGTTCCTTGGGTATTGCGCTTCTGCGCTTAAAATTATGGTGGTCCAACCTAGTGATGTCCGTTAATCGTTCGATTAATTCAACTAATCGAATAACTATAAAAATATTCGAATAATTTTTAATCGAATACTGCCAGCACGAGTAGTTGAATTAATCGAATAGTTCAAAGGAAATAATATGAATGCGAATAATCCCCGAATAATGCCCGCTAATCGTTCATAATCGTTTGATTAATCGAATAAATGAAAAAAATATTCGAATATTTCTAATCGAATACCACTGGCACGAATAGTTGGATTAATCGATTAGTGCAGACAACGCTCGCCGATTAATCGGTAATCGAATAATTGAAAATTTCGGACATCACTAGTCCAACCGTGACTACTCAAGTGGCCCGACCTTTACGGATAGCGCTTTTCTAGTATTTCACTTTAGCCTTCCCAAACACCTTAATGGAGGGGATTTTTCTATAGTCTTCGTGTGTAGCACAACACACTTCATACATTTTCAAAATTTAATTCGATAATTGCATTTCATGAATCATTTCTTGAAGAAAAGTTCATTGCACATGGAAAACTTTTTTTGTAAGATTTAGTCACTGGAATTTAGTACGGATGTTTTGAATACACGATTGAAACTCACAATATTGTGAAAAGTGAGCTATCACAGTAAGAAGTTTTACAATGGTTGTATCATAGATATCATGAGTTACTAAAACTGTAAAATCGTGATGGCCCGACCATAACAGTGGCCCGACGATAACGACAATACCCTACTGATCTTTGCATGTGATAATCTTTTTAATCCATGAAATAAAAAAGGTATAAAATAAAAACCTGACCACTTTGACCACAGTTGAGATTTTGATTTTATCAATCTTACCTTCCCGTAATACGTAGTCCTACGTGAAACGTGACCCATATTGATTGCAGAATTGATGTAACTACAATTAGTTTAATTTTTCGTGCTATTTATTAGTCAGAAATAATTCGTAAAAAAATCAAATCAAGCTCTAAAGGTGGTACGTATTTGCCACTTAGTTTATCTTCTCTATACACTGAAGTCGCTTTTTACGCGGTTTGTTTTTACGCGACTATTTTTACGCGAATTTCAGAATTTACGCGGTTTTGATTTACGCGGGTCGTATCATTCGCGTAAAAAGCGACTTGAGTGTATTAATTTACGCTAATTATCATGGAACACAATTATTTTGATTTGGCGGAAATTATGCTTAATATAATTTAGGAATTAGGAAGGAATGATATGAAAAATAATTGACCAATTATTGGTCATTTTTTTGTTATTTACACGAAAAGCTTGATTTAGGGATATTTATTTGCAACAATAGCAACATTTGTGGCCAGGTACAGAATATAATTTTCCACACATAAAAACGCTTTCTCCCAAGTCACTGTCGCCACGCCAGACTCTGAGCGGTATAGCTATTGTTCTAAAATTTCCGTTAGATTGCCTTTATCCTTTGGGCTTATGTATATAAGTTTTGTGATCGACAAAAATTACAATTGGCTGCTGATCCATTTTAGAGGTGTAACCATCGAAATAACCGTTAGCACGTAGCACTATATAAGGGCTTCCCGCTTTGCTGGTTTTAACAAAGCATCTGCGTAGGAAGCTTCACGTGCTCTGCTATTGTCTTTACCTGCGGATTTTTTGGCGAAATATTTAACGTCGGGCATAATATATTTGCTAGACAAAGAAGGAGAGATTATTTTACTACCTCTACCCGTCGAGGGTTAGCCGGGTTAGCCCTTAGTTACCTTCGTTGTGGAGTGAGTAAACTAAGCACGGGTAGTCGATCCTCCTCGTTTCTGTCGGTAAGACGATCGTGTCCTGTCGTGTTCGGCTAATAAGTTTATAAAAACGATTAGTTGCACGAGACGCTTCAACATAATCACTACAGATCTGGAGTGGATAAGGTTGTGCCATTATTATTGGATACACAATATAAAAGCAAGAGTAGTAAGGTGAGTACTGTGCCTTTGGTGTTTGTAGATAATGGTTGTGCTAAGTAACGTGAATTACGGTGACATAATAAAGAATTGCTTGGTCAGATTCCGCAGTCATTGCCGATGCTACAATTTAGTGAAGTATTGTAGTACGGCCATGACTGAGGGCTTCTTGCCAGTGTATTGACATCTATTGTGATTTTAGCAACAACATTCTGTACGTAAGCGTCGGTCAGCATGTCATCTCCACTGCTACATTGTTGATTTGATACTTGTAGTACGGATATGATATGGGGAGCAGCGTCTTACAACGTCATCTTCCTATTGTTCATCAGAAATTTTATTGAAACGAAGAATTTTCGTGGGGTTTAGCTGCATTACATTCGAGTTTAGAAATTTTGTAGTACGGCTAGAACTCCACGGACATTCACAATTAACGCGTCGGTTGTGAACATTAGATTTTAAACAAGTGCAGTTTTGAATAAGTTGTAGGGTGTTCCGTTCCATAACCTAGTTTAGTAACTGTTTAGGTTAGGGGGTTAAATGTGTGATGAATACATTTCACGAATTTCTGTTAGTATATGTGATCAAGTTTTGACCAGTGATCAGTGTAAAATTCAATCGATCGAGTGATAGGGTCCGTGAAGTTTAGTCGTGCTACATTGCTTTTACAATAATTGTAGTACGGCTAGAACTCCACGGACTTAAGCATTCAGACCATCGGCTAGATTATGTAATACAGGAAGATTTATAATTATATTAATAAAATTTCAAGCTCTATTGAATCGTGTCACATAAAACACTTACTTATGTTGTTTTGGCAGATTTCAACAGAGCTGTTTTAACTGGATATGGAGTCGTGCGATGGAGTACAAAAAGCAAATAACATGCATATGGGATCTTACGGAATGCAAATGGCAAATAACAGGCACATGGGATCATATAAAGGAGTTCGAACGACGAATAACATGCAAATGGAATCATACGGAACAGTCCAAACGACAAATAACATGTACATGGGATCATACAATACAATGAACATGTATCATCGAAGCGACGGTCTCGATTACCGAATGTATAATCCAGTTTCCGTTGTTGATGCACAAAGAGAATATATGTACCAACAGCAGCTGCACAATTACAACAATCCAATGATGCAGGTTGTTTCCCCGTTTTCACTATTATCAGCGAAGAGTTATCAATC
Source organism: Sabethes cyaneus (assembly GCF_943734655.1). Classification (NCBI taxonomy): domain Eukaryota; kingdom Metazoa; phylum Arthropoda; class Insecta; order Diptera; family Culicidae; genus Sabethes; species Sabethes cyaneus. The sequence goes on from NC_071355.1 coordinate 186,159,794, forward strand.
AACTCCATCCCCTGATTCCGGGATAAGCTTAGGTCAAATTTCGCCGTTTTCCGCGCACTATCAACAGCCTGTCCTGCCTGGAACCATACAATTAGGAACTGTACCTCAAATTTCGCCATTATGCGCGGATTATCAACAGTCTGTCCTACCTGGGACTATGCAATCAGCAACTGTGCCTCAAATTTCACCATTATGCGCAGTTTATCAGCAGCATGTCCTGCCTGGAACCATACAATCAGGAACTGTACCTCAAATTTCGCCATTTTACGCGAATTATCGGCAGTGTACCCTACCTGCTATCATAAATCCAGAAAGTGTACCCACTGCACCTCCAATTTCGTCCTGTGCGGATTATCAGCAAACTTCCTTACCTGGAACCATAAAATCAGAAACCGTACCTTCGCCTTTTGGTGCGGGTTATCAGCAACCTGCTGTACCTGCAACCATATCAGAAGCTGCACCTACCGTACCTCCAATTTCGCCTTTCTGTGCGAATTATCAGCGACCTTCCTTGCCTGCAACCATAAAATCAGAAACTGTACCCCAAATTTCGCCATTCTGTGCCGATTATCAGCAGCCTGTCCCATCAGCAGCCATAAAATCAGAACCTTTTTCGAATCACTTCGACGACATGGAGCATGAAAATTCGAATCAAACGAAAGAACCGTGCATAGATCGTGACTATACACTATTCTCAGGGTCTAACTCTGCCTCTAGGCAAACACAGTCGGGGTCTTTCAATCCAGAATTACGATCCAGTGAAAGTGAGCGTGAATCTCCTGACTCTGGCATTTCAACAATTGCAGATGATGAACCTTGCTTGGATAATTTTAATTGGGACGCACTAGTTCCAGAAGCGACTAAAAGGTGTCGAAAATACTCGAAGGCGATTAATGCGGCATCGAGTTTAAGTAGGAAAAAATTTTTGACCAAAAGGATGGGTGATTCGGTAATAGACACTGGTGAGTACGTTTCATTGCATTGATTATTTTGGGAAAGGACACTGTCTGACAGTGAGTAATGAGTCCTATAATAAGAAAAAATTATTGACCCGTAATAAAATTGTCGCTGCTCTTTGGGGTACGCTGCATTGGTGAAGTTTGCAGGTATTAAACATATAGGGATTAAACTTGTCCCTGGTCCTTTTTGCCTTTTCATAAACCTTTCTGCTGGTATGTCTGAAGAATAGTATAGCAGGTATAAACGTGCGAAATGCGGAAAAATGGAGAACATAAAAGGTTTTCGATAGGGATAATACTACCGTGCTCAGAAATGGGGAACCATGCTTACAAAATTTGTTGAATCATAGAGAAATAAATAGCTTAAAAATGAAAAGCCATAAAATACTAAAATTACCTGGTGTTCTGATCCCAGAATTGATTCGTAATGCGGGTTCCCTAGCTCTGTGTAGGTCAGTTAGGAATAACATGCTTCGAATCGGGAAAACCAGGAACCATTAGCAGTAGGGAAAAACCGGGAAAGCCGGGAACTCCATATACAAGGCGGGAATTCCCCGCTATATAAGCTTTGTTCTTCAAAATAAGTTATCTTATATCCATAGTAACTTTTATTTTTGTATGCTCCTTTTTGTGCGTTGTATAAAGGTCAACCAAGTTGTCATTCAAAAGATTTAAGATTCAACCACAATTGTAACATGTTTATTTATTCGCATGCATGGTTCAAACATGCGTCATTAATTTCTCGGATTTCAAAAGCAGTTTTTTTGCTCAAAAATAATAATGTTCATGAAACTGTCTCTATTTCTGTCTGCAGTCTGGCCGAAAAAGTCAATTTTTTTAAGCATTAAAACCCCAAAAATCAATGACGTATATTTAAATCTTAAAAAGGCCATTTCAGATTTTTCAAATCTGTTCGAAAAAAATTTGGACCCAAGCGTGCTGAAATTTTATGAAATTTTATACACGGACCTAGTTTATGAACAAAAACAAAATTTAACAAATTCGAAATCACCAATTGTCCCAGAAAATTCCAAAGAAAATTTTCCGATATCTAATCCTCTGACAGCGCCTATTTCAAACTTAACTCTTGAAGCAGATATCGCAGCACAATTTTTTTAAAAACGTAATCAATTTTCTTCCAAGATTTCAGAAAAACTGTAGGCAATCTGTTTTTTTACAATATTTCTTACAATGGTGAAAAACTCCAAAAACTTTTCCAAGATAGCCGCTTGCCTGGCCAAAATTTTTTTACAGTTGTATTAAATTCACATTTTTCTATAAATATGGGCCAAAAAGTTTTCAAAATCGGCTATATTCTTGAAAATCGGAAAATTTTTTATTAAAGTGTTTATGGAAAAATTGGGAACCTCGAATTTTAACATATTGCTAAACTATGCTTGCGTATTTTGAAAATTTTATAAAAATTTTTGACTTTTCAATCCAAAACTTTTTTTTATTTAATTGAACGTGTACAAAAACGTTCCATCCGATTCGTACTGCGATATCTATCTTGGCGTGATCCGGTGAGTTTGCCCCCGCGCAGGAAGTTCGACGAAGCAATGTTTGTAGCAAAAGTGATAAACGGTGAGATCGACAACTCGGGCCTTCTATCGTAGCTGAACTTCCGTGCCGTGCAACGTAACCTCCGATCTACTGGTATGCTTCAGCTCAGCTTCCACCACACGACGTCCGAATTCAACGAGCCCTCCCCTTGTTTGCCTCCAGCATGCGTACTTTTCGTAACAGTGGCCGATTTGTTCGACTTTGGCGTGCCGTCTGTCGAGCGTTGCACACTGATCCCTTTTCCATCATAAATTTTGGCAAAAGTAATTTTTGTGAGATTATAGAATTTTTTAAAGTGACACGCAGAAGTTTCATTAAGGCATTTAGTCAGCAAAGCAAACTTCTTTAAGACTTGACCCTTCTTTATTAATAGACAGGACAATTACGGGGTTAATGCAATGATCCTACTCTAACTGTAGCAGCACCGCGCAGCCGAGATTCGAACAAGCAACGGCTGGCTTGTTAGACCAGAATACTACCAGTCGATGATAATAACACCAAAAGCAGTTGGTAATTAAGTAAATTTGATTTTCCATCTTTTTTCTTTAGGTTATCGTGGACCCAACTTACGTAATGCGTACGAAAATGAGTCTCAAGCTGCAAAGCGACTTAAGAACAATTTGGCCGTACATAAAAGCCGACTTCTGAAAAAGTTTAAAAGGCAGTATGTCATTATGGATAACAATTACGATGAGAAAGAAAATGACGATTTAAGCCGCCGGATTGGTGGTTTGGAGAAATTTCTGTTCGATTTAGAGTCCAAATGTTTAGCAGCAGGCACTAGCCCTGATGATTTAAACCTATTGAGGAAGCTGACTGGATTCGATCAAATTAAGTCGGAATTGTGATACATTCAACATACGTAATATCAACAGTATTTTGTTCTGCATCGAAACCGATATTTAACTAACAAAAATTTATCTAACCACTGAACATTGACGCTTTAATTAGAGTATCCTACGTTGTTTCAAAGTATAACTGTATAACAAGTTCTAGTCATAATGTGCATTTTTAACGTAGAAAACTAAAAGAGTAGAAAATATACACGTACAAGTATTAAAACGTAAAAAATGTTTCGTAGGTGACCCCGAACGTATATCACAACATTATGTGCGTTTCGTGCATAAAATCAACGGAAAGTGATCCAACCGGATGTTTTTTTTTACAATTCCACCTCATCTCCATAACCGCAAAGTTTTTCCATCATTTTGTAGTAACAGTACCGCGCGTCGTAGTCCATATCGTACCAAAAGTTGACGGCAATGCATTTGTGACTTTGGCGTACGTGATGATACCAGAGACTGGGCAGATACAGTATGTCGCCAGCATTGACGCGGATTTCATAAACAGAAGCGTCAGCATATTCCGGGTATTTGTCGATGTCCGGTTCCAATGGGTCAATACTAACCCACTCAATAAGGCGTGGTTTGCCAATTTCTGCAGTCAAAATGTTAAAATAAGTATACTGTTTCTCGTTATTGACCATTAATTATTGCCAAGAGATTTGCTCACCATTTAAAATAGGTTCAATAACCATCGTTCCACCATTTTCCTGCATATAGATGCCCATCGGGTAACGCTTTCTCGGGACTTTATGCATATCTACTGGCGGTATCAGTATGAAATCTTTATATCCCGATATAACACAATAGATGTTTTCATATGGATCTTTATGCACTATAAAACCTTCCAAAGTTATAAAAGTATGCGATAAGTAAATCTAAACGTCTTACTGGACGTAACTGCGCGTTCATCCCCCATCCAAAAATTTACAGCATCTGGCACCTTGTTGAAGGCTTCGGTAGCGAAATTGAGTGTTTTAGTGTCGATGTCCCGCCATAATTCGTGGAAGTCCTCCGTTAAATTTGAGTTTTGTCTCTGAATATAATGGATGGTGTCGCTAAAAAGTACATCCGTTAAAACTAACATTTTTACAATGTATTTTATTTGGGAATACCCTCGACTATCCAGGCAATCTAGAAACCGATCCATTGTCATTTGCGTCTCTAAAGGCAGTACAAAAAAATCTTCCCCTTCGTGTTTGGCCAAACCATCTGCGTATCCATTGGGGGTAATGGCCACAGTAACTTCCTTGTCTGCTAGCGTTTCTCTGTAGAACTACCACAAATAAGAGCAAAATTCATCGCATTTACCACTCAAAGCAAAACTCGTCTCACCACAGATGCGTTTCATTTAGCTAGAGTAATTTTCTCATTCGCGGTGATGGACAGAAGCACGTGCACATTATAGGTATTACCGTTTACTATTGACGTTTGCTTTCAGGAAATTTACTAATACCACACTTCTAACGCCATTGGAAAATATTATACTGCGTGTCGGAGACTACTCACGATTGTATAGATCGCAAGTGCCAGGAAATTTATGAATTAAGAAGCATGTCGACATTAAAAGTAAATTTTGGCTAGCGAGTGTTGGAACGGTTTCAAAATTAAAACAATCAAGCCAAAAGGTGTGCACGGAAACATGATTGAATATTTCACGGTCGTTCGGGGAGAACTCATACCTGAAGAACTTTGAATGCCATTTCTCCACCGCAGGCCAATCGTTGGTTGCCTCACGTATAACCAATGGGAAATTCTTCGCCACATTATCCCGTACAAATTCTAGTGCAGTTGGTGCTCCAAAAATCTCTGGAATGCTGGAGCTTAGCATGAGATCTATAGTGGCAAAAAAGATTACATAAACATTGGATGATAACGGGAATTTTTTTTGCCAATGCAAGGCAAGCAGCTATTGTACATACCTTTGGCTTCATTGCTCAGAACGTCAAACGCCTGCCTTAGCAATGAATTATTATCCATTTGTGATGCACAGGATGCAAAGTGCTGCGACGAGCGTTTGCTTCTGATCTGAGTGAAATGCGGGATTTCAACTTGAATTTACGAAATGTTAATCTAAATATTTACTACTGAGTTGAGACTGAGAGAATAGTATACGAATAGAATATACGCAAGCTGCATCAGAGCGCGGAAATTCAATATAGGCATTTTAGTGAAGTACTAGTTTGATTTTCATTGATGGTTGTCAACAGTGATGCCATCGATATCACAACACTAAATATACAAAAAAAAAGTCGAATGCGTTTTTCAAACCTGTTAGTCTGTTCTCTGGGTTTATAATAAATACTTTTCTATAAACATTTCTTTGGTCTCAAATTGGCAATTTGTTAATAGAATTCTATGCATCCGGTTGATTAGACTCTTTGAAACAAGTTTTAAAAAAACGGAGAAAAATATTAAACTCAGGAAACTTACGGGAATCTGCGGTGCATGTGGCCTCTTTCGAAATACATGTTGAAAAAGTAAAAGAATATCGCTTCTAGCAGCACAGTGGTCAAGCGGGCCAAGCAGTACCAGCCGTACCAGCAGCACGTACAAACAGTAATCAAGATCAACGGTACGCTGGGGCCTTTCGACCAATCTCAGCACAGTGTCACTTTGACAGCGAACTGGTCGATTCGCGACCGCGACTTTGCGAGTGTTTTTCCAACTTTTCACAGTTTCATTATGTGATGCTCAGAGCTCAGCTCACTTTTGTAAATCACGTCAATCGTATCCTCGTATCGTATCGGCTCACTCGTTGTTTGTCATTGGTTCAGCAGTAGCAGCAGTGATAAAGGTCCGTCACGGACACGGCCGTAAAAGTGCTGTTTTTCGTGTTGTGCTGGAGGTTCTTATTGGTTTGGTTGAAGCTGGTTTTGTGCTGTAGAACAACGAGACAAAATTATGCACCAATCATGTCAATTTTTATTGCCAACTTCGTATACATTTTTACCATTGCGGGTTGACTAGAATGCACATATTTTAGTATCTAATCTTGGCCCTGATCAAATATACCTGATACCTGCGCAAATTCTTGCAATAAAAAATCACAATTTTGCGATTGCTAATAACATTGTTTATCAGCAACACTATTAAACTTGTTGATGTTTTGTTTGAAGCGGAATGCAATTTATGGAACTGTATCTTATATACCTATCTAAATCCACATAAAGTGTAGTGTACGTAAACGAAAAAAACAATCTGGTGCGTTCGAATCATTGACGGGTCATTTAAAAGTTACTATTAGTGATAGACAACGCAACTAAATCGTACAATATTGTATGAGTCCTATTTGACCGCTGCGATGTGCTCGGAATTCGATTATCGGTTCCATTCATAGCAAAGTGTTGAGGTGCAATTTTACTCGGCAAACATGATAAAAGCAGTAATGTGAAGCAATACCCTTAGGGGTGACATCGGTGGTGTCTGCTAAATCAGTCATTATAAGTGTAATTATTTGTAATATCAACAAACTAAAACCAAATCACTTCGGTTGGATTTCGAGTCGCCAAGGCAAACAGGTAAATACAAGGCAATGAAAATATAGAATTTTTCATATATGAATGAAAGTTTATACGCACATATAGTTTGGTAAATCATCTATGTATTTGGTTTATCTTGATCGAAATCAAAAAACTTATCACAAACAGCTCCAGTTGCAGAGTAGCTGCAAATATAAAATTAAAATATGTTATTGACCAATAAATAAATTTTAATCAATGGTCAATAATAAGTTGGTACAGAGAGTAGTGAGATGTATGGTGGCAAAAAATTGAAATTTGCTTCGCATTATGTTTGTGGTACAATAGACCAATTAGCGAGTGCTTCATCGTGCGTTAGAATCGCAGTAGAATCAATCTGATGTCATTCAACATAAGGAAATGTGCTTATTTCAGAGGACTCTCCCCTTTTGTCCAATGCTGCAAGGTGCATGGTTCGAACCAAGCTATAATCTGGGATTCAAACCGGATTCGAACTCACAACATCCGCCAGAGCATGTAGCTCGCTGGTACTGGCGAGTTTATGTGGGTTCGAACTTCGAAGCCGGTTATAATCCCAGTTTATAGCTTGGTTCGACCGATGCACCTTCCAGCATTGGACAAAAGGTAGGAGTCACAACGACTAATTGTTAAACGTAGCTACTAATAACTCCCCCCTCCCCCACCCTCTCTCACCTTTGCGCTCTTTCTCTTTCACTGTAAATTTCATTACTTTCTTCTACCGTCCCTTCGTCATTTGTAAAAGAACTACCGTTTCAAAATAATATTAATGTATATGCCTGACTGCATTTCAAGGTCACGACAAAAAAACACGAGGTTGGTCTATGTATATATGTTTTGCTATAACTCTGGAACACCAGGACGGTTCTCCATCAGACACACATGTTTTTTGAAATACTAGAATTTGCACAGGTGGTTGACAAAAGGGAGGTAGTGACGGTCTTTAACAAGGGGAGGGGGAGGTCCAAATAAGGGACTATGTTTCTCCTGCAATTGGACTTACACACGTTGCACATTATACATTATACACGTGGCTGTATAAAGGGGGGATTGACCGAAAAGAGGTGCCATCATCTATAGGAAGAGCTCTAAATAAGAAAGATTTTTTTTTCTTTATAAGGATTTTCGAAGAGAAAACATATGTATAAGTAGCTGCGGAGCAAAACGTGGTAGGTGAGCAGAAGACGAGGGGGGATTAGGTGGTAAAGGGAGCAGAATCTTCAAAATGAGGATTAAAAGCTTTGATTGTTGCATAATAGGAATTTCCGAAACGAAGAAAAAGAGGAGTCTCTTCTATTATCACAGTTTCCGTTACAATAACAGATGTACAAGTGGCTGAAAGACAAAGGGTCGAGTAATATCGGGCACTCAGCTAGTTAGGTAATAAGCAACGCGTTAAGCACGACTGCAAAATCTTTAGAACAATGTTCCTAATATCTTCTGAAATAGAAATATCCATATTCAAATGTCTTAAAATATGGTCTTCTGATTTTAGTATGAGAAGCGAATCATCTACCATGGGACAGAAAGATTAAATGAACGATACATCTGAGAAAATTATATTTAACGCTTTATAAGGCCGTGGCAATAAAATTGCCACCAACGAAAAATATTTGTTTTGCGTCTATAATGACATCAATATAATTAGAGAAGCAAAATAAAAAATTTTTGTTGGTGGCAATATAGTTGCCTTATAAAGGGTTAAAGTGCAAAGAACACCATAAAATGTGACAAAGTATGTTCAATGTTATAATGGATCAAAGCATCCAGATAAAGCTCATTTAAATCAGCAAAGGACAAGGGTGTTGTTCCTACGCAACTCATTTGACCGGAAGTATTACATTATTTCGAGTTGTACAACAAAAAAGAAACAAAAATCAATTTGCTTCGATAATAGCTAATGCTTCTCTTTGTTGGCATTTTTCGCGTCGCACTTGAAATGATATCTGTGTATTTAAGTTATACACAAGATAGGGATAAAGTGCCTACTATACGTACACATAGATTGTACTGCTGGCTGATAAAAATCAATTTATGAAATTGAATCACATGTTGATGGGTTGGATTATGATTATTAGGTTTACAGTGGTTTTGCAACATAAAAGTCGTTGGAATTTGGTAATTTTATATCACATGTGAGTCCATTTTCAAAACAATAATGAGCTAATAACGTGCTATTAACAGTGAATGAGAAGAAAAACAAGGAAATAATTAGCCGTTTGTAGCTCTTTGGTTTTATTTTGAAATTAAGTTGTGCATTTGCCGTGACACAAACTAAAATTTACCAAATGATAGTAAAATGTTGCAGTAAAATGAATCGGTCAAACCGCTAGATGGATCAATTCAGTTTTTAGGATTACCCTTTTAGTGTACTTTGAGGGTTATGTATGACGTATTGAGAATTATTGATATATTAATAAACCAAACATTTTAATATTACAGTAAACGTAACATGTAAACCACAACAAATATTAGATCAAAGCTGATCAAGAATCCTTAAATTGTAAATCAAAAAAATGCATATAAATGAAAACATTAAATTTTGAATTGCTATTTATAAGTAAAACTAATAATAAATTCAAATACCAGATGCTCTTTCTGTACTAAAAGGACAGCTAAAATCTGTTGTCTGCTAAAGATATCTGAGAATAAGAAAACTTTTTTCATCGTTATTAAATGGATTAAATGGAAAGTGGATTAAATAGTTTGTTTTTATATATTTGAATCTTCAACAATCGCGACCATCATACATAATTCGAAACTTTAGTGCAGCGATATTGGCTAACGTTTGATTGTACCGCTATGATAAACTTTTGTAGCATTGAATTAGTAGATTGAGTAGGAATACAACTCAATCAGGTGTTCCCATTCCCGCAGACAGTATAAACATGACGGAGCAGCAGCTTACACGCCTATGATGGTCGGACTTCCGATCTAAATCTGAATCAGATTTGCAGAATAATAAGCAATTTGTCAGCTTTGATAAGATAATGGACATATGGCGGCTGCGGCTGATGGTGTAATGTAATACATAGTGCCACCCCAAGAATAACAGCACGTGAGAAATGATTATGACGAAAATTATGATTCATTTCAACAGTGGACGACATATTCGGACATCGAGACACTCAGGTTAATATCAGTTTTTGTTTTTAGTATTGCCTTTGTTACTAAGGGCTGGCAAAGGGTGAATATGTGCATTCCCTCTGTTCGCTAACTCCTATTCCTACCTCCAGGTGGTGCCGGCTGGGGTACGCAACTTCGGTTGTCGTACGCTAACAGGAAAGGGGACACAGTGGCTTTCACCCACATTACGATGGCAGCTCCATCAGTCGGATAAGGACCTTAGGTTAACAGCCTACTGTACCGGAACATAAAAAGTTAATGAAAATGAAAGAAGAAATCTCTCTGGATTATTGGCAACGACCTTTAGCATGAAAACACGGACACGAATCGGAACATGGAATATACTGACTCTTGCCCAGCAGGGCAATCTGAAGCTTGACATCCTGGGGCTGAACGAGGTCCGCTGGCCGGGTACTGGCGAACACAAGACATCATCCGGGCAAGTCTTGCTCTACTCTGGCATACAAGGTGAAAATTCTACTCGAGAAAGAGGAGTTGGATTCCTACTGAGCCCAGGGGCACATGTGGCCCTGATGAAGTGGGAACCGATAAATGAGTCGTTGCCAGATTCAGAACACGGGTTAGGAACCTTACAGCAATCCAGTGCTATGCGCCAACAGATGCTGCCGACCTGCAGGAGAAAGAGAGTTTTTACAGCCAGCTGAACAGTGTGGTTGAGAAAATCCCGAAGGGGGATATCCAAATCCACATGGGCGACTTCAACGCGAAGATTGGCTTAAACAACGGGGACGCCATGGCCTAGGAGAGATGAGCGAAAACGGGGAGCTGTTTACAGAATTCTGTGGTAATAACAACATGGTCATTGGTGGATCGTTCTTCCCCCATAGACCAGTACATAAAGTCACGTGGGTTTCCCGCGACGGCCAAACAGAAAACCAAATCGACCACATCTGCATCAGCCGAAAATGGCGGAGGAGCCTTTTTAATGTACATAACAAATGTAACGCTAATATTGCATCCGACCATTATCTTGTTATCGCTAAAATACTTTTGCGCATCGCACGTGTTCAACGACGGGAGGAGAAAATTCGGTGTCGCTACGACGTCCGCCGATTGAAGAATCCTGAGGTGAAAAGGGCCTTTGTCGAACAACTTGAAGAGCAATGAACCGGCATCAAGAGCGCCTTCATCACGACCAGTGATGAAACCCTTGCAAACCGCGTAGCGGGCGGAGGGAGTGGCTTTCGGATGAATCTTGGTGGTAGATCGATAAGCGGAGAGAGGCGAAAGCCGGCATTGAGCGAGCGCGAACCAGATCGGCTGAGACAACTGCCCGTCAACGATACGCCGAACTGGAGAGGGTTGTTAAACGTGCTTGTTGGCGGGACAAGAGAGCCTGGACTAACTCCCTAGCCGAACAAGAAGAAACCGCCGCCGCCAATGGTGATATCCATTTGTTGTACGATATTTCTTGCCGCCTTAGTGGTGTCAGGATGAATACAAAGATGCCGT